>NC_056729.1:380435829-380595829 GCF_019279795.1 Protopterus annectens | reverse complement strand
GTGTATAGTCATCCCCCTTTGGCATAAACAAAGTGCCCACAAATTACCACATAGGTGGTAATCCATTAAGTACGGAAGAAGTAATAAGGGACCTGGGGACCCAAGTTGATAGCAATCTCTCATTTGAAAACCACGTGGCCAAAGTGGTTAGAAAAACATTTTATATAGCCCACCTAATCATGAAGGAATTCACATCAAGATCAGGGGAGGTCATCGTGCCTCTTTACTCATCCCTCATCAGGCTCATAATTGAGTACAATGCCCCTTTTGGGATGTACCTTACCAGACAAATGTAGCAACTGGAAAGACCCCCAAAAGTACCTCACCAAGAGGATTAAAGGGCTCAAACAGATGCCATATGCTGCCCAGTTAAAGAAACTCCAGCTCTACTCAGTGGCATACCGCCTGCTCAGAGGCTATCTGTGCCTGACGTATAAGGCCATGTCCAACCCGGAATTAATGGACATGCTGCACCTCAGAAAATCCAAATCCCATCGAGCTATGCGCTCGAGAGACTTGAACCTCAGCACTGAAATAAATAGGACATGCTGGAGGAACAGATTCATAACCCAGAGGCTCCCTTCACTCTGGAATAAAATCCCAGTCCAGGTTAAGCAGAGTCCCTCATTGACTCTCTTCAAGAGGAATCTTGATGAGTGGATGGGAGATCGTAGGTTTAGCCCGGGTATCACTTCTGTGTCACTGTTAGACAGAGGCACAGTATACTAACCTCAAAAAAGGGCATAGCAAAATTCATTTAAAATGGGTGGCGAAAGCCAAACACGCTCTGGCTAGGCTTTTAAATGCCCTAGGGCAGATAGCCTAGTATGAACCTATGAACCTATGTCAGGAAATTCCTACTAGGACAGCTGAACTTTATTTGGGGTTAATCTGAGTCTCTTTAATTGATGGCGGGTGTGTACCCCAGAAGACTGAATGCTGCAATTAAATCAAAAGGTGCTTCAACAAAGTATTAGTTTAAGGGTGTGCACACTTATGCAATCAGCTTATTGTACGTTTTTTTATTTTTTCCCCTAACAGATTTGTTTGCTTTTCAATTAAATTGCACAGGTTGTAGGTCACACTAAAGGTGGGAACAGTTTTGAAATGATTTATTGTGGTCTAATTTTTTTATACCACAAAAATTTAAAAACCTGGCATTTTAACAGGGGTGCGTATACTTTTTCATCCACTGTATGTATATATATATATATATATATATATATATATATATATATATATATATATATATTTATCTATAGATATATATATATATCTATATATATATATATATATATATATAGATAGATAGATAGATTTAGATAGATAGATGTATATATCGATCTATATATATATATATATATATATATATATCTATATGTGTGTGTGTGTGTGTGTGTGTGTGTGTGTGTGTGTGCATAAATATACAAATATAACGTGCATGCGCGCATCCACCAGTTGATACTTCTCAGTCAGAAGTCATGGCTGTTGTTGAAGAGCATTTAGTACAACAGACTTGGTAGTCATTTATGCAGGTGTTGCTCCTGTTGAGATTTATTGACATACAAATGACTATCTGATGTTGTCTTTTTTTGTCTGTTTCAAAACTGATGGGACTCTTGTCCAACATTGGATCTGTCCTCATTCACCCTACTAGACTTTAGGCTGAATAGCTTGAGCTCCTCCCCTTACCCGTAATCTTTTTTCTCCTTAGTTATCTCAGATCTCATTTGCTGCTTTACCAATAAAATGTGGTCACCCCCAGTTCGAGTGTGGGGTAATGAGATAAGTGAAATTACTAGCTTTTTCTTATTCATCTTTACATCTCTTTTTCGTGTTCCTCTTCCTGCTCTGTAATAAAAAGTTCATTTATTGATATACAGTGTTAAATAATTTAGCAGTTGTTTAGATTACAGTAGTTTTTTTTTTACGTGACCTTCTGCTCTTTTAAACTTATTACCTTTTTCGGTATTCTTTCTCCATTACCATCATTGGTATTTCTTTTCGTTACCCTAGGGTGTTATTTTTACTATTTTTTTTTAAACAAAAAAACGTCTTTAGTAAATTATAATGTATGATATAGGCAATCATACGACCGTGTTGACATAGTTGTAGTTACAAACATTATACATCACTTATCTATCCAGTCATTGTCAGTCATACATTACATAGCTCATTCACATCCTGCCTTCTTTTAAACCTCATTCCTCCTGTGCATGTACTGTTCCCACAATTCTCATTTTTTCTTATGTAATTTGCTCCTACCCTTTTCTAAAGATCCTAATTCTAGTTGTTTTATTTCTGTTACTATATTCACTACTTCTAGTAAAGTTAATTAGACTAAACAAGCTAGTAATTGCTATTTTGGCAGCCACCATAATTTGATTCAGCATGACCTTACTATGTGTAGGCAATTCCGATTCTGCATCTTGGCTCAAAAAAAATGATTTCTTTAGTTACACCTTGTTTTCACCCAGCATCTCTAACAGCGCAGTCTGTAGGGAATCTGCAAAGTCTGCCAACTTATTACACTCCCAGAAAATATATTCAGTTACCTTTTTCTTCTCCATTACACGTCTGACATTTGCTGTCTACCAGAAGAAAAAAAGTTTTGGAGTCTACTAGGGGTATAAAAATACCCATGTAAAGACTTCCAAGTAAAGATTCTAAATCTTCTGCAGTTTGTTGCATACATATATTCCCCCCATTGTTTCTATGAATTGCTTACCCAGTCTTTCTTCCCAATCCTGTCTAACCTCCTCTGATTGATTCTTATAGTTTTCCTGCAACATATTGTATGCTGTACTAGTTATTCCTTTTTTAACAGCAGCTTCTGTTCTAGATTCTACTAAAAACTCTACCAGTGCTGGTCTTTTGCTTAGGATACCTCTGTTTCTATGGTGTTACTGTTACTTTTGTTTGTATTTTCTTTCTCCTTTGGTTATCTATATATTAATCTGAGATGTCTGATAAACCTACAGGTTTTAAAAAGTGTGCTGCTCTGACAGCCATTAAGAATGTGTGTATTGCCTTTGCCCAGCTCACCTCAACACAGAGTGTGACATTTGTGGTAGTTTTAACACCCGGGCCCTGGTTGAGAGAAAGAGTAAACTTATTTTGAATGGACTCCTTCCTTCTACTTCTGGAGCTCCATCCTCCTCCAATAAATCTTCAGGAGAGGCTCAGGACAAACACAAGGAATCAAAGTGTTCCTCTGACAGCTCTCCTCCTACGACTTCTTCAGGCTCTACTTCACCAGAGAAAACTCCTAAAATGTTGAATCCATCCACCTCCATGGCTTCAACTTCAGCAAAATCAAAGACTTCAGACCCGTCCTTACAGTCGGATCTGACCCAGACCTAAGCCAAAGTCACCTCAAGTTCTTGTTAGGTTCTCTGGAAGCTGTAACCTCGAGACTTCACTCTGTGTTTTTATAGCACACTTCCCAAAGATCTTCCTGTCTACCCCACACGTCATCCTACCTCAGATCATCTAGGATCCTGTCTGAAGTGAATGTGGATAGGATGATGAGAAAGTTCCTCAGAACCCAGATGCATTTAGATGTTCGTCTCCATCTCCCATCAGAAATGTTAGCCTTTACTATTGCACAGACCCAACTTCTGGCTCCTACTCTAATCCGTCTAGTGGTTTTGGGGATTTTGGACCTGAGACATCTGAGTGTGTTTTTGTTGGGTCACACCTCTTCAGATCTGATACCTTGTTTGATACAGATGGCTCTGACCTTGTCAAATCTGGACAAATCTCTGAGCTGTAATATTGGCGCCAGTTCTGGGGGACTGGGATTGACTTTCATTGTTTTCAGAGCCATCTCTTCCCCTCAGAATCCCAGCATTAGACAGCTTGGCTCTGACCTCTGGTTTAAGGCTGGAGCAGGAGGGAGTGCAGTTTTGTCCTTCACAGGCTGGTTCGGATCCAGTGAACTCTGAGCTCAGCTCTCCCTTGCTTTCAGCTTTTGAAGTAGTGGAGAAAGCTTCTCTGTTTCTTAGGGAAAAAACATCCTTGTCTACCCCAAAGTCAACTGTATTCTGTGGAAGCTGGGTAATTTCATCCTGTCCCACTGGGCCATCCGGTCTGGTCAACCTGGAGACTGTGCTCGTATAAGACTCACTGGATGCTTCCAGGTCCTGTCTGGAGTCTCCCACAAAATCCTAGAAATGACAACAATCTTATTAATGTTGCAGTCTTTTCAAGATGTTCTTCCTCTAGGGATTATTGCTGTTCAGACAGACATGTCTCTGGTCTGGTACATCAAAAAACCGGGGGGATCCCGATCCTACCCACTGTACAGGGAGGCAGTAAGAGTTTGGCAATGGGTGATCTCTTCTGGAAGCTTTCTCTTGGCAATGCACATCCTGTAGAAAACCACAGTGTTAGCAGACAAATTGAGCAGGTCCATCCTATTTCTCACAAGTGGACTCTCAATTTGTCAGTGGCAGAAATTATGTTTTGCTGATGGTGTCAACCATGCTGTGACCTGTTTTCTTCTCCCTTCACCACCACGTGCAGCAGGTACTTTGCCCTAATTTCCCCAGAGGGGGAGTCACAGAGAGACTATCTGGTTCATGCTTGTCCCTCTGGTCTGCTATAGGCCTTCCCTCCAACTCACCTCATTCTGAAGTTTATTCAGAAAGTGTTATGGCGGACGAGCATGGTTATCCTCATTGTTCCTTTCTGGCCTCATCAGGTGAAGTTTCCCTTCCTGTGGCCTCATTTAATTCATTCTGCCTAGGTGCTGGATGCTGCTCAGGACCGTCTGCCTCATCCAACTCGCCTGCCTCTCACAAATGTGAAATCTGTCAAACTGACTGCATGATTTCTCCACTTCAAGTGATGGCTAGAAATTCCAGGCTTTCCTTTGTTAACCACATCCTTATGATATCTTAGAAGGCCTCTACCAGGAAGATCTGTAAGAGCAAGTGGAAAAGATTTTCAATCTGGCCCCAACAGAGACATCTAAATGCATTTTCAGCACCACTTCCAGCTATTTTTGTTTATCTGCTTTACTTTTTCAATAGTGGGGCTAATTATTTGACAATTAAAGTTCAACTAGCTGCAATATCAAAATTTCCCTTGGGTGAAAATAATTTTTTTATATCCTTAAAATTGTACAAAGCATTTCTTAAGGCCAGTCTACTGTTTTGGCCTCCTGTTAAGAACCATATTCCTCCTTGGGGCCTGCACCCCCTCAAGCCTGCATCCAGAGCAGCATTAAAATTTTTATCCTGAAAAACATGTTTCTTGTTTGCCATTACATCGGCTAGCACAGCCATCTTATCTAATCTTTCATATAAGGATAGTGTATCCTCTGGATTAACTCTTTTTCTTCCTAAAGTGGTCTCAGAAACTAACCTTAACCAGAATTACTAACCCGCCAGTTTTCTTTCCAAATTTTTCTAACAAAGGTGAGTACATGCTCTGTCTATTAGATGTACATAACTCATATTTTACATTCACAGAACCAAAGAGAAAAGGAAATCAGAACATCTCCTTTTCTAAAGCTAAATTGGGAAAACAGTGTCGGATATAACCTTAACCAGATGGCTCACTGATTGCATTGTATTTGTCTACAAATCTAAAGGTCTATCAGTACCCAAACATTCTAAAGCTTATTCTACCAGGGCAATGGCTAAATCTTCTGCCTTCAATTCCAAAGCTTGTATAGATGACATTTATGTAGCTGCTACATGGTCTAATGCTCTTAACTTCACATCACATTACAAGTTAGATATTTTATCTAGGAATAGAGCAGCCTTTGGCTCAGCTGTACTCCAGAATATTCTTCCTTAAGCACCACCCAAGACTACTCTGGCTGGGGGTCCTGTCCTATCAGTTAAGGAATGGACAGAAAAGATATAACCAGATATTAGTTATGTACTCGTCATAACTCTACATCAGTGTTGCCTGTTTTCTTCCTTCCCAAACCTCCCACTCTCCAATCCCCCATCCTTGTCTCCTAGTATCTCCTGAGGGATATTCCTTAATGTCTTGCTATTTGGGCTCTGGGACTCTCCTCTGTTTTTTCAACATTGCTGCTCTTTAGTAATACTTTGTTGTTTTTAGTGGCTGATAACTATTTTGCATTTTGTGGTTAACTAAATAGTGAGCAAACTCTATCTGAGGTAACTAGGGAGACGAGAAGAATTATTGTTAAGAGAAGGAGCTCAAGCTATGGAACCTAAAGTCTGTTAGAGTAGCCGAGGGGAGATCCAATGTCAGATCCGAGATTCATCAGTTGAAGAAGAAAGAAAACAGACAATGCAGATGTAGTGTTATGGTGAGAACCTTACTATAATTTAATTATAGTCAGTGCCACGGTGCATTTGCATATGTGTAAACTGCTGTTTTGCTCAGGTATTCAACTCTGTTTGTGAGCTGTGCGAGTTATGCTCCTGAACAGTTGTGAATTCCATTCTGTGTCTGAATGACATCAGCTACTGTTGTGCAAATTTTTCATTACGATTGTTTTGTAAGAAGATCACTATGGTAGCAAAAATTTTAATTTGAGCATTAACACATCTTATATAGCAAATTCAATATTCAATTTTTTGGCATGATAAGTAGTTTGATATAATGTTGAAAGCCTTACGATGTGGGCTAACTGCTGCAATTTCTTCTATTGAACTCCATAATTTGGCAATTTTTCTCTTTCATCCCATCACTTAGGGATGCTTACATCTCTGTCTAGCATATGCATGTCCTGTGGATCAGTCCATACACCCAGTTAATATTAAATCAGAATTCTCTATATACACGTTTTGCACACAAAAAGCGTTCTGTAAACCAACAAGAAACGTAATTGCAACACTAAATGAAGAACGCTAAAAGACTCTGTGTCTTGGGATGCCAATTCCACAAAAATCACAGTAAACGCAGTGTCACAAAGAATAAAATCCACTAATTTATTGACACAACATAAAAACTGGTTAAGCGCTTTCACTCGTTAAAATGCGAGCTTCCTCAGAACACAAACAATAAGACTGTTGCCATTTAAATAACCTAATTGGCGCCAAAAGGCGCTGTATTAAAGGAACCAATGTTATAAAATTCTACATCAAATATTATAATAATTCACTACATTCACAGAAACCTTAATTATTAATTAAATAATAACATTCCTACATTCCAAATATACGTATATATAAAATTAATAAAATCAAAAATAAAAAATCAAATCAAAAATAAAAAATAATATAAAAAAACCTGTTGTGGCAAATACCACATATAATTCAAACCATAGACAAGAAAGGTTTAATTGTAATACCATCATTAATTCTTGGTGGTGTGGAGGCGTCAGTAAACAATTGCCACATTGTTTCTTTATATGATAGTGTTCCTTTACGGTCACCACCCTCAGGTTTTTTCTATTATTTTTTATTTTTGATTTTATTAATTTTATATATACGTATATTTGGAATGTAGGAATGTTATTGTTTAATTAATAATTAAGATTTCTGTGAATGTAGTGAATTATTATAATATTTGATGTAGAATTTTATAACATTGGTTCCTTTAATACAGTGCTTTTTGGTGCCAATTAGGTTATTTAAATGGCAACAGTCTTATTGTTTGTGTTCTGAGGAAGCTTGCATTTTAGTGAGTGAAAGCGCTTAACCAGTTTTTATGTTGTGTCAATAAATTAGTGGATTTTATTCTTTTGTGGACACTTGGTTAGTTTTTACTGTGATTTTTGTGGAATTGGCATCCCAAGACACAGAGGCTTTTAGCGTTCTGCATTTAGTGTTATATACACGTTTTGCAATTTCAGTGGTTAGCTGCAAAACTTTTTTTGCTATCAGTAATTAACTCTGGGCACTAAAGTTCAGCAGGTGATTGGAGAATGTTTAAATTAATTTTCTAGAAGACTGTTGAATGTTTGGTATAAAAACTACTCAGTATCCATCTGAAGTAGCATAGCCGAGTTATTACATTTGGAGTGCCAGAGTTTGCTGCATTGTATAGCCAATAAGAAAGGGGTGCAGATTAATTTACAAATGAATAAATGATTCAGCACAGATATCCATACACCTGATATTTGTTTAGTACAGTTGATAACCAGAAGGTCCTATTGAGTAAACGACCTTTTACAGTGGAGACTCAGGGTACAAGACCAGTAGTAGCTGTGTATAGGTGGAATAAACATCTGCTGTGCAGATGGAGGTTTTAGCAGCAGCATATTTTATAGCAGGCCGATCACTGATTTTTATATATTTTGTCATCAGAAAATTAACGCCAATTGGTATTCCTGCTTCAGAAGTAAAAACTGTGATTCTGTACATCATTGATTAAGATTTCTGAGTATTTTGTTCTTGTTGATTTCCATTTGATGCTTGAAGAACACAGACGAGTCAATACAAACACCTAGATTTTGTGTATGTAATACTGAGTTATGGCTACATTGTTCAGGACATTTATATTATGAAAGTTCTGTGTATGATGCCTTTGTGGGCCTAGGAGCATAGCAGCTGATTTTTGGGACTTCCTATCAGTTGTTTAGTGTTAAGTGGAAGAGGTTGCAACTTGCTGATTACAAATGGATAACTTGCAACTCATTAACTGCCTTCCCTCAGAAAATTATTACCAGCACTGTTTGTATTACAGTGACTTTTACTGCCTTTCTTAGTCTTCTGGTTTCCATGTAATAGTACATATGTGGAGTTAGTATATATAAATAAGGCAACGGAGGTTGGGGGCTTCCCCCTTCAAAAAACAAATCTATTTAGCATTTTTACCTAGTGTTGGTTGTATCATTTTATTTTTACAACTCAAGGACTCCTAGTGAAATTATTTGTTAATGCCTTTAATGAATGATCAGTTAAGACTCCTCCCATTTTCTAAAGATCCCTCTTCCAGTTCTTTTATCTCTGTTACAATATTCAGAACTTCAAATACAGTTGGTTTAGCTTTGACATCCATTTTCTGGTAATTTCCTTTTTTTGGCAGCCAACAGATTAAACTTAACAAGACCGTTATATGACTAGGTAATTCAGATTCTCTCATCTAGCTCAGAAAAAGTATTTCCTTAGTTACACCCATTTGCTTACTCAGTATTTCTGAGAAAGAACTCTGTAGGGAATTTTTAAAGTCTACCAATTCATTACACTCCCATAACATATGTTCCCAAGTACCTCTTTCTTCCCCATCACACCTCCAATATTCAACATCGACTTGAATAATTCTCTGAGTGTGCTTGTGATATAAAAATGCCCACATAAAGACTTCCAAGCAAAACTCATAAATATTCTAGACTGTTGAATATTTGGAGCCATACATATCTCCATTGTTTCCTTGTGAATTGCTTATCTAGCCTGTCTTCCTAATCTTTTCTAACTTCCTCTGGTTGGTTCTTATATTTATTATGCAATATTTTATATGTCTTACTAAGCATCCCTTGTTTAACAGCAGCTTCTGCTTTAGATTTAATTAAAAACTCTTGTCAGAGCAGGTCATTGACTTAAGACTCCTCTCTCTCTCTTTGTACTCTGATATCAGTCCCTGATAGGGATGGCATTTTTTTAACTTGCAGTCCAAATGTCTTCTTGGTCTCTCTTCATTCTGTTGTCTTTACCTCTGTAGTCATTTGCTCCCAATATCTTGGTTCCTTTACCAGTTTTCTCCAGTAAATTCCAGCCACCTCTTGACAATTCTCTATATCACTAATTGCAGTCACCCCATCAGCAAAATATATTTTCTCCATTATTGTGTTGGCTTACTTAAATGCTTTCTGCTACTTTATGAATATAATATTTTGTATGGTTGCTGCTGTTCTCCATAAGGATCTGCATCCAAAATCCTACTCTCTTCTTCTTTCTTGAATTTCCAGTCTGCTTCATCATCATTCCCTTCCACTCTGAATTATAGTTTTAAGTTTGTGTTATGTATACCAGCCTTAACTGAGTAGTTCTAAAATATTCCTTCAAATCAGGTAATCCTAAACTACCTTGTTCTGTTGGAAGGATCAATTTATCCCACTTGACCCTTGTCCCCCCCTTAAATTTCTGCAACTCTTTATTAATATATTGCCCGCAACTTTCTCCTCTGGTTGTTAAAAATTGCCTGACCTGTATATAAAACTAAATGGACTAAAATATTTTCACTGTTTGTATCTTGTTATCCATGTCCATAAACAGCTTCACATTTCTTGGTTTTGTATCATCATTTTAGTATGTTTCCACATATCCTTAGCTGACATAACAGAATCCTTTTAATCCATACTACTAAATACATCATTTTATCGTGTCCCTGTAATATAGCCTTTGTTTTACCTTCATTAATTGTTATACCCTGAAAAGACTTGAAACTGTCACAGAATGTTCCAAAACACTGAGATGTCCTTTTCTGGTTTTAGCAGGATCAAAATGTTATTGTCAACAAGTAAAAGCCAACTTTTCTTTATTACCATACAAGTTATACACTTGAATTTCTGAGTCCCTTATTTTATTTGCCAGTGGCTCTAACTATAAAGCAAATAAAGGGGAAAGAAGACTCCTCTACCTAGTTCCTGTGTTCACATATAACTTGCCAGAGAGGAACACTCCCACTTTAATGTTTGCCTCAGATGCCTTGTATATCCTCCTAATTAACTTTGCTATTTTATCAGGGAATGCAAATGCTTCCATTACCCTACTCATAAAATCCCAGCTTATTCTGCCAAATGCTTTTCCTGCTTCCCTCTAGATAATCATTGTTGTGTTAATATTGTCGAATGTTTGCCAGCCGTTCAAAAAACTACATTGACTTATAGCTATCAATTTTGTCAACACATTTGTTATTCTTTTATCTTTTATAGACATAAACACTTTAAAATCATGGTTTAAAATTGAAATGGGCTTGAATGAAATGGTGACTGATGGGTCTTTACCATCTTTAGGAATTATAGCCACCACAGCTCTTCTAGGATGTTGATGCTTCCTCTCTTTTTAAAACAGTTAAACAAAACCTTCCAGACCTTTATCACTTTCTTCCCTCCTAGCATCCAAACTTCTACAGAAATACAATCTATTCCTGGAGACTTTCCTGCAGACTTATTATATGTCAGCATTTTTATCACATCTCCTCTTGTCTTAACAGTTAATTGTTGAGTTTCATCTACCTCTAACTTTGGCATACTTAATTCTTCCATAAATATTACTATATGGGGAAATCTTTTTGGGGGAAGCATTAAGAAGAGCTTTGATGGTTTGTAGCCCAGCGCTGAGTTTTATTGAAGTCCTTGAACGTTTGGTATTGCACTTGTGGGAGTTATTCTATCATCTGTTCAAAGGTAAAGTTAATGAAAGGGAGGTCAAATTCTGAATCCTTAAAGAGGGAAGTAAGGCTTTGTGACTAGCGAAGAGGACATGACTGAATGAGATTTTCTCATTGTAAGGTGGGCTTATATATATATATATATATATATATATATATATATATATATATATATATATATATATATATATATACACACACACACACACACACACACACACACATAAAGGGTAAAGGCTATGGGTACTAAAGGTGGGTTATAATTAATGTAAATTAGAGTGTGTGAAGAAGTGTCTTGCATTCTAAGGTTAGTGAGCAGTGCAGAGTGCTATGCTAGTGGAATAAGATAGTCAGATTTATGTAAACATATCACACAACTTGCAAAACCTCAGAGATTCATAACTGAAAAGATCAGTGGCCTCAAAAATCTTAGTAATCAGGAGAGACTGGCATCCCTTTTTCTGTACTCAGTATGTTACAGACTCTTCATGGAGATCTATGTCTAGCCTTTCATGCCATGAAAGACTCAGCCCTATTTGACCTCCTATTCCTTTTCAGAACTAATGGTACATAAAATACTCTGATAAAGAAACTAAACCTTAATAATCAGGTAAATAGTGCATGTCGGTGTGATAGATTTATATCCCTCACCTCTGAAACAAACTTCCTCTACATAACAAGCAGGGTAGCACCCTTGCTACTTTTAAAGGTAAACCAGAATAATTGGATGGGCAACCGCAAATTCTGTCCCAGTCTGTTTTGTCTTACTGTCCTTGAGGATAAATGGAAATTTTGAATGGGGTGATGTTCTTCATACCACATTGCTGCAGTCCTAACACTTGGGTAGTCCGCTGTCCCAGTCGGCCCGAATACCAAAGTATAAGGCTGACGTCGGTCAAGGCGCATTAGTCTGACGTCAGGACACAAATGCGCATGACCGACGTCATTTCCTCAGTCTTTTTTGCCGCATGGTCCGATGCAGAAGCAGTTTTGCAAGTGCAGGTTGGCGTTCTGAGATTTTCCGAAGTCGGAGTTTCAGACCGAATCCAAGTTGGCTAAGTACCCCGTTGGGGAATATTTTGTTTTTCTTGCCTCAGTATTTTACCGGATGTCAGAAAAAGTGAATAACTGTATTTCTTGTGGGAAACAGATACCTCATAGGGATTACCATACTTTGTGTATACCTTGCTTAGGGCCTGAGCACGACGTTGTTGGCTGTCGCTCTTGTGCTAGATTTAATAAACGCACTATAAAGAGAAGATTAGATTGTGCCAGGTTAGTTTTTGGGAAGCGGTGTAATTATAAAATGCCGCCGGATGCTCCGGCCGCTTCATCAAAAAAGCGCAAGGACAAAACAGCAAAGCCTAGGCTGGAAGAACTGTCCGTACCGGACGTCGGTTCTTTAGAGGGCTCGGTTGAGCCAGGGGTTCAGCCAGAAATTTCTTTGGAATCCCAGGGAGAGACTTTATTACTGCAAGATGTGACCTCTCAGGAGGTAGGCCAGGCGGAAGGGGCTTCTCAGGTAGCTGTTCTTCCCTCCCTTCCTAAGGTGGTTAGGCCCTCCCCTGCTGTTTCCAAGGCTTCTCCCAGGGGCAGGCCAGGTTTTGTTTCAGGTGTTACCCCTAGTTCTTCAGGGTCTGTACCTAAGAAGCATATGCTTAAGATGGCAGAAGATTTGATTACAATGATTAGAGGTTCTATGCCGCCTCCTGATAAGAGGCCTAGGGTGGAACCTGAGCTTGGGAGTTTTGAACAGTGTTCGGATGCTTCTGAGTCTTCGGCTGAAGACTTGCAGGAGTATTCCCCTTACTCTGATTCTGATGTAGATGATTATACTCCTTCTGCTTCTCCTCCTGAGGATTTTTCATTTTCAGAGACTCTTCATTCCATGAGGGAGCATTTTAAATGGGAAGGTCAGGATTTCTCTGATTCCAGGAAAAGGCTTAGGGAATCTTTGTTTCTTCCCCAGCATAGGCCTTTAGCTCTACCTCCTGTTCTAGATGTGGTGGAGGATGTTTTGCAGAGGCTTCTCTGAACCCTGACTCTTTGCCTCCTGCTCCAGTTAAACCGGATAGATATTATAGGGTGCCTGAAGCTCATAAGTATCTTTTAAGAGTCCTAGGGCAGACCCAGAAACTGTTTCACAGGGGCCTAAAGGTGTTAAGGCTTCTGTTGTTAAAAATCCTGTTCCTCCAGATAAAGAGGCAAGGGCTTTGGATAGATGGGGAAAGAAAGTGTATACTTCTTCCACTTTGGCCATGAGAGCTTTAAATTGCCAGTTTCACATGTTGAAATACCAAAATTATCTCCTTTCACAATTAAAGTCTAAGGTAGATGCTTTGGCGGAAGGTATTGAGTGTAAAGAGTTGCAGGATTTAGTTCATGTTTCTGAACAGGTGGGTAAGCATTCTTTGCAATGTGGTTTTGATGCTGTGCAGGCCTCTTCGAGGGTGGCTGCCACTGGTTCGGTGCTTCGACGGCACGCCTGGTTGAGGGATCAGAATTTAGCTGAGCATGTGAAAACAAGGATTTTAGATGCTCCTTTACAATCTGATGTGTTGTTTGGTTCGCCTGTGGAAGCAGTTCTAAAGAAAATGGAAGACAAGGCTAAGTCTATGCAGACTGTTAAAGATTTTTTGCAGGTTCAGCCTCTGAAGTTTAGTAGAAATTGGCCTACCAAGGGGTGGACATATCCTGCTTATGATTCCCAGTCTAGGGGTAGGTCTAGATGTGGTAGAGGCAGAGCTCAAGGTTCATTTAGGCCTAGAACAGGGAGTTCACCTGCTCAGTCTTCTGGTGAGGGCAGGGGTCAGTCCTTTCGTAAACAGACCCAATGACCTACCTTTTCAGCTGCCAGTATCTTCTCGTCTGGCAGCACCTTTGGGAGGAAGGTTGGCACTTTTCAAAGAAAACTGGAGTTTAATTACCCAAGACAGATGGGTATTGGATATCATTCACCACGGTTACAGGTTTTATTTCCATACCTTGCCTCCTTTCAAAGGCATGCCAGACATTCCTCCTCAACAAAGGAAAGAGGCTCACAAGCAAATTTCTCTGTTGCTCCAAATAGGGGCCATTCAGCCGGTTCCTGTGCCAGAAAGGGGCCTAGGATTTTATTCTCGCCTGTTCCTAGTACCAAGAAAGGGGAACACGTGGAGACCAATTTTGGATCTGTCTATCCTCAACTCTTATCTGGACATTCCCAAGTTCAAAATGTTGACGTTACAACAGCTTTTACCTCTGCTGGGCAAAGATCACTGGATGGTAACTTTGGATCTCAAGGAAGCTTACCTTCATGTTCCTATCAGACTAATTTGCAGGAAGTATCTGCGTTTTCGAGCTGGGAATTCTCATTATCAGTTCTCTGCATTGCCCTTTGGCTTATCTACTGCGCCCAGAGTATTCACAAAGGTTCTGGCTCCAGTGATAGCTTTCTTCAGGCTAAAAGGAATACAAATCTATCCTTATTTGGACGATTGCCTGATTCTGGCTCAAGGAAGGACGTGCTTCTTCAGCATTTGGAATATGTGATAGCAGTGCTAAGATGCCTAGGGTATTCTGTGAACGAAATAAAGTCCAGTCTAGTACCCTCTCAAGACATGTGCTTTCTGGGTGTGAGACTGAATACAGCAACCCAGATGGCCTTTTTAACCCCGGACAAACAAAAGAATCTTTCTCTCTACTTCCATCAACTATCTCATCAGTCTGGGCTGACTGCAAGGACAGTCCTTCAAGCCTTAGGGTTCATGGCATCTTGTATTCTGGTACTTCCCAATGCCAAACTGCATATGAGGAAGCTACAATGGTATCTCAAAATGTATGGACACAGCACTGCCAGGATTTGGACACTGTCATTCAAATAATACCTTGCATTCAAAAGGAATTTTTGTGGTGGGCTCAGGAATGTCACCTAAACAAGGGACTCTCTGTGACCCGGCCAGAGGCGAGTCAGATTCTAACGACAGATGCCTCAGACACAGCTTGGGGAGCTCATCTGAATGGAAAGTGGATACAAGACAAGTGGCCTGCCAGACTGCAGCATCTACATATCAACATGAAGGAGATGTTAGCAGTCCAGTTTGCATTACTGGCTTTCAAGGATTTACTTCTTCCAGGGCAGGTGTTGATTCTAACAGACAACACAACTGTCATGTGGTACATCAACAAACAAGGGGAACACATTCTTATCCTCTATGCAGGCAAGCAATGATTTTGTGGGAGACTGCGTTAAGCTTGCAACTGAATCTTCAAGCAAGGTTTCTGCCAGGAGCACAGAACTCCTTAGCAGATGTGTTAAGCAGGCAAATCATGGATCCCCACGAGTGGAAACTGGATCTTCATGTATTTCAAACATTGACAGTGTCATGGGGAACTCCAGACATAGATCTGTTCGCTTCTCCACTAAACCACCAGCTGCCAAAGTTTTGCACGAAAAGGTTTCATCACACAGCCTGGAAAGTGGATGCTCTTTCTTTCAGTTGGAAAAATCTTCATGTGTATGCCTTTCCACCTCTGCCTCTCCTCCCAAAGGTACTCCTAAAGGTCAGACAAGACAAGCCAAGGATGATTTTAATAGCTCCAGATTGGCCTCGACAGCACTGGTACCCATTGCTGAGGAGTCTGGTAAGGAAGCCTCCATGGCCCTTACCTTTGATTCCACACCTATTGTCTCAGAAGGACGGGCATCTACTCAATGTCAAGCTTCACTCTCTTCATCTAACAGCCTGGCATATTCTGTTTTGAACCATAGCAGGTCTCAGCTTCCTCAACAAGTTTTAAATGTGATTATGGAAGCCAGAAGACCTAGTACAAGGAAAGTGTACGCAGGAAAATGGAAGAGATTTTTATTTTGGTGTGCAGCAAAGGATTTGGATGTTTCTGAGCCAAATTTGAGTGTGGCTCTTCAATATCTTACTGAGTTATTGGACAAAGGTTTGTCTTTCTCTTCCATTAAGATTCATGCTGCAGCAATTTCAGCTCACTATGATTGTGACCCACCATTGTTTTCTCATCCTTTGTTCAAGCAATTTCTTAGAGGGGCAAAGAATATAAGACCCCCACGTAGAGCTCCTACTCCTGCTTGGGACCTCAATTTTGTGTTGGAGAAACTTACTCTACAACCTTTTGAGCCTCTTGCTACTGCTGAGTTGAAATACTTGTCATGGAAGACTGCTTTTTGTTGGCCATTACTTCTGCAAGAAGGGTTTCTGAATTGCAGGCCCTTATGGCGGTTGAGCCTTTTTGATTTTCCATAAGGATAGGGTATCATTACGTACTAATCCTTCCTTTATGCCTAAGGTGGTTTCTAGTGTGGCTTTAAACCAAACTATTCATTTGCCTACTTTTTATGCAGATCCCCAAAATAAGGGGAAAAGATTTTGCACACTTTAGATGTACACAGGCAGTTGCGTTATTATTTAAGCAGGACTAAGGATTTTAGGCAGTCTCAGCAGTTGTTTGTTTCCTTTGCTTTGAGTTCTCAGGGCAAGCCTGTGTCAAAACAAACTATTTCTAAGTGGATTGGGTTTTGCATTGCATTTTGTTATTCCCATCATGGCAAGGAGATTCCAGCTGGGATTAGGCCTCATTCCACTAGGGCTACTGCCACTTCAACAGCATTTCTAAGGGGGGTGGCAACTAAGGATATTTTAGAGGCAGCTACTTGGAGTTCAGTGCATACTTTCTCTAAGCATTACCACCTTCCTCTCTACTCTAAATCTAGGGCTGGTTTTGCCACAGCTATTTTGCAGGGCATGTTGACAGCTCCAGCTTCTTTATGATTTGCCAGCCTCCCTTACCTCTGCTTTGGGATTCTACCCAAGTGTTAGGACTGCAGCAATGTGGTATGAAGAACATAGTACAGTTTTGTACCTACCATAAATGTAGATGTTCGAAGATCCACATTGCTGCAGTCCAATTTACTCCCTCCTTCCCCTCTGTGTTTAGGGGTGGTTGTGTGGGTGGGATTGTACCTTTCTGACTTTGTATATATACATTGTACATATAGTTGGTACAGGGGTGTTTGGTGTGTTGTTGTTTTTTGGTTTGGCCTTATCTTTTTAGGGTCTTCTGACATCTGGGGCAAGAAAAGACTGAGGAAATGACGTCGGTCATGCGCATTTGTACCCTGACGTCCTGACGTCAGACTAATGCGCCTTGACCGACGTCAGCCTTATACTTTGGTATTCGGGCCGACTGGGACAGCGGACTACCCAAGTGTTAGGACTGCAGCAATGTGGATCTTCGAACATCTACATTTATGGTAGGTACAAAACTGTACTTTTTGGCAAGGCTTGAAATGATGATTTACTTACTGATTGCCTAGCACTTAGTTATTAACCTATGAAGTAAGAGATTAAGAGGAGACAAGTGGAGGTGTGTGACAGACTGAAAAGTGACATCTTAGTGTTAATGATAAGGGGTCTAAACATCCAGTAGGGACAAGGAAGAGTGAATAGAAGTTAAATCTGTTTTCAACTTTACTAATGTCCAGTTGAAGACTAGTATCTGCAGAAGTAGAGTAGCTTTTACCAATTTTTCTACTTTGGTGTCCTACTGAAGACTGTAGTAAAAGAGGTGAAGTTGGGGGAGGATCAGTAGTTGTGGTGAATAGATTGAAGAGGTTGGCACTCCATATGCCCTTACCAGTTTTAAGTGCTGCATACAAATGTAACTACGTGTGCCAATTCAGTTTTAGAAGAAGGCAGATGTAGGCAGGAGAGCTTGAAGTTATTGGATTGTGCTGTCACTAATGCTAGAGCAGCAGGGGATAAGTAGAGGGGACTGTCCTGTGGCAGTTTAAAGCCTCTTTGAGTGTCAAGACTGTACTTCAGTGTAATGAAAGTGATAAAATATAGTTGATAACTCCTAAAGAGAATGGATGTAGTTCCCCAAGATGGTGGGATAGCTGAATGAGACAGGGAGAACGATAGATGAGTAGCGAAGTGAAGGCAGTCATCTGTGCATTGCTGAGTGGCTGCTCATTCTCTTCACTTTGTCTTAGCTACATACTCAGTATTAGATCTTTGTGAACATTACGGGGGGGGGGGGTTGGAGTGATTAACTTAACTAAGATTCTACTTGGGCCATTGCTTCTTATGTCAAAAGAGTATGCGCCCTCTTTTAAGGGTTGGCTTAGCAAGTGTTTAAGGTAGCTAATAAGAATCATCTCTTTTCAAAAGTTCAGTGCCAGAATCCTTATCAGGAGCTTTAGCATCTCAATGTGACATCACAGCTGTGCACTCATCACCACTGTTAATTCAGAAGGAATGCGACAAAGTGTTTTAGGAGCAATATGAATTTACAACCATTTTTACAAACTAGTATTGACAAGAATGAGAGACCAGAATCACTCCTACCCTCATGTTGCTGCCATTAAAAAAAAAACTTGGGCACTTTGTATGATAACAGTATAAAAAAGAATAAGAAGTGACAAGTGCTACTAAATAGTCAGCACTTAGGAGTGCTTCTCACTTTCATCAGAATATTTAAGTGTAATTAAAAAAAAAACATTTTAGTGAAAGGAAAATAAATTCTGTGATTTATCTGCTGTCTGTAAGTGCAGACTCTCTACCCTTTCTATCGCTTTGGAGTTCAGTAACCATAGCAAGCTGAAAGTGCTTGGATTAAACATCTGTTTGAATACATTCTTTCATAAAAATTGTGTTTTTCTCTGAGGTCAGTATTTTATTTTTAATCAAAGCACTGAGTATAATTATACCTCAGTTCTTCAGTTTTGTGGTTAAGTTAGGACTATGCATGAGTGATACTGGGACAATGTGGCTGAATGGTGAGTGCCTTACATTCATTGCCTTGCTATAATATGGCTCCCTATTGAAATGTCAGCACTCAAAATGCCAAATTCTGTCAAGCTGGCAAAAAAAAAAAAAAAAAAAAGACCGAAAACACAGGAGAAGAATGAATCTCAAAAGTCTCTCTTCTTAAAATTTCTTTTTTGCAGGGAGGGGGGCAAGTCCTTCGTGCACCTGTGAAGTTGCATATATCAACTCCGAGTTTGCCATACCTCGGAGAATAGGGAATATTCTGACAAATGGCATCTTAGACTTAGTATATATAAATCTGATCCTTCAGCCATTTAGTCTTCATGTTTTGCAACTCACTGTAGCAGGTCCTAGCATTTCAAATGGTTACCCCATGTTTGTTTGTCTTTTCGGCTTTTCCCGGTTAGGGGTCGCCACAGCAGAACTCCAGTCTGCTAATGATTGACAGTAGATTTTTATGGTGCTGTTGCCAGCCTGACGCCCAACCTTCAGTGAAGGCACGGCCATTCACGCATGTCTTTTGAACGCCACTCGACCGTGGGGAGGACATGCAGACTCCACACAGAAGGCACTCCGGCCGAGAATTGAACAGGAGAGCCTCTTGCTGTGAGGCAACAACACTACCGCTGCACCACCACAAATGCAAATCTAGTGCATCTCCTGAGCACATCACAGATCACGTCACAGTAGCTAGGTCATAATGATTTGTAAAGAACAGCTTGACCAAGAGTATTTTTATAGTGAATGTAGTAAAGTTCAGCACTTTAAGAGCCACTGCAACTCTAATAATAAGTACTTTTGAACCTTCCATTTGGAAGATATTCCATTACTATATCATTCTTAGTCCAGGGTCAGTGAATCTTTGAGAAGCAAGCTATGAAAAACTCATCTTCCTCTCTCTCTGAGATGTGGCAATCTCGGACTACTTACAACTTGCTATACTTACAAGTGTTATCTCAAGTCCATTGTAAAGCAAGCACCAAAACATGAGCAGCTGCCATCTAGATTCACGTTCAGGCAGCCTGACTCAAACTTGAGTGATCAAGCAACTGACTGCAAATAGTAAATTGCACAGTCTTAAGTTTGTGATTATGTGTATTTTTAATGTACATTAAACTGTTTAAGTAGTTCAGTTAAGAGAATCATGGCCTTTTAAAGTTAGGTTTTGCCTCCTGCTGTCACTGTCCCTCATTTGTACAGGGGGGAGGGGGGGATGCAGGGTGTAGCTTCCACTGAGTGGGATCAAACAGCTTCCATCTATGTATATTCTTTCAAATAAGGACAGTGGTTGAAGCGTGGGGAGTTACACTGACATACTATATGCCAGCAATGTATATATGTTACTTTATTTCTTGATGTTGTATCTCTGTCGTTTTTTTTTTTTTAAGGATATCTGCATGTGATCTTCAATGAGTCATAAAGTGAGAACACATTACCCCACCTAGATATTCTTTAGAGAGAACACGTAAGTGAGAACACACATTGCCCCACCTAAGTATTCTCCCCAAAGAGCAGATTTCAGCATGCTATTGGTCTCCAACAAAGATAACAGAACTGTGAATCCACTAGTAGACTGACCTACCCTGACCGATGGTTCTTTGTGTCATCCTTCTTCACCTCCCCCCTGTTGCTCCTCCGGTCAGGATAGAACAGACGAACAGTTGTGTGCTCAGTTCAAGCAGCTTTATTGCATACAAACACATCAAGATTGAGGCTTAGTAACTTAAACTTATAAACAGACTGATTGCTGCACTTATACATGTTAACACATTGGTTGTTCACTCAAAATGGCACTGCTTCCTGCATGCCCTCAGTATTTATATGCATGTGTCCTCACTTTGAAATGCTTCTTAAAGTCATAACACACACTCTGATCTACATCTTCCCTCTTTGAGAAATAAGTCATGCACAGTAATAATGACAATAATTATTGACATGCAATTGTACAGAACTAATTACAAGTGAAACAGTCATGTCCAGGTTGCTGTGTATTTTACACTAGGTCTGAAAATACGACATGATCATGTGACATAAAAATAGGACTGGGTTTAGCAACAGGGACCATCTTTAATGAATGTTCAACTTCAGAGACATCTGGGGCATCATCAGGAACGGGAATAGGTGCTGAGACATGTCCTTCAACAGGAACATCATCTGGATTGCTCTGTGATCTAGACTCTGTATCTTAGGTACAATGTTGCAATATTGATTCAGACATTGGGAGATGATGCCTGTGATTTCTTCTGTATTCTGTACCCTCAGATTCTACTAAGTAAGATCTTGGCTCAGGACATAAACCTCTCACTTGACCAATTCGATCAAAACCTTTCACTGTTTGCATCCTCACTATCTCTCCTTCTTTCAATGAACAAAGAAATCTGGTCATTTTATCATAGTAGAACTTCTGGAATGAACACTTTTTGAATACTTGGGCTTTGATTGCTGTGGTGTTTTTAGCATTAGGCACAAACAAACGAACTAATAGGCAAGGTTGTTCTGGTTTGCATAGAGGGAAGTCTCTGAGCAGGTGAACCAAGTAAATTGTCATGAGGTATATTTCTGAGATTAAGTAAATTCAAGAAAACATCTGTATTGTCATGCTTTGACCTCTCTAGTAACTGCTTTGCACTTTGTGCTGCATGTTCAGTTAGGCCGTTTGACTGTGGGTACTCAGGACTACTGGTGACATGGATAAAGTCCCACTCTTTTTCAAACTTCTGAAATAGCTGACTGGTAAACTGGGCACTGTTGTCAGAAGTAACTTTGTGTGGACTACCATAGACTGAGAAATGACTTTTCAACTTGGTAATGACAGTACTGGATGTTAGGTTGGGTAGCAGATTAATCTCGAACCAGTTCGAATAAGAGTCTACCAACACTAAGTAATGTTGACTGGAATATGTCAGTAGCTACTGTTGACCAAGGTAGTTCAGGAATCTGGTTTAGCTGAAGTGGCTCTTTTTGCAAATGCAGTTTAGTACTATTGCATACTGAACAGGATGAAAGTACTTTATTGATATCTTTTGACAGAGAAAGACAAAATGCTAGTCCAATGCCCATCTTTTGGTAGCTTCGAAACCTGGGTGGCCATGATGCAAAATTTGGATGTACTCATGTTGTAAGGAAGTAGGAACGACAACTTTAGGACTTTTGAAAATGATACCATATTCCATCAACACCTCATCTCTGTAAGGAAAATAAGGTTGCACTTTTGTTGATATACAAGATTGCTTTGACGGCCATCCAACATTGATAATGGTTAAGCTTTTGCAAGACTGTATCAGTCTTTGTATGATCTCTGGGGTCTATATTATAAAGTCGACCACTTAGCTTGTCGAACACCCAAACGTCGACAGCTAAACAGCGCAATCTTAAAACCAATGAATGGCCACTTCCAAGAAGTTTTTCATAGGGAAAAACTTTGCTCGACCATCAGACACTAAAACAAACTTTTAAACCCTAATTAAGTGGGGGGCTTTGTCCCCCACCCCCCTAACTAAATATACCAACTCAGAGATTGCTCTACATTGGGGAAAAGGGCAACTTCCCAATAACAGCCAAGTGAATTTTTTCCCTATGAAAATTTAGAGTAACTGGTCATTCGTGGATTTAAGCTTTCGCTGTTTAGCTGTCAACATTTCAGTGTTTGACAAGCTAAACTTTCAGTGTACTAATGTAGGCCTGATCTCTTAGCTCATCAAGTCTTGTGATAGAAAAATTGTGCACTTCCATGACATTGTAGTCAAAATTCTCTGCATCAAACTTTTCTGTGGTTTTTCTGGGTGATCTGGATTAGGTATCAGCCAGATAAAGAGGTTTGCCTTTTGTATAGACCATTTTGAAGTCGTACTTTTGTAATCTGAGCATCATTCTTTGTAGTCTTGCTGGAGCTATATGCATAGGCTTCTTTAAAATAGTGACTAGAGGTTGATGATCAGTCTCAGTCTGGATAGCTTGACCAAAAATATAAACATGGAACTCCAAACATGTGAACACAATAGGCAAAAGTTCCTTCTCATTCTCGACATACTTCATCTCAGTTTGGGTAAGAGTTCTAGATGCATAGGCTACTGGTCTGCCCTCTTGAAGAATAACTGCACCAAGACCGAACTTTGAAGCATCACAGGAAAGAATTACTGGTTTGTGAACATCGTAGTATCTTAATGTTGGTGGAATGGCAGTTTTCTGTTTCAGATCATCAAATGCTCTTGCTGTTGTTTCAACTATAACCAGGTAACAGTTTTGCATGTTGGCTTTCTTTTAAGGATGCTGATAATTCACTGAAGTCTGGCATAAACTTGTCCAAATAGTTAATCATATCAAGAAAATGCTTGTAAGGCTTGGACATTGTCTGGAGCTGGCATCTCAAGAATGGCTGTTTGTTTGGAAGTATCTGGTTGTAAGCCTAAATTGGTAAATAAATGACTGATATAAGTAACTTCTGGTAGACTGAATTTACATTTCAGAGGATTAAGCTTTAGATTCACTTCACATGCTCTTTCCAGAACTTTCCTGAGGATTCGGTCATTATCTGCTTCACCATTGCCTCCAACTAGTAAATCATCTACTCTTATTTCTGTAATACCCTGCTCACAAGTAATATATCTGTTTAAACACAACCACATTCGTTCTTATGTTATTTATCTTTCCCTAGCTCCTCATACACAGCTTAGGAGTAACTGAAAGAAAGAAGTCTCCTATACTGTGAATAGGCACCTCCCTATCTTAGCTCTGGAGGCACAGAGCACTAACTCAAGCTAATGTACGTTTTTAACTAAATTGTGAATAACTGTTTGTTTATTCCTTACATTGGAGGCTTGCTGCTAGGAAACCTTTGCCTCCTGCAACTCCTGTTGGTCTCGGTCCCTTTCCTTCTCCTCTACATTATCTACTTGGAAACTCTTCCCACTTCCACACATCCCTGTCTGCAAAAATAACCCTCTTTAAATGGCTGTTCTGTTATCCAACCTCTGCTCCTGCATGTCTACCCCTTCCAGGATATTGTATCTTGCTAATAGCAGTAGGACTACATCTCTGCTTATTATTTGAATCGTCTTTATTAACACAGCTGAAAGCCAGTTCACCTACCTGTATTTCTTTAAAGATTAGGAGATAGTTTTTCCTGCGAGTCCAAAGGGTGGGCACAATCCACTCTGGGCTCACTCCACTTCTCTACCCTACCCCCATTCCCACACAACCCTACATTCATTTAATTTATACTCTCACACCACACTCCAGTTAGCACTTGGCTCCTCCCACTAACCCAGTTTACCTGTCTAACATCACCACACCCTCATCCACATCACAACAGCCACACCTCGACTTCACACCAACTAATTCTGACCGTATAGCCTTACGGAAATACCCCAAATACTCCAACTACTCAAACCTCCTAAAGAGAACAATGTTCAATACTATAAATATGCACATACTAACAACCCTATTGCTTACAGTCACAACCCCTATTGCTTACAGTCACAACCATCACACTCCTCCAACTCTCAGACCTCACCTTTTACCACATTCGACTACACACCGACATCTTCTCTCCTTGGCAAACCACTTCCATTGGCTACCACATTACATCCCCAAACATATACATTACCACCAGGCCTCTTCAGACTCTTCCACACTGACTATTACCACCATAAAATACAATCACTTAAATCCAAAACCTACATATCACAAAACATTGTATAATTTCCCATAAGATTAACAAACTCTGCCTACACTTATTAAACAAGCTAGCCTCCTGTGGTGGCATATTCTGGCTAAAACCAGAAATCAATAACAATGAAATAACAGCACCAGGTTATAACATTATAAGCAGAGACAGAAAAGGCAAAAGGGATGGGGGGGGTAGCAATACTATTCCAGGATCATCTCAGCTTAGAACAACTTGATACCGATATACCAGGCATAGATAGTACAGAGGTCATTCTTACAAGGTTAAAACTGAATCCCAATAAGCACATAAATATTATAGGCAGATATTGTCCACAGGTAACAACATTACCAGTATGGAAAACCTACTAGAATGGATCTCTTTAACTCCATATATCAAGCAAATATTTTACTAGGAGACTTAAATATAGACTGGTGTAACTGCTCTGGCCAAACCCCATCCACCCACATTAACTTTCAGGGATTTACCAAGCTTATCTCATCCCCCACTAGAACTGACAAAACATCCAATCGACAGTCCATCCTGGACTGGATTCTCATATCTGATCCCTCAATTGCATCACTAGCAGGCTATCTACTCAACAGTCTTAGTGACTATCAAGTTACCTTCCTTCTAAGAAAAAGAACCCACCAAATTAATCAGACAGCCTTTAGAGTAGTCGGAAACAAAAATAACTTTAAACCAGAAAACTTTATACATGCCCTAAAATGTTGCAATTGGAAACCACTAAAACAGCTTCCTATAAATGAGGCAGTTCACTACTTTAACTCAAGCTTCCTACAAATATTAAACTATCATGACGCCAGAAGAACCATTAGAAAAAAGGTAAAATATGCTCCATGGCTAACTAAAGCAACTAAATCCATCCTCAAAGACAGGGACAAACATGGATACAGTTTCATAAAAATGGATCCCAGTTAACAAAATAAAACTACTCAGAACTCTGTAACAAAGCCAAAGAACTCATTAAACTAGACAAAACAAACTACTACAAAAACCTCCAAGAAAAACATATTCACAACCCTCAAAAATTTTGGGCCTGTATATATTCTATACTACAACCTCATAAATCTTCTACCCCTACTCCTACAACAGGTAACAGCCATGATAATATCTCCACACAGTTTAAATATTTCACTGAAACAGTTCAAGCTCTAGCTGCAACCCAAGGTAACAGTTTCTGCCCTGACTTACCATCCATGCAAAATAGCAGTACTGTTCAAAATAATATCCCTCAATTTACTCTACACCCAGTGTCAACCAAATCCATTCTAAAACTCCTCCACAAGCTTAAACCAACAACCTAGCTGCTGATAATCTACCAGCAGAATTCTTACAGCTAACCACAGAGGCCATAGCCTATCATGTTGCAATTCTAATTAATAGATCAATAGCCAAGACCAAAGTATCCACTGTATGGAAGATATCCCACATAATACCAATGCACAAGGGTGGTAACTCCTTAGAACTAAATAACTACCGACTAATTGCTATTTTTATCACCTTTATCAAAAATACTAGAAAGAGTTCACATTCAATTTATGGACCACCTTCTAAAAAACAACCTGCTATCTAAAAATCAGCGTGACTTTAGACCCTTCCATAGCATCGCAACTGCTCTGTTGTCCTTTTCCAATACAGTTAACCTCCACAGAAACAAGGGACAACTAGTTTCTGCCATTTTTTAGATCTGTCTAAAGCTTTCGACATAGTCAACCATAATAGATTCCTTAATGCACTATCCATCCTAAACATCAGCACCCCCTCCATCTCATGGTTTAAAACCTACCTATCAGGTCATCAGCAAGCAGTAAAATGGCAGAACAAACTATCCTCTCTCTTGCCTGTATCCCTAGGAGTCCGTCAGGGCTCCGTACTTAGCCCACTACTCTTCTTACTGTTTACCAATCAGGTATCATCCTTCACACCAAATGCCTTAGTAGTACAATATGCTTATGATACCACACTCATATGCGCAGTCCACACACCAGATAACCTTCAGTCCATCACCCAAAAATCCTTCTCACTAGCAGAAAACTGGTTTACTAACTCCCAGCTTATCCTAAATCCTAATAAACAAAATTTCTTTTCAGTCCTTGTAGATCCCCTCCTCCGTATGACAACTTCTACATCATATCCAGTAACAAAACCTTAATCACCCCTACCACCCACACCAAGCTATTAGGTTTGGAAATAGGTAGCAGCCTCAGTTACGACATTCACATAGTGCAAACCATCAAGAAGGTGCATAAAAAACTTGGCGGCCTCTACTGCAACAAACAATTTCTTACTAAACAAACCAAAGCCACTATAGCCAGGACACATCTGTTATATAACCTCCTCTATGCATCCCCAATACTAACCAACTTCTGCAAAACTGACCTAAACAAATTAGAATCTTGTTATAACAAGGTTGCTAGGTTTACTACCGAGACTAACTGGCTCGAGCTACCACAGCAACTGAAAGTCAATCAGCTGTCATTGGCACACGAGCTATATTACTACCCGACGAAATCCCCAACACTCCAGAATATAATTACTCCTTATTCCACAAAAAGAACTTTAAGATCTAGTACCCAAAACCACCTAGACATCATCAAACACAACAAGGCAGGGAAATCTCTCTTCAGCTATTCCATTTCCAAAGCTTGGAATGCTTTACCTTGCAACCTAACCTCCATTAGCTCCTCGGAGCACATTATATGAATACCTGGTTATGCTCCTGTGACTCCTCAGGGTAAATTCTTGCTGAACAACCTATGCCCCATATAGACTCAATAGCTGTGTAATTCCATCTACCCCACTGGGGAAGAAATTCTCATCTGAGTCTGTCTGTTTCATTGAATGCATATTTTTTAGTATGTACTGTGGGAAATGTATAAGAAATATGTACCATTTTTATATTTACTGGCTATGAGTGAAAGCTCTCTCATCTGTTAAGCCATTACTATGCATTAACTTCCACACAAAACAATATATTAATATTACCTCATGTTATTCTGTTATGTTATATTAGGTCATTTACTATGTATTACTAGATGTCCATTGTGTAAATGTTTCATATTTTTGATTTTATTAAGTATTTTTATCTGGAGCTTTTCTCCCCGGGCTGCCTCTGAAAAAGGACCTGTGTCAAGTTGGACTTTCCTGGTAAACAAATGTAAAATAAATAAATAAATAAATAATAACACACGGATAGCCTGAAAAAATTTGCTCCATTGCATGCTGAAAGACTTCACTGGCAGAATTTCTTCCAAAAGACATTCTGAGAAATCTGTATCTACCAAATGGCGTACTGAATGTAGTCAGTAGTGAAGATTTGCGATCAAGCATTACTTGCCAGAATGAACTCTCTGCATACAAGGCAGAAAAAACAGTGGCATTTGGCATGAGGGTAGCAACGTCCTTGACTGTACACATAGAATGGTGTGGGTCTCTTTAATGCTTTAAGTCTCTTGGGTAAATACATATTCTGATTTTATTTGAGCTTTTCTTATGAATAACTACCATAGAAGACACCCATTGAGTTGGTTTTGTAACTGGACAAATCACACCTTGCTGCACCATTTTATCTTACTGGACTTCCTCTGTCCTGCATAGCTATTGGAACTCTTCTCGCTGGTCTGACCACTGGGTCTAATTTCATGGAGTACACAACTGGAAGTTTGCATATCTTGCTCTTCAAAAATATCAGCATACTTTTTGAAAATAGCATCAGTGAAACTAGAACTAGGACATGTGGTTACATGATGGACTTCTTTAGTGAAAAAAAAAAAAAAAGCAGTTTCATTTGTAAACTGCCTCTGAGACCTAATAAAGACTGTACAGGTCTTTTGACTACATAAAACTGCAAACTGTAATTATTCCCAGCTGAATAGCACGAAAGTACTACTGAGCCTTCGGTTTGAATCTCTTTACCTCCACAAGCAACGAGCTTCGCAGTATTGGCAAAATTAAATTGTTTACCAGCTCTTACTCTAACAAATGTTTCTGCTAACATAACATTGCACTTTGAACCATTATCCACTTTGAGCTCTGCGGGTTTACTGTTAGTCGGGACAGTACAATAAGTTTCATTTTTTGCCAACAAATCTACTGCATTAACCTTTTCACCAACCACTGATACACTATCTATACAGAAAGCAGAGTTGCAGCTTTCTATGTCATCATCATGTTTTTTGAAAGACCTTTCTTAATAAATGAATGAGGCTTGCTTGATTTACAAAGCTTTTGAAAGTGGTTCAGTTTTTTACACCTGTGGCATTGCTGACCAAATGCTAAGCACTTTTTTCTTTTGGACTGTCGATTGGCACCACAATTATGACAGTTAACAATGACAGTTGACTTGGGTTTTGTTGACTCACCCTTGTGCTGCACTGAGCATGTCTTTTTACTGAGTGTAGAATAGTGTGTGTGTGTTGTACCTTTAAGAAGCATTTCAAGGACAGCACGTGCATATAAATAACAAGCATGTGCTAGCTTCAGTGCCATTTTGAGAGTTCAGCCAGAGCGTGAGCATGTATGAGTGTGTGAGCTAGTTTGTTTAGATGTTTATTTAAGTTAAGTTATTAAGCCTCTGTCCTGATGTGCTTGTACATAATCAAGCTGCTTGAACAGAACCCACGAATGCTCGTCTATTTTATTTTGACTGAACGAGTGACATGTTGTCAGAACTGGGATTCCAGAGACTGCTTTTCAAAGCTACGAGGTGCAGAGTTAACAGTGAAAGTAAACTAAGTGAACCGAGTTCAAAAAAGGGTCAGAAACAAACTTAAGGTAATGAAAACTTGCATTAATTATTTATTTTATAAAAAGGAAAAAAACAGAGCATTACAAGGGCACAAACTGTACTATTAAACAAGCGAGAGGCACGAAAAGTATATTAACTAAACAAAATGTTTAAAATTAAGATATTTGATAAAACAATTGTCAGAAAAGCATACAAAGGGTTTCGAATTACCTTTGAAAAACAAAACGAGCATGTTTAGAGTAAAACGAGAAGAAGAAAAGTATAATGGGCATGAAAAGAGATTACACGAGCAAAATGCAAAAAGGGCACATTAAGCATAAATAAAGCAAGGAGAATGCATGTTGTTTGACAAAGTTCTGTGTTTTGGCATAACTACTATTTCGCATTGTATTAAGGACATAACTAGAGTTATTCGAAGTATCTAAAAGTGTGTAAAAGTGCTTACAGTGTGCGCTTATTACTGTGCATTTATTCCGAAGAGTTTGTTTGCAAAGTGCAACTATTTCATAAAGTGCAGTCAAAATACAGCCATGCCAAAAAGTTTCTTGTGCTGGGTGTGTTTATTCGTAAAGTGCCGCCATTACATAGTGTTTCTTGCACTGTACAGAGTTATTTAGCAAAGTACAGCCATTTGGAGAAAGTTTCAGTGTGCTGTGTACTGTTTATTTGCAAAGTGCAGTTACTTTGAAATGTTTCTTGCTCTAAGCTTCTGCCCATTTTATCTGCATAGTGCAGTTATTTTGAAATGTTTCTTACACTAGGAGGGGAGTTCTTACATTACAGTAATTTCAAGAGTATTCTTGTGCCCGAGAGACTTATTTCACAATGTTCAGTTATTCAGAGGCTTGTGCTTTTGGGAAGAGTGACAAATACTGGCATTAAATTTCTGGCATGTGTGTTCATAGGTTCATAGGTTGGTACTAGGCTATCAGCCCTAGGGCCTATACAAGCCTAGCCATAACAATTCCCTGGCTATTTCTTCCCACATTATTTACTTTCCTGGACCCCTGTCTAGCAGGGCGACTGACGTGATCCCTGGGGTGAATTTCCTTTCTCCCATCCAATCGTCAAGGTTCCTCTTGAAGAGGTCCAAAGAGGCACTCTGCTTGACATGTATGGGCAATCTATTCCAGTGTCTGGGGAGTCTCTGGGTCAGGAACCTATCCCTCCAGCATGTTTTGTTTATTGTGATGACAAGGTTTAGATCCCTGGAGCGTGTAGCTCTGAGGGATTGGGATTTCTTTAAGTGTAGCATGTCCAACAGCTCTGGGTTTGACATGGCCTTGTATGTTAAGCAGAGATCGCCTCTGAGTAGACGATATGCGACAGAGTATAGCTGGAGTTTTTTAAGGCGGTCAGCATAGGGCATCTGCTTTAGGCCTGTGATTCTTTTAGTGAGGTATTTCTGAGGCCTTTCCAGTTGTTGCAGATGTCTTGAGAGGTACATGCCAAATGGGGCGTTGTATTCTATAATGGGTCTGATGAGGGATGAGTACAGTGGGACAATGACCTCCTTTTTTCTGGATGAAAAGCCCTTCGTGATGAGGTGTGCTACATAGAAGGATTTCCTGACTGTTGTGGCGATGTGGTTATCGAAGGTGAGACCACTGTCCACCTGTGTCCCTAAGTCTCATCACACTTTCTGTGTTTAGTGTACTGCCACCTATATGGTAATTCATGGATACATGTTTTTTCCCAAAGGGGATAACAATACATTTCTTGGCATTGAGCTTGAGCCCATGGCTCTGGCACCAAGCATCTGTTTCTGTAAGGCCATTTTGTAGAGTATCCACATCATTTGGGATTCAATAATGGCTCCCAGTTTGCAGTCATCTGCAAACTTTGTTAGCCAGAGTCCCTTAGTGTTGACCTGTACTTCAGAGAAGTAGATGCCAAACAAGAGCAGCCCCAGGACTGAACCCTGAGGTACTCCACTTGTCACTTGTCTGGAGCTGGATTTGGAGTCGGCTACTTTTACAGTGTGGGTTCTATCAGTAAGCCATTTAGCAACCCATTGGATGACATAGGGATTAATGCCCAACTTAGTAAGTTTATCTATGATTCCAGAGTGGGGGGTGGTGTCAAAGGCCTTGGCAAGGTCTAGATAGGCTGTGTGGACCACCTTACCCTTGTCCATGGCTCTGGAGACTGATTCAAAGAAGTCAATCAGGTTCAGGAGACAAGATCGGCCCTTCACAAACCCAACTGTGTTTGTGCATACTTGCAAAAGGCTTCACTGGTTTGTATTAATATGGCAGACGGATTTCAAAAACCATCACCGCTTGTATTTCATCAGAATATTGCAGAAAATATTTGAGCAGGAATACGATATTTTTATACAAGTAGCTTATTCTGACAAAGATACACACACACACACACACACACACACACACACACACACACACACACACACACACACACCTCATTCATTTTGCTAAACCTAGCTGGATCAGAGGCCACTGAAAGAAAGCATTAATTTGTGTATGTGCCAGCCGTATATGAGGGAGGAGGTGAAAACCGTTACATTGTTGTACAGGCTGAATCAAGGGAAGACCCCGAGTGTTTGAAATGTAAATTCAGGGAAATGTGTAACCTGCAGACAAATGTTACATTAGAGAGGCATTTGTTTTACACAAGAGATCAAAACAAGGGGAAACCTTTGCTATATTACTGACCTGAGAAACAAAGCAAAAATGTGTAGGTCTGGTGACTTAAAAGATGAGTTAATAAAGGACAGGCTTGTGTGTGGTATTAATGGTTCTGCAGTGAGAAAGATTTTGCAGTGATGTAATGCTGAGCAAAGCTATTGAGATTTGTCAAATCCATGAAGTTACAGAAAAACACACAAGTATGCTTGCAAGTGATGGCTTCAGCAGGCTCCAGAGCAAATGTAGATAGCATGCAGCATGTGGCTAGCAGAAGCAGGCCTAAGCACATGGCACCTGCCACCCCTGCAGACTCCCCAGGTAAAACCCTTAGTTTTCCAGCATGTTCCGAAAAAAAGGACATACTCAGGGCAGTACAAGGGTGAGTCAGCAAAACCCAAATCAAGCTTTATTGTTAACTGTCGCAATTGTGGTGCCAATTATGAACCTACAAAATAAAAATGCTTAGCATTTGGTCAGCAATGCCACAAATGTAAAAAATGAAACCATTTCAAAAGTTTTGCAAATCAAGTAAACCTCATGCAGATGTTCTTCGTGTTTGACTGTTGCAGTCATTACATTTGGGTTATCTGCCTACAGGTAGCTCTCAGCCGGCCTGAATATCAAAGTCTTGGATTCCTGCATCGGATGCTGTCTCTTCTTCCATGACATCAGGTCGTCAGGTATAAAACATGCAGCCGACGCCATTACATCAGTTTTTCTTGCCACAGATGAAAGGTGCCTCCATAATGGGAAGCAATTATATGTTAGGTTACACCTCCAGCAAAAAGCAAATACACCAGAAAGGTGAAATACACTAAACAAGAAGAAAAGTATAGGCCAAGAGAAGTCAGGCGGGCTGGAGGGAGGTTAACCAGGACTGCAACACTGAATACACTTGGAAAATCTACATTTATGGTAAGTGTACACAACTGTACTATGTTCTTCATGTTTCACTGTTGCAGTCAAACGGCAAAAGGTTTCAGCCAAATTGGTCAGGTAACCGGTATATATGCCTTGCCGAGATCCTACTTCATAGTATCTGAGGGTATGGAGTACAGGAGGAATCACAGACATCTTCTTTATGTATCAGAATTGATATTGCAGCATTGTTCCTGTGATACGGACTCTAGATCTCAGAGCAATCTAGACAATGTTCCTGTTACAGAACATGTCATAAATTTTACTTCCATTCCTGATGCCCCCAAAGTTGAACATTCAACAGAGACCGTCCCAGTTGCTAGACCTGATTCTAATTTTATGTCACGTGATTTGGTCATATTTCTAGACCTAGTGTGAAATACACAGCAACCTGGACATAATTGTGTATATGTATTTAGTTCTTAATAATTGCATGACAAAGAATTATTTGTTTCAATTGCATGTCAATCAATGTCATCAATATTCTTTCTCAAAGAGGGAGGATGTAGAGTAGTGTGTGTATGTTATACCTTTAAGAAGCATTTCCAAGGACAGCACGTGCATATAAGTAGCAAGCACGTGCTAGCTTCATTGCCATTTTGAGAATGCAGCCAGAGAGTGAGCATGTGTGAGTGTGGTAGCTAGTTTGCTTATAAGCTTATCTAAATTAAGTTATTAAGCCTCAATCCTGATGCGTTTGTATATAATAAAGCTGCTTGAACAGAACCCATGAATGCTCGTCTGTTTTATCCTGACTAGGTGAGCGACACTGAGCTAGTCTTAGAACTTGCTGGAAAGGTACGGGCTCTCCCTGGAAATCCCACAGGGGCCGCAGCTGCCATGTGTTTAGGCCTGTTTCTGTTAGCTACATGCTGTCTACATTTGCTCTAGAGGCTGATGAAACCATGCTCTTATCACTTGCAAGCATGTTTGTGTGCCTTTCTGTAAGCTTGTGTATTTGAAAAATCTCTGTGTTTTGCTCAACATTAAATCACTGTCTCGAAGCAAAATCTTTCTCACTGCAGTGTTAATACCCCACACAAGTCTGTCCTTTATCAACTCTTTTTTCAAATCACCAAATCCGCATGTTTTAGCTTTGTTTTTCAAGTCAGTAATGTAAACTGCAAATGTTCCTCCTGGCTTTTGGTCTCTTGTATAAAATAAGTGCCTCTCCAATGTAACATTTGTCTGGGGGGGTTACACATTTCTTTAAATTTAAATTCAAGCACTCAGGGTCCTCCCTTGATTCAGCTTGTACAACAATATGATGGTTTCCCCTTCTCCTGCATATACTGCTGATGCATACACAAATGAACTCTCTCTTTCAATAGCTTCTGACCTCTCTAGATTAAGCAGAATAAATTCTCTCATACGTGCATCTGTATCAGAAAAAGCTGCTTGTATGAAAATATATTCCTGCTCAAATACTCTCCAGTTCTCTGCAATATTATGATCAAGCACAAGTGGACTGGGTCTGCAAAATGCCTCTGCCATGCCAACATACAGTAATAAAGACCCTTGGAATTATGTATGAACATACACACATACATCAGAAATTTATGCCAAAAACTTGTAATTATGCTCAACACGACAATAGACTCTTCAAAATAACTGCAGTTTGTGAAATAACTATACTTTGCACACAGTAAACTCTTTAAAATAATTGTATTGTAATAAAGCACACACTGCGAACACTTTGCACTCTCTGCGATACTTTGAACAACTCTGATTATACTTTGAATTGCTTTAGTCAATGCGAAATAGTAGGTCATATCAAAAATGTGGTCGTTTACTAAAAAAATTGCAGTTGCTTTACTTTTCCATGCTCATTTTGCCCTTTTATTGAACTTGGTATGCTCATTTGACTTTTAGCATGCTCGTTTTATTTTCCACATGCTCGTTATGCGAATCAGACGTAATTCTGAACACACTCATAAGTATTCAAATAATTTTGTCAAATATGGTTTTCAACATTTTACTTAATCAGTAACACATTTTGTGCTTTTCACTTGATTAATAATGCGTTTTGTGCTTTGTGAATGCTTCATATCATTTTCTTTACGAAATAAATAATTTATGCAAGTTTTAATTGCCTGAAACTCATTTCTGACCTTTTTTTTCAATCGTTTGAGCAGGTTGGGAAGAGTTGTTCCTCTGTATACTTCTATTTCTAACTGTGTGCACCTCATGGCTCGACTTCTGGCTTCTTCTTGTTCAGACATCCCGATTCCGACACCATGTCGTTCGGGCATGCCACTTCTAACACCATGTCACTTGTTCGGTTAGGATAAAACAGAAGAACCGTTGTGGATTTGGTTCAAGCACCTTTATTGCATGCAAATACATCAGGATTGAAGCTTAGTAACTTAAACTTAAATAAACTTATAAACTGACTACTGCACTCATACATGTTAGCACTCTGGCTGTTTACTCAAAATGGCACTGCTGCTTGCACATGCTCTCTATTTGTACACACGTGCCTTCACTTTGAAATTGTTCTTTAAGTCACAACACACACTCTGATCTACACCTACCAACTCACCTTCTTACTCCCTGAACTAATAAATACTGAAACTTGTTTTGTCAGTGCCACAGATGGGCACCCTGCTGCTGTGCCCAGTAAACACGCTAAGAATCATAGTTGGGTTGCAAAGGTTGAAATTACAAATTTCTGCATTGATTTCAGACTTCACTTATGTTAAACTACAATGCTGTCTCCCTCCCTCATTCCCCCAAGGCTAGAACAGCTGAGGTATCGTTTAGTAGCCAGTCACTGTGGGAAGTGAGCCGATTGATTTGACAGCTAGAGCAAAAAATGTTTTCCTTTTGTTTAGTTAGATATGGAAATTAAATACTGCAATGCTATTATCTATATATTTCCAAGATTTGAATGATTTTTTGTTCACAGGAAAAAATGCAGGTCTAACTTGGAGTCTGCATTAAAACTTAAACTTACCAGCCTTCCACCCATTAAAGAGGTTCTGTCATATAATGCTGAATTTCCCTTTGTGGGTAGCCTCCAGTGAGCACTGTCTGTTTCTGAATCCATTTTTTTGGTCACAATCCAGATGCGGTGATGTTGTCTATGCTGTCAGTAAATGTCAGAACAGACAAGCTTTTTTCCTGCAGTTTGTGGAGTGTCAGCAGCAGCAGAAACAAAGTGCAGTAATTTTGATTATGTTAGAATTATCAAATGCATACACTACATCCGCATTCTTAGATGCCTTGGAGTCCAGTTTGACTGGGGTGATACTTTCATATGGCAAAATTTGTTTTGTCATAAAGCCACAGTTAGCATCTATGGCAAGATTTCAGTTGTATTGAATGAAGTGGCATTTATGAAGTGCCACTATATTTCCCTGCATCTGTTATATTCAAGTGCATACTAAAGGTACAATGCTGTCAGAGTGTAGTAAGTCTTGAATACAGGTTACCTTTCCACAGCTCCTGAGTTTCCTCACTAAATTTCATGACCCCTTAGCCTCTTAAATGTAGGTAGCTATCAGAGAGGGAGTTTTCTATCATTCTCTTGGAATAAATTGTGATTGTTTTGTGGGCTACTTCAGTGTACATTAGAATGCCTATATAAAGTTGTCTATTACTTACCTGGATTTCTTCTTCCCAACAATACCTTTACTGACATGGTATAGTCTTTTTGTGCATCTTGCGGTCTAGCAGAACCATTGGGTAACTAGCCTTTTCATCTGGTGCAGTGAAATGAGTAGAAATAGTCAAGTATCAATCAAATTGCCTTACTCCACAGACATTCTGACTGGAAACCTGAACAGAACTCAAATAAGATGTCCATCTCTACCAGCTGAAGTAGAACCACCCCATTCACCTTTTGCGAGTTATGTTCCATCGTTTACATGCATCACTTGCAGAGAAACCAAAATTAAAAGAAGCATTACAACAAAAGGAACACATAAAACATCAAAAAACAAAAAAAATCAGTATTAAAAATTCATTTACAGTTAATATCCTGCATTGCATGAACCTAAAGACATGGCCACCCCCCCATATGTTAGATGCTTAGCAACATTTATGTGAACACCAATAGAAAAATAAAATAAAATCCAGATGCTCTTATTACAGTTTAAGAAAAAGAAATAGGAGCCCAGTTAATACCTCAGGGTAGGGGTCACCACAGCATATACTACATTTCCACAGGGTCTTCCTCCATCTATGTCTTGCACTACCCACTGTATCTTGAAACTTGACCACAATAACTCTTTGCTGCTTCAAGAGATAGTCCTAGTATCAACACCTTCTTTTGATTTTGTATTTTCATTAAGGTATGGCAAGCTGAAGCCTTTGCACTTCCAAGTATATCTTACTCTTAGAATACACACCCTTCATCGAGCACATAATCTCCACCCAGAGAGACACGAAGTGTGACTTGACGGAACTTAGTTTGCATGTGTTAGAGGTAAGAAAGACACTGTCCTTCAGTAGTATATTGCCTTCAAGAATAATGCATAGACACCAAGAGAGGATTATTGGCTTTAACAATTGGCTAAGTAGTTAGCCTAGGAATTGATGATGGCTAATACTTTCTGCATCTCCAGGGACAGCTTACACCCCCCCCCATACTTGCTAGTGCCACTACTGCCCCTCCAGTGCAGTTTTAGGCAGAGTCTCCCTACTGGACATTCCTACATAGCAAACTCAAAGTTAGAATTGGATACGAGTTCATGGTCATACTACTCTGTGCCAGGAGTCTAACTAGAAAGATTCCAGAACTTGAGACCCTCTTGCACCTCAGAACATATTTATATATGTTAACACCAAACAGCAACAACAACCAGGAGCAGGATTGATTGCAACACACAGCACTGTTAAAACATTAAACGTTTATCTGTTGGAGTTATATGCCTTCTTATTGCCGTGGTTTGGTTCATTTTGTTTTTTGCTATAATTATATCTGTGTAGTTACTGAGTCGTGGCTTCAGTGCAATGACAGCACTTTCTTTCTAGACCACGCAATACGGAACACCAAAGTTTTAGCGCTTTCGTTCACTTTATTTTACGTGAACTTCATCAGAAACAACTCACCCAAACCCAGAAGCACTTTTTATAATAAAGAAAAAGTCACATGTTCAATGATGTCAATAATTAATTAATTCCATTAAAATAGATTATAAGTGTATAAATATCTTCTTGAATAAAAGTACAAAAAAAATATATATGATGTTTTAACAAATCATATAAAACATATAAAAATAAAATTAATTTCATTTGTAAAAAACATTTTATGTTAACTAATTCATTTAATCCAGGAGCTTGATCCGCTCCTAAATATATCTGCCACAGAGATTCCTTACATTCTAACGTAACTTTATTGTCTCCCATAAAAATTCCTTGGGAGACACTATCTAAAACAGAAAAAATGAATTTTTTAAAAATTATTACACATAGAGGAATGCTTACCTAATGCATTAGTCACGTCTTTTTTCTTTATAGCTAAAAGATGCTCACTTATTCTTTTTTTGAGACATCTTGTAGTCATTCCTACATAATAGCTTGGACATGATAAGCACTGAGCTATGTACACCACCATTTCACTATGACAGGTATAATAATTTTTACACCAATATGTCCTGTTTATATGGGAAAAATGAATTGAAGAAGAATTACTAATATATCTATACTGTTTACAGTGATGACATGCATAAGTACCTTTATACATCAAATGAATTTTCTCTTTTTTCTAGTAAACTCTTAAAATTTACTACTTTCCTGAATGTGAAATTAGGTCTTATACCTATGGCTTTGACTAATTCCTGATTACCTAATAATATCTTCCAATTGTCCATTATAATGTTTTTAATAAGCCACATTTCATTAGAAATAGGCAAAACAAAAGCATTTAGAAATTCCTTATCAGTAACAATCGTACTAGTTGTAGAAGATGGTAAACAAATAGTCAAAAAAGGACAGGCTTTGTTCTTTCTTAACTCAACAACTTCCTTTTCAATAGATTCTAGCCATACTGCCTGATATCCTCTTGCCAGGAAGAATGTTCTCAAAATTTTCATTTCATTAGAGAAAATAGTATCTTGTGATGTCAATCTACTTAATCTAATAAATTGCCCCTTGATTACTCCTCTTTTCATGTGCAATGGGTGTAAACTTTCTTTGTGCAAATACTGATTTGCAAATGTTGATTTTCTGTATATTTTACTAGAAAATTGTTTAGATGTAATGTCAAGAAAATGTAAACTTAATCCATAACCACCTACAGAAAATTTTAAAAAATTAGTAGTACTGTTTAAATAACTAACAAAATTATTAAACTCATCCAAAGTACCTTGCCAAAGAAAGAACAAATCATCTATGTAACGACAGTAGAATACATTTTTTTCACTGTAGTTACTATTATCAATAAAGTTGCTTTCCCAGTTTGCCATTACTAAATTGGCATATGCTGGAGCTACTCTTGCACCCATTGCAACACCTGAAATTTGCTTGTAAAAGTTAACCATTAAATTTTAAAAAATTATTATCAAGTACTAATTCCATTAGCATACACACAGTATTGATCGTAGTGTTGTGTAAATTACTATGTTTAAATAAATACTCTCTCAAGTACTCAATACCTATCTCCTGATCAATACAAGTGTATAATGACTCAACATCTAATGATGCCTTACAAAATTCTTTGTTAAATGGTTTTAAATTTCTTAGCAATTCAAGCAAATGCCAGGAATCTTTTAAATAATGTTTAGATACCTGAACAATTGGATTTAAAATATAATCCAACCAAAGGGAAAGAGTTTCAGTCTTAGATTTATTAGCTGATATGATGGGCCTGAAGGGGGGATTTAAAGTATTTTTCTGTATTTTATAAATACCAAACAAAACAGCCATTTTTGGATGTTCTACCTGCAGAAAACTATAACTTTGATGGTCTAACTCACCTTGACAAAACATATCAAACAAGCATGTATCTAATCTCAAAAAACTTTGTCGAATAAAATTAGAATCTACTTTTTGATATGTATTTTCATCTTCTAATAAGCCTCCCATAGATTTATAATATTGACTGTTGTCCATAATAACTATTTTACCCCCCTTGTCGGCTTTCATCATTCTTATTTGACTATTCTCTCTAAGATCTTTCATGGCTTTTATTTCTAATTCATTTAAGTTGTAATTTTTCACAGGTCGTATAGCTCTGATACCTGCTTCACACATATTTTGAAATACTTGTAATGTGCCTATTAATGGTGGATTGTAGGTACTCACTTTTTTTGGACCTATACTCGGTGTAGTACAATTAATGTCCTGCATGATGCATTTCAGATTTAACTTTCTCAAAGTGAGTCTAAAATCAACAATTGTCCTAGCTAAATTAAAGGAATTACTTGGAATAAAAGAAAATCCTTTTCTAAGAAGGTCTATTGTAGGTGGTGAAAGAGCTGTACTAGATACATTATGAATTTGTATGTCATAACTAGTAAAGCTACTTTCCTCTACCACCTCTTTTTGTTCCTGACCCTGCCTTTGGGCTTGTTCTGTACCACTTTGGACCAAGTAGGTGCTCTCTTGTTCCCTTGTTTGCCCACCAAAAAAGGCACAGTGTTAGCTGCTACTTCATTAGCATTAGTGTTTGTAACACCATTATTATTCGAATGCACATTAGATGTCTCACTATTTAAATCATTAGACGAACCTTCACTGTTAACATTATTATTAGTACCACTTGTATTTTTTACATTGTTGTCATCAAGCCTTATATTAGAGCAACCTACACAATTATTATCATTACCATCACTGTTAACAAAATTACTATTTGTATTACAATCATGAACAGTTAAAAATTTTTTGTTCAGTGTATGCAGTCTTATTTGCGTAAGCTAAAATATCACGCTTACATTTCTTTTGTTTCCTAGCCACTATTGTGGCTCTTTGTCTGTCCGCTTTCGCTGGTATACCATAATATAGATTGTTAAACATTTGGAAACAGGAAAAGTTCTTAACTTTTTTGTCCAGGTCACTCATTTGATTTTTAATAGCTTGCACTTGCTTGGTGTAATGTTCGGTCAATGTAATCATCATTTGGATACCAAAGTCATTAAACATGTTAAGTTCATTATATAAACTATCTCCAAAGAAGACACAATTAGGAAATTTATTAGTTCTCAGTCCCTGCGGAACACATTTCTTTTTTATGAAACAGAAAAAACACGGTCAGCTTCCCTCGCTGTCACCAAAACCAAACCAAACCAAACACGTAAAAGTAGAAGCCAAGGAGAATAAGGATACTGTGACCACTTCAAAGTCAGTATGAACGCTTTATTAAAGCTTGCGTTTTCGTCTAATACAAGACTTCCTCAGATAAAACAATCGCTGCCATCTTATCATATGTAGTATTTAAAATATTTTAAAATTTAGCTAAACCAATCATGTTAAGTTGTCTATCTCGCCTTCATTCTTGCTGGATGGGTTCGGAGCCGACCTCGGCTCCGACTCGGCCACTCTAAAAGCTCGAGAGTTGGTTCCACCGGCTCGAGGCTCCCCTTATATCCCACAATGCTAGGCGAGAGTTACCTCAGATCTCGTTTGCCGCTACAGCTTCGAGGTTGGTTGCTTCTACCGGTTCCTGGTGAGTGTTAGCTTTTTCTGCTAAAAGTTACTCTTTTTTCCCCTTTTTTAAGTTAAATTCTTCCTAGATTAGTGTAGATCATAGAACTTATCCCCGACCCTAATATTTCCCATTTCTTTATTAAAAGAACTGTTGATTCTCCCTTTGGGCCTTTGGTCTTCCCTTCCTTAGGGAGTGTTTGTGTAGTTTTAGTTTAATTTTTTGGTACTTAATTTTTAGTATTTCTACTAAAATTATTATTTTTACTGACAGGGTATAACTTGTGTGTTTGGGTGTGTGTTTGTGTACACCTGTCAGTTAGGGATATGTCAAAAGAAGCAAAGGTCTCCGGATTCAAGAAGTGTGATGCGTGCTGTCAGAAAATGTCTCTGACAGACGCTCACACTTCTTGTGTCTATTGTCTGGGGCCTTTGCACCTGCAGGACTCCTGTGCTGTGTGCCATGGCTTCAGCCCCAGGGTCCTGCAGGAAAGAAAAAACAAGTTGATTTTGAGAGGCTTGTTGAAGCCAGAGGATTCCCTGTCAGTGTCAACAGGGAAGCCCTCTAAGGCATCGAGGTCTTCGGCTCCGGCTTCTGAGCCGAGACCTCAGGTTGTTCAGCCTTTACCTTTATCGGCTCCGGCTGGAGCCGATAAGTCTCAGTCCACAGTTTCTGTGGCTTCCTCGGCTCCGGCCGGAGCCGAGGTTATCGAGGTACCCATGTCGGCTCCGACAAGATCTTCGGAGCCGACAACTAGAAAGAGGTCTAGGTCACCTTCTCTTGGCTCCGTTCATTCGGCTCCAGGATCTCCCCTGCTGTCTGAACGGAGCCAAAGGTCTCATTCCTCTAGGTCATCGAGGCTGTCCGATCATGACCTTCAGAGAGTGGTGAGTCGACTACTTAAGTCCGAGGCACTAGCCCAGATGCTTCAGAGCCCGACTCATCAGTCGGTGCCTGCCCCGTCCATCAACTCTTTCCTCCTTCGACTCTTTTGAGTTCGGAGCCGGGTCGTGTCGGAACCGAGACTGTGGTTACTTCGGAGCCGAGACAATTGTCTTCGGCTCCGTTTTCTTCTTTGGAGGAATCTCGGCGCCGGACTTCCCTCGTCGGCTCCGAGGGGGTGAGTGGCATCGGACCCTTGTCCGACCCCCCTCTCCCTCTCGGTGCTTCGGCGCTGGTGAGTTCGGCTCCGACATCGGCCTCGGAACCATCACTGTCGGTGCCGAGGGGGGTTCTTAGCTCCTCGGAGCGGGGACCTCTGGCTCTGCCTGACAGGGGTGCATTCGAGGTCATGCGGAGTGTGTTAGAGCCTGGCTCTACTCCACAGTCAGCTCCGTCAGCCCCTCCCTCGATGCTGCCTCAGGGTAAGTCGTCTCACTCTCTCATCCCGGACCGCAGAGAGCCAGCTCCTCTGGAGCCCCTGTGGGATTTCATCCTCTTCCGAGGCCTCTCCTGATTTGGCAGAAGAGCCCCCCTCGGAAGAGGAAGTGCAAGAGGAAGCACATTGACTCACCTGAGTCTATCACGACAGACACAGAACAGGATGATGCTGAGGGTACCCCCCGTTCCCCTTCTGAAGATGTCTCATTTGCAGACATTCTGGAGATCCTGAAACAGAGGGGAAATTGGCCAGCCCTCAACCCTTCGGAGGACGAATCTGTGTATCTTGAGGCGTTTGGCTCTCGTCCTTCCACCTCCTGGGTGTCCCCCTTGACCCCCTCATGCAGGTGGTTGCTAAGAAGGCATGGACGGCTCCTGATTCAGTGGACCCCACTCCCAGGAGACCCTCTAAATTCATCACAGCTCCATCAGACAAGCAATTTTTATCAAAAGGAGTTTCTGTGGATGCTATGGTGGTAGCTGCTGCCACAAAGAAGGAACTGGCTGATCCTTCAGTGCCTGTCCATCCACCTAACAAGGAATCTAGGTCCATGGATAGGTACGGAAGCGGATGTTCTCCTCAGCGACATTTACCATGCGTCGCTGAATTACCTGTGCCATTTCACTCGTCTTCAAAGGGACTTGATCAAGGAAGCGAGTGAAATGTTAAAGGATCCTACAGCTGCGGGTTTCCAAGATAAAATGAACACGCAGCTGGCTACCCTTAATTCCATATCTAACTCCTCCATGCGCCTCTCTTATGCGGCCGATGGAGCGAGCAGAGCCGCAGGGACAGGTGTAGCCTTACGTAGGCACGCCTGGATGCGGCTGTGCAATTTTGCGGACCCTTTCAAGACGTCTTTCACGAACTCCCTTTTGATGGATCATCTCTTTGGTCCTCAAGTGAAAGAAACCCTGACTAGGTGCGAGACTGATGGCAAGACCCTTTCTGCCGCCGGAGTCCGTTCGACTCCTTCTAGGCCTTACCCCAAAGGCCAGAAGGGTGGGAAGATGTGGTTCCGTAAACAATCTCAAGGGACTTCGCCTGACGACAGAGTCGCTTTTCCTACCAGAGGCAGAGGTGGGAATAACAATGGTAGACGCCGCCCTAGGGGCAGGGGGTCCGCAGAACCAGGGCAATCGGGAAGCCTTTCCTGACAAGCCTTTTCAGCATCCCTGAGGTGTTGCCCAACTGCCCATCTTCGGAGGCAGTCGGGGGAAGATTGTCACTGTACCCAGAAGCCTGGCTATCCCTGACTCAAGACAAATGGGTACAGTCCATCATTTCCGAAGGCTATTCTATCCCCTTTCTTCGCTTTCCAAATCAGTCAAAAATCCCTTCCAGATGTTCCACCCGCTCAAAGGGATATAGCAGCTTTGGAAATTTCAAAACTGCTTCAAAAAGAGCAATTCAGTCAGTGCCAGCAGACCAACAAGGATCCGGAATCTACTCAAGGTTCTTTTTAGTTCCAAAGAAAACAGGGGACTGGAGACCGATTTTGGATCTCAGTGTCTTGAACAAATCAGTCAAGAAAACAAGATTTCGGATGGTCACGCTGCAATCCATCCTTCCCTTTGGGCAAAGGAAACTGGATGTGCTCTATAGACCTTCGGGATGCGTACTATCACATAAAAATGAACAGACGCTCCAGAAGATTCCTCCGCTTCAGGCTGGGAACCAGTCATTTTCAGTTCAGGGCCCTGCCCTTTGGTCTCACCACTGCCCCCCGGGTGTTTACCAAATGCATGGCAGTGGTAGCTTCTCACCTGAGACGACAAGGATTCCAGGTGTTTCCATATTTGGACGACTGGCTTCTCACAGCTCCCACCAAGCATCTCCTTCTGATGGCCAGAGATTATACTTTTCACGTTTGTCAAAAACTGGGTATTTCAATAAATTGCGAAAAGTCTGTTTTGTCGCCTTGTCGTACTATTACCTACATAGGCGCAAATTTAGATACTATAAACATGTCTGCAAGATTAACGAACCAAAGGATATCAGACATTCACAAATTGGTGTCACTTCTTCTCAACAACAACAGAGTCAAAGCCAGGTTGGTTCTAAAGGTGTTGGGAATCATGGCAGCGGCTATACCTCTCCTTCCATTGGCCAGATACCACATGCGGATCCTTCAGTGGATGCTTTTTACCCAATGGTCATACCAGGAACTTCCAATGTCTCACACCATTATGATCACGCAAGCGTGCAAAAAGCATCTCATGTGGTGGATGTCTTCCCCCCAGCTCCTGTCGGGAAGACCATTTGTTCCACCTCCTCCGGTTGCTACTCTGACAACGGATGCCTCCCTGATCGGGTGGGGGGGGCATTATCAGGGCAGGACAGTCCAGGGCACATGGCAACCAAACGAATGCCACTTGCACATAAATGTTCTGGAGATGAGAGCAGTGCTTTTAGCGTTGCAAGCCCTTCAAGACTCTCTTCCCTTGGGAACAATTGCAATCCAGACACAATATGTCTGTAGTGTGGTACATCAACAAACAAGGCGGAACCAGATCATACCCCCTGTGTCGAGAAGCACTCAGACTGTGGCAATGGACGATTTCTTCTCAGCGTTTTCTGATAGCAACGCACATCCCCGGGAAGTCCAATCACATTGCGGACAAGTTGAGCAGAGCCATACTCATGCCTCACGAGTGGTCTCTGAAAGACTCTGTAGTGAGAGAAATCTTTCTCAAGTGGGGTCAGCCTTGCTGCGATCTTTTTGCTACTCCCCAAAACAGCAAGTGCAGAGAATTTTTCACTCTATTCCCTTTACCAGGCCAACCCAGCAGGGACGCTCTAGTCCAAGTTTGGCCCCGGGGACTTCTGTATGCATTTCCTCCTTTCCCACTGATCTCTCAAGTAATACAGAAAGCTATCGCTCAGAAGGCCTCATTGATCCTCATTGCTCCTTACTGGCCTCGACAAGTGTGGTTCCCCTTTCTACATCGATTTCTTTTGAGCGACCGTGGAATCTGGACCTAGTTCCAGATCTTTTGATCCACCAGTCGGGTCAGTTTCATCGCCCCTCCCTCTCTGAACCTCACTGCTTGGTTCCTCCAGTTCCAACCGTAGCCAGGCTTCCTCAATTATCTCACTCTGTTAGAGATATATTGATAGCTTCCCATAAATCTTCCACTCGAAAGATTTATTTGAGTAAGTGGAAACGCTTCTCATATTGGGCACAAGGAAAGGACATAGATCCTTTCACCGCTTCCATCCAACTAGTCCTTGATTTTCTAGCTGAACTCTTCCATGCAGGTTCATCTCCATCTACTCTTAAGGTTCAATTGGCAGCTATTTCTAATTTCCATGTGGGCATTTCTGAATCTGCCCTAATGTCCCACAAACTTTGCAAAGCCTTTTTGAAAGGAGTTTTTCTTCTCAGACCTCCTATAAGAAATCCTCCTTCTCCTTGGGACCTAAATTTAGTTCTTGCTTCTTTGATTCTTTCCCCTTTCGAACCTGCAGCTTCATGTTCCTTGAAATTATTATCATGGAAAACTCTCTTTCTGGTGGCTATCACATCAGCTAGAAGAATTTCAGAACTTCAAGCACTCAGTTGTCGTTCTCCTTATCTTGTGTTCCATAAGGACAGAGTTTCTTTACGAACTAACCCATCCTTTTTGCCTAAGGTGGTTTCAACATCAAATCTGAATCAAACCATTGACCTCCCTGTCTTTTTCCCAGAGTATTCAAATAGGTCTGAACAAAAATTACACTGCCTGGATGTTCATCGTCAATTAAGGTACTACTTGGATAGGACGAAACAATTCAGAAAATCTGATCAACTGTTTGTCTCCTATGCGGAAAGCAGAAAGGGACTTTCAGTTTCAAAGGTATCATTATCCAGATGGCTAACATCTTTGATTTCCCTGGTATATGAAATTAGACAACAACAATTGCCTAATAAACCTAAAGCCCATTCCACCAGAGCTTTGGCTACTTCTTTAGCCTTCCAAGACAGACTGCCTATTGACACCATTTGTGCAGCGGCTACTTGGGCTACTCCTCACACTTTTATTTCTCATTATAAGTTGGATTTAGCTTCTAGGCATAGAGCTAATTTTGGTTCCACTGTTCTCAGGAGTCTGTTCCGTTAGGCCACCCGGGACAAGGTGCTAGGGACGCGATCCCATCCAGCAAGAATGAAGGCGAGATAGACAACTTAACATATAGAAGTTATGTTCTTACCATAACGTTCCATGTTAGTTGTCTTCTTCTCGCCTTCTTCTTGCGTCCCACCCTCCTTCCCCCTGGCCTGGACAGACCTAGAGGAGTTGTGATCGTGACCTCTCTTTCTACCACCTCTTTCTTAGTCATATGCTGTTATGCATATTTCTTGGTTCAGGATGTAGGTCACCCTTTTTCTTCCTGTTGTTAGAGGTGGATTCTGTTTTACAGTTATACTGTTACTGTTATAAGCTGGGGTTAGCTTACAAACGAGATCTGAGGTAACTCTCGCCTAGCATTGTGGGATATAAGGGGAGCCTCGAGCCGGTGGAACCAACTCTCGAGCTTTGAGTGGCCGAGTCGGAGCCGAGGTCGGCTCCGAACCCATCCAGCAAGAAGAAGGCGAGAAGAAGACAACTAACATGGAACGTTATGGTAAGAACATAACTTCTATATATCACTGCTGCGTTTTACTAATTAGCAAAACCATATTATTTTAAAGTGAAAGAAATGATAAATATATATGTCAATAAAATCATTTGTCCTGTTAAAAAATATTTTTCCTTAAAACATTTTAAGAAACATTTATAAAAAACAGAAAATTTATCCTATTGTATACAATATGTTTGTAAATATTAGTTCATCACAGTATTGAATGCATTTGTTGTATTTGAATCTGAAGTTTCATTAAACATATGTATATTCTTTCATGGAGTCATACCACCATCTAGTGGTGAATTGTGTTATTTCATTTACTACTTTAACTTAGCTGCTTTCAGCTTTAGTAATGGTAGTATGGAAATGTTTTCATTCAAACCAGGTGTTTTATTGGCCTCTAAGGCCACTTGCCACCACAGTTCCTTATACCCAATGTTCTCCTCCCATGGGCCCCCTCTTATATCAATTTTGACTTGATCCAACACAAAGAAAGCATAATCATAATCCTTACATGTCATTGAATGTCTAAATAGTGCATTAGTGTCCTTCCCTTTCCTAATATCGTATGTATGTTCATAGATCCTCTCTTTCAAGGATCTTTCTGTTTTCCCTACATAAAAGGAAGGACGCTTTTTGCAAATTACTAAATACACTACACCTCTCGATTCACAGTTAAAATACCCCTTACTATACAGCCATAGTTTTCTACTATCCAAGTGTATTTTTTCACAATTTATAACCATTTCACATTGGTTACATATTCCACAGCTGAATGTCCCCACCTTGCTTGTCATTGCTCTGTCTCCTATTCGTATATTTGTGTTGTTCCCTGTTTCTAATATGTTTTTTATGTTTAGGGAATTCTTGTATACTACTTTTGGGTTAGATTCTGCTAGGCCCTTTAAGTCTGTAAAACCCTTAAATCTCTCCCATTCTTTGTTAAATAGTGTTCTCACTTTTTTATTCAAGTCATTATATTCTAATACTAATGAATGTTCATAATTCACTTCTTCCATTTCTGTATTTTCATTTTGCTCTTTTAACATTTCTTTTATTCCTGTTATGGGTTTAAACCTTCCCTTCCTTGCATTTGTTACTTCCATCCTAAATTTATTAATAAAGGCCTTGGGGTATCCCCTATCTATGAACATCCCCTCTAACTTATCACATTCTTTGATGTATTCTTCTTCCAATGTTGTCATTCTTGACCCTCTGATAAACTGGCCCTTAACCAGGTTTCTTTTGCAATGGATTGGGTGTTCACTGTCAAAATGGAGAAATGAGTTTACATAAGTATTCTTTCTATATACTCTAGTCTCAAAAGAGTTGGTTGTTTTTAATATTTCCACATCTAAATAAGCAATACTGACATAAGAAAAATTATATGTAAATTTGAGGAAGTTGGTTGTGTTGCCTAAATAATTGAAAAATTCATTTAATTTTTCAAGGCTTCCCATCCAAAATATTATGATGTCATCCAGGAATCTTCTGTATAGTTTACAATATTTTGCGTAATTTGAGGGGAAAACATACTTGTCCTCCCAAATGGCTAAGACCAAGTTTGCAAAAGTAGGTGCACAGGCTGCTCCCATCGCCACACCTTTTATTTGTTGGAAAAACTCCCCCTTGTGGACTAGGAAATTGTTCTTTAATATTATGTCCATCAAGCCTGTGCACGCTATTTTTTCTTCAAATTTCAATTTCTTATCCCAAAATATTTCCTCTTCAAACATACGTATCCCTTCTTCATATGGTATTGAACCAAATAGGTCTACTACATCTATTGTAACTAACAAGATATCTTTGTCAAATAACTTGGGTTCAAGTGCTCTTAGTAAGTCCCAGGAGTCTCGTAGTATTGCACTTTTGTTTTTCCAAATGTGTTTAGTTTTGACATCTACAAACTTTGCCAAGGTTGTAGTTTTGGATCCCTCTGTTGCCACTATTGGCCTAAAAGGTGGATCATCGCTTTGCTTATGTATTTTCGGTATTCCGAAGATTACTGGTATTCTTGGTTTATCAGTTTTTAAATAAGAAATCATTTTTTCATCCAAAACTTTTTCCGTTTCCATATCCATTAGCATCATATTGATCTTCCTGTATGCTAGGTTTATCTCATTACGAGAAACAACCTTGTATTTAGTTTCGTCCCTAAGGATGTTGTTCATTTTGCCCTCATATTGAATAGACTCCATTATGACTATTCCTCCGCCCTTATCGGGCTTCATGACTCTGATCCCTTTGTTGTTTTTCAAGTCCTGCAAACTTTTTCTTTCACTCTTACCCAAGTTGTTAACATATTTCACCCTCTTGTCTAATTTTTTAATACCCTCTTCCATAACTTTCTCAAAATTCTTAAGTTGTGCATGTATGGGGGGATTAAAGACAGACTTATTTTTTAATATTCGTTGTTCCTCTGTTGCGTGTATTGTTCTTCTATCTATACCATATTTATCATTACTGAACAGTAATTCTAAGTTCATTTTCCTTAGAAATAATTTTAAATCCAGTATTGTTTGTACTCTCTCCCCTCTCTTTGATGGTATAAATTTAAACCCTTTCTCCATTAATGAAAAATGATCTTTAGTTAGTTGTGGGTTGCTAAAGTTGTAAATAGTAAATGCATTTAAAGTATACTTGTTACCTATCTGCTCTATCTCTTCGTTGCCTCTATTACTTTGGGAAGGGGTTTCTATCTCCTGTAATACCCCTTTCCCCTTAACCCCCCTCTTCTTTGAAAATCCCTATGGTTGGTTTCTTTTGAACCCTGTTCATACTGTGTTGTTTCTAGGGGGGGGGGGAATCTGTGTCATAATCAAAATTAAATGTGTCAGGGTTGTAAGTCTCTCTTTGGTATTCCCTGTTGACTGTATTGTTTCTACCTACCCATTTATTTCTATTATTTTTCTGATGTGGGGGGGCTGAGTTGTTAATTGGGTTTGGATAACTGGTGGTGTTCTCATACTCCAGAATATCCCTTCTTAATTTTGCTGTCTTCCTTGTCACTAACTCAGTACATTTTTGTTCTATCTCCCTTTTTAAACCAAAGTATTTCTGTTTCTCTTCCTTAATTTCAAACAGGAGATCTCCCTTAATTTGTGAATCTAATTCACTGATTTGTTCATTAATCACCTCCAGATTCCTTTCGTTCTCATCAATAATGCATACAACAATTTCCATTCCACATTTGTTAAAAGCCTTCACCAAATCCTTATGAAATATAGACCCAATCTGCACATTATTGGGATATTTCCATGTGCGTAATCCCTTAGGAACTATGCAGCGATGTAAACATTCTTTCAAATAACCATTTTCAATTGTAATAGCTTTGTATTTATACAATAGTTTAGAAAACCTGTCCATTTTTTTACTAAAAGGTTCTATATTAACTGTCCGTTTACTGTAATTATCATTTTTGTCATTTTTATCAACAAATTTAAAATCATATGGCTCTTTAAGCCATTTGTTCATCTCCGTTGTGTTGGAGATAAGAAAAGTACCTTGTTGTGACCGCTCCTGCGGTTCACTAGTATAATTAGCACTACCATCAAGGTCGTAGGCTTTTTATGCATTCAGTCAAGTAGCTGATTTCAATGTCTAACATAACATATTTTAGAGTCAGTTTTTCCAAATCGTAAATACTCTGCTTACAATTCTTTTGAATGGACAACGAGTTCAAATTTAAATCTGTTTCTGTACTTACTGAATCAGTCGCTTCTACGTTGGTAATATTTTCAGAAGGACTTGTAGTATTTTGTAAAACATAATCCAATACACTATTCGGACCCGCCAAAGGCTCACCAGATGTATTGTCGTCTACCTCCGTGTCCGGTGTATTGAATAAAGCCGTCCGACTAGGTCTATATCCTTTCTGGCTTTCAGTAGAACCACAGTTACTAACGCATACTTTTTCAAGCCCCTTCTGAATAGCTGTAGTTATCACACTTGTGATTTGCTCTGAAAACTGAGCAAAACCATCTGGAACTGGATGAATGGATAAGTTAAGTAGTGTGTCCTGTGATATACTTTCCAAAAGCCAAAGGAACTAAACCTCGAATCCAAAGCCACAAGAAAACAAAGGAAGCACCACAAATAATAACAAAGTAACAAACACTTTCAGGAATAGTTCAAAATAGCTTAATGGAGTACGGAACACCAAAATTTTAGCGCTTTCATTCACTTTATTTTACGTTAACTTCATCGGAAACAACTCACCCAAACCCAGAAGCACTTTTTATAATGAAGAAAAAGTCACATGTTCAATGATGTCAATAATTAATTAATTAATTCCATTAAAATAGATTATAAGTGTATAAATATCTTCTTGTATAAAACTACAAAAAATATATATAAGATGTTTGAAAATATGAATATAAAAATATTTAGAATTGTTTAAAATGTTTAAAAATGTTAAAAATAGGTTTAAAAAATATTTAACAATTGGAGATGATTTAAAAGTTATAAAATGTATGTATGGATCTTAAAATGTATTTTGAAAATTTTCATCCAGTTTTTTCTTATGAATTGCCTCACAATTGGGTTACTAACAATTTAATTGTTTAATTATTTGGGTTAATGGAACTAATTAATTGAATGATTTGAAGTTAAAGGGTGTATATATAGGGACAGAATGATATTGAAAAAATGTTCCAACAGAAGGCAAGAAGCCGAGGTACCAGAATGTTGTACTAATAAATGAAATGTTGTCCTGTCAGTGGTATTCCTGTTTCTGTTCCTGTTTGTATTTATGGTTGAAGTCAAGGTTCGTTTCTGTTTGGATATATAGTGTTTTTGGAACATGGAGAAACTGTAACCTCCTGTTCTTTCATGGATTTTACTGCTGACCATGAACAGAGGTTTGTTTCTAAGGATCCTTGGGATTCTGCATCAGAGGATTGTGATATGGAAAGGTTCCGTACATTAGAGAGACTTATGACTAGGGAAGTAACTTTGTTTTATGATAATAAACTGTTGGAGAAATGTGTCGCTAAAAATGACCCCTAGGGGCCTTTGAATAGACCGACTGCCGGCCAGTGACTTTGCCGATGATGAAAGTGATCTTTTGGCCGATTGGAGGCAGGCCTCTTTACAATGCACTATCACTTGGTTGCAGGTCCTGATTAAAAGGAACGCTCAAAACACGAAGAAACTGCAGGGGGAGATTGTGGCATTGCAAAAAGCACTTTGTAAGGACATTTCCACACAAAGGTATAAATTATTGTTTGAACAAATCAGTTCTAATTTATGAAAAGCAGAAAATAACATCATAGAGCGGAAGAAGAAAAAGCTCAACAAAGACATTAAAGATTTTGAAAATGGTTCAATCTATGTCCCTTCACAGAGAGGGCATGCTAGTACATACCAGAAAAGCAAAAGGCAGGGGAATGAGGCTCGCGATTCGTCTATATCCTCATGTGAACAGTTTTCAGGGAGAAAAAGTGTCTCCTTTGAAGAAGTGAACTCTGATGAATCTACGAGTTCAAAAAACACCACAAATGGGCAAGTACAAGTGCAGCAACAGCAAAGAACAAGAATGGGAAAAGGAAAAAGCAATGGAAGAGGCAGAAAGAAGTAAGACTGTTAAACTCTAATACAAATGTTTGTATTACATTTGGAAATTACTTTTATGTTCCCGTTTCTTCTCACAATGTTCATAATACTGTTTGTAATGTAAATAATCTGCATTTAATGTTAAAAACATCTGAAAAACTGCATGAAATGTGTGATTCATTTAGGGAAGAAGGACAGTTCAATTTCAATGTAAATGTGAATGACAAATATTTAGATAGGCTGGATTCCTTGGTTAAAATATAGAATAATGAAACAATTTAAGCATAGCTCAGAACAATGTGCATGCTGAAGTGGTCACTAATATTTCTGACATCAGAAGTGAAAACAATAAAGGAAATAATATGTATTTGTTGAATGTTGAACAGTTTAATATAACTGAAATTATGAATGTTAAATGTTCAGATAAATTGCATACTTCCTATGATATGGAAATAATGTAAACAAAACTCAGGATAACATGGATGGTGAATTGTATGGAGCATACAATAGTTTTGGGGAAAGGGGACAGCTTAATTTAAATAAATATGTCTGTCATAGAGGTCCAGATGAGTCTCACTTTTTTTGTGATAGGGAAGGTAGTGAAAGCTATAGTAATAGAGCTGAAGACAATGTGAGTGTAGATTCTGTTACAAATATCTGGGTGGATGAAACAGAAAGCAGTACTATGAAAATTATCAATCTTACAAATGTTAATATATCTGACATTGCTGAACAAGTTTTGCTCACAGGTACAAAATTTGTACCTATTAAAATCCCACCTTTGGCAGATATGATTACTGATGTTAAGAATTTTTGCCACAAGTTAAACCTCAAACGTATTTTTTTCACACTAGAAAAGAAAAGCCCTGTACAGATGTAGTAAATAGCAATGAATCTGATGATGAAGATGATTTATTAAATGTAAGCATCTATGAAAATGAAATGTATGAGATGTGCATTGGTTTGGGTGAAGTGGATTTATATGATGCTAGAGAAAGTAATATATCGTCTGAACCATTTGTTACAGAATGCGGTTGTTTAGAAATGCCCAAATTGAGTTTAGATAGCAAGTTTATGTCCTCAAAGAACAGTCAAGCTATTAATGTTTTTGAAAATTTAGTGTGCAAGAAAGTGGAGAATAGCTATGGTCAGTTTGTAAAGAAGTTTGAAACTTACTGTCTGAGTAAAGTAGAATGGATGGCCTTACAAGAACTTAGATCAAATAAGAATAGGATGGGTATATAAAACGTCTGACAAGGGAGGTAATTGGGTAGTTATGGATACTGCACAATATGATGAAATGGTTTCAAAAATACTATCTGATGAGGGATATTATGTCAAATTACAACATAACCCTGTGTGTAGATTTTCAACTGAGTTGGAAGAAATATTGGAACAGGGAGAAAGATTTGTTTTTTTGAAACAGCAGGATGTAAAAAAGCTGATTATAACCCCCCCCCCCCCCAGGCATCTGTTTATGTATGCAATTCCCAAAATTCATAAAAACATGCTTAATCCTCCAGGGAGGCCTATTATTTCAGGAATAGGCTCATTTTAGGAAAATGTTAGCATCATCTTGGATTTTCACTTCAAAAAACATTTGACCACTATACCTTCACATGTTAAAAATACTCAGCAAATTTCTGAAGAATTAGTGAATTTGAAATAGACGAATGATTACTTTTGGGCAACAGTAGATGTTACTGCTTTATATTCAAATTTTCATAGAAGATAGGGTATGGAAGCAATGGCTTTGAAACAAGGAGGAGGTCCATGTTCTACTTTTTTGTTAAGTTTATTAGAAGTCAGTCTTGCCCATAACTATTTTTACATGGAAAATTTATTTTTTTCTTACAAACAAGGGGGACAGCGATGGGGGCAGCATTTTCCCCATCATATGCTATCATATATGTGGGCGATTTTGAAAATCAATTTATGACATCACAAGATTATTATGTAAAAAATGTAGTGTATTATAAGAGATACATAGACTACTTACTATTCATTTGCAAAGGTGATCAGGTTGAATTTATGGAAACTTTAAATAACAATGCACATGGATTGAGGTTCACTTGGGAAATTGGTAGAGATAATGTGCCACTTTTGGATGTCATGTTTTACATTAATAATGATAAAAAGTACAACATAAACCATACAGAAAACCAACAGCAGTAAACAATTTCTTGCATGCTACTAGCATGCATCCCCCACATTTGATTGAATCATTACCTTATGGTGAATTTAAAAGGAATTTTTGAACACCTCAGAAATTGACTTAAAGAGAAAAAAATTGGATAAATTATGCATATGGTTAAAGAATAGAGGTTTTGATGATGATACATTACAGAGAGCAAGAAATAAGGTGACAAATGGTGGAGGAAGGAAAGAAAGAATCGGCCCCAACCATCATGGAGGAATGGTCAGAAATAATTTAGAAACTAATATGGATGAAGATGAGAAACCATTCTTTGTTAGTAGATATTCTGACTTTTCTCCCCTTTTGGAAAAAAATTGTCAGGCAAGCCTGGGAGAGATAGTCTGTGAGGACATCTGCATTGGCTTATTGTTTCCCAAATATATAACATTTTCTTACAGCAGGTATAGCAATTTGAAAGAGTTGTTGAATAATAAAAAAAGCTTGCATTTAAGTTTTTTGATAGTATAAGTAAAAATGTTGGGACTTGCTGCTGTGGGAGATGTTCTATATGCAATTGTGTTAAAATTTAGATGCGAGAAAGATTAATGGAAAATTGTATAGGGCCACAAGAGTATTATAATTGTGACAGCTGTGGAGTAGTGTATATTATAAGTTGTGATTGCCATCCAACCTCATGGTACATTGGTCAAACTACCAGGCCAAAGTGAGGATTATGGAACATCTGGGGGATATGAGAAGACAGAAACCTGAGAGCCCTGTTGCTATGCACATCTTGTCCAAACATCAGGGTTTGGACAAGGCTATTTTTTAGTATTCTAGCATGTTCGGTGCGCAATTGTGGGAATTTCAAAGGGCAACTGAACAAACTTGAGAGTAGAATGATAATTAACTTTCATACGTTGTATCCTCAAGGTATGAATTTGGAGAATAATCTTAGTATTTGATTTGTTACAGTGACATTAGAACAATATTTGAATGTCAATTTTTTTTAGGTAGAATGAATTTTTATATAGATAGTAAAAGAGTCATGATGTGGGAATTTTTAGGATGCATAGTCGCAAGTATTAAAAATGAATGTTTAAAGGTTGGGAAACAAAGACAAGCACTATGGGAATTTAAATTAACTTGTAGATATAAATTAGATGTGTAATGCACTTTACCTTACATTAGTGAATATTTGTGATTCATTTTAGCACACATCACTTGAAATTTTGCATAAAAGGGAAGAATCTAATTTATACTATTCTATGCTCCACACCAGAAGTATGTTACTTCATTGGTAAGATCAGACCATAAACTAATTTCACTGGATGTCCACATCCCGACCCCACCCCCAGCCCAGAAAACCACAGTGAAAAACTTCTCAAAAGCGAACTTCTCACTTCTCAAAACCGAAGTGGAATCCTTCAAGGACCCAGGGCCAGTGGAAACTACAGCCCAAACTGCAGAATCCTATATAAACGCATTCTACGGACATCTCCAGGAAAGCATGGATCATGCTATCCCAAACAAAACCAAGACCCAATCATCCAAAGGCAGGCGTCCAGTCTGGTGGACCCCTGCCATAAATAAACTGTACAACAGAAGGAGGAAGCTACTACATGATAGAGCAAAATCCCTAATAGGGAGGGCATCTCTGATCAGTACTAGCAAAAAATTACGATCCCTCATAAAATCCTCCAAGGCCAGCTTCGAGAGAAAAATTGCACAGGACACCAAAGACAATCATAAGGCTTTTTTCAGTTATGTTAGAAACCTGGGATGCAACTCCCAGACTTGTTCTGAGTTGATTCTAAACGACAAAAAATACACTGAACCTACAGACATCGCCAATATCCTGGTAGACAGGTTCAGTGCAAACTTCTCCACCCCTCCCCCCCAAAAGAGCAAGTATCTATCCCGGCAGAGGGCTGCCTCCCAAACATCTCTGATGCTCAGGTGAAGGCTGCCCTCTCCAAAGCAAAAAACACTGCTTCCATGGGACCAGATGGCGTCCCTGGTTGCATCCTACATGAACTCCAAGAGGAACTAATCCCTGAAATAAAACAGCTATACAATTTCAGCCTTACTACAGGATATGTGCCCACAGAATGGTGTACAGCAACAGTGGTCCCACTCCACAAAGGTGGAGCCTCTACGGACCCTGGAAACTATCGCCCCATAAGCCTGACTAGCTTAGTCTGCAAGGCTATGGAGAGGATCATCATGGAGCTCATAAACAAAGACATTGGGGACCTACAGACACTAGATCCTACCCCGTTCGGCTTTGTCAAGGGCAGATCCTGCCTTTTGAACCTGGTTGACTTCTTTGAAACAGTCACCAAAGCCATAGATGAAGGGAAGGTATTCCACACAGCCTATCTGGACCTTGCAAAGGCATATGACACAATACCCCACTCGGGCATCATAGATAAGCTATCCAGCTTAAATATAAACCCCTATGTCACAAGATGGGTCGCAAACTGGCTCAAAGACAGAACCCACAGAGTGAGAGTTGCTGGAGCCATGTCAGACTCGAAACCGGTCACAAGTGGCATCCCACAGGGTTCTGTCCTGGGACCGCTCTTGTTCAGTATATACTTTTCCGAGGTACAGGCAAATGTGGGAGGACTATGGCTCACCAAGTTCGCAGATAACTGCAAACTGGGTGCCATAATCAACTCTCCAGCTGACACAAACATCCTTCAAAAAGGTCTCACAGAGACAGATAACTGGTGCCAGTGCCATGGTTTAAAGCTAAATGCCAAAAAATGTATAGTCATACCCTTTGGCAAAAACAATGTGCCCACAAATTACCACATAGGCGGAAACCCATTAAGTACAGAGAAAGTTATTAGGGACCTGGGGACCCAAGTTGATAGCAATCTCTCCTTTGAAAGCCACATTGCCAAAGTGGTTAGAAAGACCTTCTACATAGCCCACCTCATCACGAAGGGTTTCACATCTAGATCAAGAGAGGTAATCGTGCCCCTTTATTCATCCCTCATCAAGCCCATCATAGAATACAATGCCCCTTTTGGGATGTACCTTACCCGACACCTGCAGCAATTAGAAAGACCCCAAAAGTATCTCACCAAGAGGATCAAGGGTGTCAAACAGATGCCATATGCTGCTCGGTTAAAAAAACTCCAACTCTACTCAGTTGCATACCGCCTACTTCGAGGCGATCTATGCCTGACATACAAAGCTATGTCAAATCCAGAATTAATGGACATGCTCCACCTCAGTAAATCTAAATCCCTTAGAGCCACACACTCGAGGGACTTGAACCTCAGCACAGAAATAAATAGAACTTGCTGAAGGTACAGGTTCATAACCCAGAGGCTCCCTTCGCTCTGGAATAGAATTCCAGTTCATGTGAGGCAGAGCACCTCACTGAATCTCTTCAAGAAGAATCTCGATAGGTGGATGGGGGATCGTAGGTTTGTCCCAGGGATTACTCCCATGTCACTATTAGACAGAGGCACAGTAAACTAAACCTTAAAAAGGGCACAGTATACTCAAATCAAGGGGTGGCGTAAGCCATACAGAATCGGGCTAGGCTTATAATTGCCCCAGGGAAGATAGCCTAGTATGAACCTATGAACCAATTAAGTATTTAAAGAATATTAAAAGACATTGTGATAAATATTTAGAATTGTTTAAAATTGTTAAAAATAGGTTTAAAAAATATTTATTAACAGTTGGAGATTATTTAAAAGTTATAAAATGTATGTATGGATCTTAAAATGTATTTTGAAAATGTTCATACAGTTTGTTCTTATAAATTGCCTCATAATTGGGTTACTAACAATTTAAATGTTTAATTATTTGGGTAAATGGAACTAATTAATTGAATGATTTGAAGTTAAAGGGTGTATATATCGTGACAGAATGATATTGAAAAAATGTTCCAACAGAAGGCAAGAAGCCGAGGTACCAGAATGTTGTACTAATAAAAGAAATTTTGTCCTGTTAGTGGTATTCCTGTTTGTATTAATGGTTGAAGTCAAGGTCCGTTTATGTTTGGATAATAGCTGCAAGATCGACAGATCTTACCACTGTCATTTTCCCTTTTTAGATCCGTCATTGAATACAATGCCCTCTACTGTATGTACAAATCTAAGCATGTTTCTCAATTAGAAAGTACCCAACAATTTTTAACAAAGGAAAGTAAAGGCCTTAAATCCTTCAGCTTTGAAAGATTAGTCCAACTGCCCTTATACTCAGTAACCTACCAGCTGCTGCATAGTGACCTTTGTCTAGCTTTTCAATTCATGAAAGACTCAGTCCTATTTGACCTGCTATTTCTTCATGAAACTATTAGCTCTATGAGCAAACGTAGTAAGCACCTAAACCTAGACCAGCAAATGAACAAGACTCACTAGAGGGATCTATTCATAACTCGACATACAGTGTAAATAAAAAGTGTACACACCTCTGTTAAAATGTAGGTTTTTGTGATATAAAAAAATGAGACCACAATAAATCATTTCAAAACTTTTCCCACCTTTAATGTGACCTATAACCTATACAATTCAATTGAAAAACAAACAAATCAATTAGGGGAATAAATATAAAAAATAAAAAAAAATACAATAAGCTTGTTGCATAAGTGTGAACACCCTTAAACTAATACTTTTTTGAAGCACCTTTTGATTTAATTATAGCATTCAGTCTTCTTGGGTACATACCAACCATCAATTAAAGAGTCTCTGATTATCACCAAATAAAGTTCAGCTGTCCTAGTAAGATTTTCTTGACATTTACTCAGTTGCCTGCTACAGCAAAAGCCATGATTTGCAGAGGGCTTAGAAAGCATCAAACTGATCTCTTTGTTGAAAGGTACCAGGAGAAGGGTACAAAAAATTTTCCACAGCATTGGATATACCATGGAACACAGTGGAGAAATTATTGGACAACAGTGGCGTTGCAAAGAACTGGATGTCCCTCCAAAATTCATGAAAAGGAAAAACGAATACTAGTCAGGGAGCCTGCCAAGAGACCTACAGCAACACTGAAGGAGCTGCAGGAATTTCTGGCAAGTACTGGTTGTGTAGTGTATGTGACAACAATCTCCCGTATTCTCCATATGTCTGGGCTATGGGGTCGGGTTGCAAGACAGAAGCCTTTTCTTACACAGAAAAACATCCAGGCCCAGTTAAAATTTGCACAACAGTACATCAAGTCTCCCAAAAGCATGTGGGAAAATGTGTTATGCTTTGATGAGACCAAGGTTGAACTTTTTGGCCACAATTTCAAAAGGTACGTTTGGCACAAAAGCAACTCTTTGCATCACCAAAAGAACACCATCCCTACGGTGAAGCATGGTGGTGGCAGTATCATGTTTTTGGGTTGCTTTTCAGCTGGAACTGGGGATTTAGTCAAGGTAGAGGGAATTATGAACAATTCCAAATACCAGTCACTTTTGGCCCAAAACCTTCAGGCATTTGCTAGAAAGATGAAGAGAAATTTCACCTTTCAACATGACAATGACCCCAAGTATACATCCAAATCAACAAAAGGATGGCTTCACCAGAAGAAAATTAAAGTTTTGTAATGGCCCATCCAGAACACAGACCTAAATCCAATAGAAAATCTGTGGGGTGACCTGAAGAGGACTGTGCACAAGAGATGCCCTCGCAATCTGACAGATTTGGAGCACTTTTGCAAGGAAGAGTGAGTAAATATTGCCAAGTCAAGATGTGCCATGCTGATAGACTCCTACCCAAGAAGACTGAATGCTATAATTAAATCAAAAGGTGCTTCAACAAAGTATTAATTTAAGGGTATGCACACTTATGCAACCAGCTTATTGTACGTTTTTTATATTTTTCCCCCAACAGATATGTTTGTTTTTTAATTGAATTGTACAGGTTATAGGTCACATTAAAGGTGGGAAATGTTTTGAAATGATTTATTGCGGTGTGATTTTTAACAGGGGGTGGATACATTTTTTATATCCACTGCACATATTGAATGTTACTACTACAGGTCAAGCAAAATACTGTTTTGTCTACCATTAAGGCTTGACCTGTCAGTTAGATGGGCAGATACAAATGACCCCAGAATTATCATGTACACCCCGCTTGATTTGGGAGGTAAGCACTTTTAAGTTCTCATGAAGGTTGGCCAGATTGTTTGTGTGTACACATAAAGGTGTATAAAGCTAGGCATCTTGTGCTTCTTTTGATTGCTTGCCTACTATTGTTCCTAACATATTTTATTTTAGCATCAGAAAGCCTGCCAATCCAGTCCAGGTTTTCAAGGGCACTTTGCCCTCAGCCCAGTATCCAGTGGTGCAGAAGCAATCCCACAACATATGCTTCAGGTTTGCATGCCTTTCTTGACATACATGAAAGTGATTAGAAACATCTGGGTTGCAATAATCCAGGATCAGTGCTATACAGTGCAATGCATGTAAGGTACATTAACACATGGACATTAATTGGAGTATTGGCACTCTCTTGAGGACCTTATCTCCTGCAAAAAAGAACTCTTGTTGTGTGAACCCATTACTGCTAGAACACAGAGTTAGACTGTAGTTTTGGCTTGAACAGATCTAACAAATTCGTATATGAGCAGCTGACATCCCTAAGGGTTTGAGGCCCTTCTAGGTGTGCCTTCCTCTCTGATCCATGCTAAGGTAATGTACAGGTGCTGAAACATTCCTAACTACTGAGGTGAACTGGAGCCAGTGGAACCTGCATCGATCCTTCAAAGGAAATGACCTCTCCAGCTCCTGAGAGGGCATCCTTGCCCATTTGTCAAGAATATTTGACTCGTCTTGCCCCAAAAAGCTAATTCATGCTGCTTCCTAAAGTTGGTGCTGTTTGAGTTGAATTCTGAATTTGGAGTAAGTGTTGCTTTTGTTTAGGTTAATGAGGAGAACTTTCCAAAGAGTGGGTGCCTGAGAGGAAAATGATGTGCAGTGCTGTGGAGTTTGTAGGAATAATAAAAGTTGGTGTGTCTTATGAGTAGTTTTCATGTTGTTTGTGGAGTTTTATTCATGAAGTTTAGGTGCATGGGAAGTAAATGTCTAGAGTTGGAGTAGTTTGTACATCTGGGATCCTAACAGCTGGTTAGAGCTTTGTTTTATGGGTAGTCATTTGGCTTTTTCTACAAGACACATTGATGGTTACAGTGTAGCAAGTTTGTAATGAATCTACAGAACAGATATTGTTGGAGATTGTCTGATGTATGATACTTTCTTGGAGATGGATGTGAAAATTATGTAGTCCATATCCTTGCTAAGATAGGAGAATTATTTTGCCGATAGCTGAACTGGCTGATTAAGACGGAAAAGGGGGACATCTTTTGGCTAAATAGAGGAGAACATTTATTTTTAGCTCTTACTCTGTGTATCTTGAAATGGAAGTTGAAATCGATCAAGTCATAATCCCTATGTATTTGAAAGGTGGAGGCTGTTTCTATGGTATGGTTTTTGTAAGATAAGGATGGTTAGTCAGGTGCTCTCTGGTCATATAACTTAATCTCTTCATACCTGTCGCTCTCCTACTTTGGACACAATAGAAGAGTCTTTGTGGGTTCTGTTCAAGCAGCTTTATTTTATACAAACATATCACGATGGAAGTTAACTGACTTTAACTTAAGTAACTTATATACAAACTAACTGCTGGAATCTACATGCTTACTCACTGGCTGCACTCTCAAAATGGCATTAGTAATGGCACGTGCTTGCTATTTATATATGCACAATGCGTCTCTGAGATGCTTCTTAAAGGTACAGTACACAGCACATGCACTCTGATCTGCATCCTCCCTCTTGAAAATTAAAACATGCAATGTTTTGAATCTATTTGGCATGCAGATATCGCAGACAGTTTTTTCTCATGCATTGGTACAGAGTAAAACATATACACATAAGCTCAAGTTGCTGTGTATTTCACACTGGGCTTAGATATTCGGCCATAGCATGTGATGTAAAATTGGGAATTGGACTTGGCAACTGGAACTGTCTCAGTACAATGTTCGAGTCCGGAATTATCTGGAACATCATCAGGAATGGATTCAGAGTTAGGAACACACTCTGGAATAGAAACAATGTTTGGTTCACCTTGAGATTTAGAGTCTGTGTCACTAGAACAATGTTGTGGTAATGGTTCTGGTACAGGAAGCAAATGTCTGCGATTTCTCCTGTACTCCATACCCTTGGATTCTACAAGGTAGGATCTTGGCTCAGGACAGATTCCAGTAACCTGACCAGTCCAATCAAAACCTTTCACCGTTTGTATTCTCACTATCTCTCCTTCCCTAAATGGACAAAGAAATCTGTTTGATCTATCATAACTAGACTTTTGGACGGAACACTTCTTGAATAGTTGAGCCTTTATATTCTGTTTTTCTTGACTTTAGGCTTCTACAAACTGGAACTAATAGGTAACATAGTTCTGGTTTGTCTTGAAAGAAGTTTTTGAGAAGGTGAGCCAAGAATATCATCACGGGGTATGTTTCTGAGACTGAATAAATTCAAAGAAACATTGGTATTGTCACGATTTGACCTTTCAAGTAGTTGCTCTGCACTGCACGTTCAGCTGGACCATGTGACTGTGGATATTCAGGACTGCTAGTAACATGTACAAAGTCCCATTCTCTTGCAAATTAATGAAACAACTGACTAGTAAATTGAGTACCATTGTCAGAAAAAAAACTTTGTGTGGACTACCATGGACTGAAAAATGACATTTCAACTTGGTGATAACAGCAGTAGATGTTAATTTAGATGTAGTAAGTCTGTCTCAAACCAGTCCAAGTAAGAGTCTACCAATACCAAGTAGTGTTGACTGTTCCACTTAAAAATATCAATGGCTACTGTCAAAAAAGTTAGTTCAGGAACTTGACTTAGCTGAGGTGGTTCACTTTGCAGATGCAAATTGGTGCTATTGCATACTGAACAAGAGGAAAGTACTCTATCAATGTCTTTTAGTAATGAAAGCCAAAGTACTAATTCTCTCACTCTTCACTTAGTGGATGCGAAACCTGTGTGACCATGATGCAAAATCTGGATATATCCTTGTTGAAGCTGGAACTGCAACTTTAGGACCTTTGAAAATAATGCCATCTTCCATCAACATGTCATCTTTATAAGAAAAATGTTTGAACTTTAGGTGGTACACTTGCTTGCTTTGACAGCCATCCAACATTAATGTAACTGACCTTTTACAAAATCGGATCAGTCTTAGTGTGATCTCGTAACTCATCAAGCCTTGTGGTAGAAAAATTATGCACTGCCATCATGTCAGTCAAAATTCTCTGCATCAAGCTGTTCTCTCATATTTCTGGGTGATCTGGATAAGTTGTCAGCCAGATTAGAGTAGCTTGCTTTCATATAGACCATCTTGAAGTTGTACTTTTGCAATTTGCGCATCATTCTTTGTAATCTCGCTGGAGCTGAATGCATAGGCTTCTTTAAAATAGTAACTAGAGGTTGGTGGTCAATTTCAATCTGAATAGCTCGATCATAAATATAATCATGAAACTTGGAACATGCAAATACTGTTGCCAATGTTCTTTCTCAGTTTGAGCATACTGCATCTCAGTCTGGGTAAGTGGTATAGGTACATAGGCTACTGGTCTACCTTCTTGAAGTATGACTGCGCCAAGACCAAATATTGAAGCATCACAGGAAATAGTGACTGTTTTTTCACATCATAGTATCTTAAAGTAGGTGGGGGTGGGGGGGGGGGCAATTTTCTGCTTAAAGTCTTCAAATCCCTTCTGGTGATGTTCTAACCATGACCATGTAACATTTTTGTGTAGTAGCTTTTTTAAAGGTGCTGTTAGCTCACTGAAGTCTGGTATAAACGTGTCTAAATAGTTGACCATGCCTAGAAAACATTGTAGAGCTTGCGCATTGTCTGGTGCTGACATTTCAAGAATAGCTGCTAGCTTGGTCGGATCTGGTCTCAAGCTAGTACTGGTAAACAAATGACATACATAAGTAACTTCTGGTAGCCTGAATTTGAACTTCAGAGGATTGGCTTCAAACGGACTTCACGTGCTCTGTATAGGACTCTCTTTAGGTTTCTGTCATGCTCTGTTTCACCATTACCTCCATCCAGTAAATCATCTACTGTTATGACACAAGGATAACCTGAAAAATTTGCTCCACTGCATGTTGGAAGACTTCACTTGCAGAATTTATCCCAAATGGCATCCTTGGGAATCTGTATCTGCCAAATGGAATACCAAAAGTGGTTAGAGATGAGGATTTGCAATTAAGCATCACTTGTCAAAATGAACTTTTTGCATCCAGAACAGAAATAAACAGTGGCATTCAGTGTAAGGGATGTGACCTCTTTGTGTGTGTTGTATGATATGGTCTCTTCAATGCTTCATTCAAATCTCTTGGGTCAATACATATTCTGATTTCTTCTGAGCCTTTTTTGTGAGTTGCTACCATAGATGAGACACATTCAGTCGGTTCTGTAACTGGACAAATCGCACCTCGCTGCACCATTTTATCCAACTGAGCCTTAACTTTGTCTTGCATAGCTATCAGAACTCTTCTTGCTGGTGTGACTACTGGAGTGACCTCTGGGTCTAACTTCATGGAATACACAACTGGAAATTTGCCCAACTTGTCTTCAAAAACATCAGCATACTCTGAAAAAATGGCTTCAGAAAAAAAAAACTAGGAGATGTACTTATGTGATGAACTTTGGTAAAAGACAGCAGATTTTCTCAAACTATCTTTAAGACTCATTAAAGACTGTACTGGTCTTTGTACCACGTAGAATAACAAGTTGTAGCAGCTTTTGGGAAAATAACATGAAAGCATCACTGAACCCTTGGTTTGAATTTCTTCACTTCCATAAGCAGCAAGTTTCGCACTATTGGCCACATTGATTTGCTCATTAGCTCTCACTTTAGCAAATGTGTCTGCTGATATAACATTGCACTTTTAACCAGTGTCTGCTTTAAGCTCTATGAATTTACCATTGATCCGGACAGTACAAAAAACTTCTCTCTTTGCCAGTAAATTCACTGCAATAACTCTTTCACCAACAACTGATACACCATTCACATAAAAAGCTGACTGTTAATCTACTTGATCAACTTGCTTTTTCAAGTGACATTTTTTTGCAACTATATGAGGCTTACTTGATTTGCAAAACTTTTGAAAATGGTTCATTTTTTACACTTGTGACATTGCTGACCAAAAGCTAAGCACTTCTCTCTTAGACTCATAATTTGCACCACAAATGAGACAGTTGACAATGAAGCTGGACTTTGGTTTTGCTGATTCACGCCTGTATTGCACTGAAGAACTGGTCTTAGAACATGCTGGAAAACTACATCTCCTCCCAGGAAACCCAGTAACAATTATAGCTGACACGTGCTTAGTAGGCCAATTTCTGTTCGCCACATGTTACATACTATCTACAGTTGCTCTAGAGCCTGCTGAAACCATGCTTTTGTCACTTGCAAGCATGCTTGTGTGTTTTCTGTCACCTCATGGATTTGACAAATCTCTGTGGCCTTACTCAACATTAAATCACAGTCCTGAAGTAAGATCTTTGTCACAGCAGCACTATTGATACCACACACGAGCCTTTCCTTTATTAACTCATCTTTTAAGTCACCAAACCGACAAATTTTAGCTTTGTTTCTCAGGTTAGTTATATAAGCTGTAAAGGTTTCCTGGTTTCTGATCTCTTGTGTAAAACAAATGCCTCTCTAATGTAATATTTGTCTGAGGGTTACACATCTCTCTGAACTTGTGCTTCAAACATTCAGAGTTTCAGCTTGATTCAGCCTGTACAACAATATGACAAGTTTCACTTTCTCCCTCATATACTGCAGGTGCATACACAAATGAACGCTCTCTTTCTATGGCCTCTGACCCAGCAAGGTTTTAAAATGAATCCCTTGGTTTGTGCATCTTTATCTGAATACACTGCTTGTATGAAAATATAGTACTCTTGCTCAAATATTCTCCAATTCTCTGCAATATTCTGATCAAATACAAGTGGTAAGGGCTTCCGAAATCCGTCTGCCATATTAACACATACCAGTGACGGGTTTTTTGCAAATAAACGCAAACACATATGCCAGAACTTGTACTTTGCCCTCATGCTTTGTACTACTGAAATTATGCTCATGGGCTTTTTGAAACAATGCTATTGGGCATACTCTGCAAATGACTCTCTTGGGCACTGTAGCACCTTTTGAATTTGTTATATTGCCAAAATCACATCTTATCAGTGTAAGAAACATTTCAAATGACTTCACAATGCAAATGAACTAGGCAAGAGAAGCTCAAAGACAATAATATTTCAAAGCAATTGCACTTTGCGAATAAACTGTACAGAGCACACTGAAATGTCCCCAAAATGGCAGTAGGTTGCTAGACTGCTCTTTATAGTACAAGAATCACTCTGTAATGACGGCAATTTGCGAATAGACATACCCAGCACAAGAAGCTTTTCAAAATGGCTATACTTTGACTGCACTTCAGTAAACAGTTGCACTTTGCACACAAATAAACTCTTTGGAATACATGCAGAGTAATAAGCACACACACTGTAAGCACTTTTACACACTTAAAATAACTTTAGTTATGCCCCTGATGCAATACGAAGTCGTAGTTATGCCAAAACACAGCACTTTGCCCAAAAAACACGCAGCCACCTTGCTTTATTTAGTATGGCCTTTTTTGCTCTTATATTTGCTTTGCTCATGTAATTTCTTTACATGCCCATTGTACTTTCTTTATGCTCATTTTACTCTAAACATGCCTGTTTTGCCTCACACATATTTGATTCGTTTTGCTTTAACATGCTCATTTTTTGTAAAACATCTTATTTTGAGCATTTTCCATAGTTAATATAGTTTTAGTGCTTCCCATTTGCTTAATAATGTGGTTTGTGCCCTCATAATGCTCCATTTTATCCTTTTTATAGAATAAATACCTTGTACAAATTCTTATTATCTTTGATTCTTTTCTGGCTCATTTTTCTTGATTTACCTTCACTGTTATTTTTGCAGCTCATGGCTCCAAATGTCAGTCTCTTCAATCCTGGTTCTGACACCGTGTCGCTCTCCTACTTTGGACACAACAGAAGAGTCTTCATGGGTTCTGTTCAAGCAGCTTTATTTTATGCAAACACATCACGATAGTAGTTAACTGACTAACTTAAGTAACTTGTATACAAACTAACTGCTGGAATCATACATGCTTTTACTCTCTGGCTGCACTCTCAAAATGGCATGTGCTTGCTATTTATATATGCACGTTATGTCTCTGAGATGCTTTTTAAAGGTACAGTATGCAGCACATGCACTCTAATCTACAGTACCCTTCTTCCCTCTACATACATTGCTTTGACTCTGTTTTTGATTGCGATTCTTTCAGCATGCCAGATTTGCTTTCCACTGTCTATATAATGCATGTATATATTTTGGTAGTCACTCTGTATATGTTGTCATTTATCTTTTGCCTTTCTACCCTAAAGAGTCAACTATGATATTCGGTGTGAGTGTATATATAATATATATATATATATATATATATATATATATATATATATATGGGATCTGTACAGATCCCCGACGGCACTTTCTGCCAAAGCAGAAATCTGAACATACTTAACCGAAAGTGCTGTTCACTGAAGCAGCACTTTCGGATAAGTATGCTCGTTGTGCCGGTCGCGCAACTGTGTGGTTAAGGGAAATTTCCCTTTTCCCCACTGTAGTGCGACCTCGGAGTGAGAATATAAAAGTAGGAGGAGGCAGGGGGTGTAGGGGCGCTTGCCCTCCTGCATAAAAGAAGATTTAGTGTTTTTTTTTTCTAACACACTTTAACGAAAGCGCTTTTTTGGTGAAAGCGCTTTCGTTAAAGTGCATTCGGTTATTTTGGATTCGGACTATTGAGCTTTCGTTCAATAGTCCTAGATCCATATATATATATATATATATATATATATATATATATATATATATAGGTCCATAGGTAGGTACTAGACTATCTGCCTGAGGGCATTTATAAGCCTAGCCAGAGTGTCTCGGCTTTCGCCGCCCCATTGATTAATTAACTGAGCCTCTGTCAAGCAGAGCCAATGAAGTGATCCCAGGGGTGTACTTTCTGTTACCCATCCACTCGTCAAGGCTTCTCTTGAAGAGTGTTAGTGAGGGGCTCTGCCTAATGTAGTTAGGAATTTTGTTCCAAAGCATGGGGAGTCTCTGAGACAGGAATCTATCCCTCCAGCATGTTCTATTTATTGTTGTGGCGAGGTTTAGCTCACTAGAGCATGTGGCTCGCAGTGACTTGGATTTCTTTAGGTAGAGCATGTCCATCAATTCTGAGTTGGACATGGCTTTGTAAGTCAGGCAGAGATCACGTCTGAGTAAGCGATATGCCACTGAGTACAGCCGGAGTTTTTTCAGTCGGGCTGCATAGGACATATGTTTGAGGTCAGTAATCCTCTTGGTGAGGTGCTTTTGTGGTCTTTCAAGCTGTTGGAAGTGTCTTATGAGGTACATCCCAAATGGAGCATTGTACTCTATGATGGGTGTGATGAGAGACGAGTAGAGGGGCACTATAACCTCTTTATTTCTAGATGCGAACCCCTTAGTAATTAGATGGGCCACATAGAAGGATTTCCTAACTACTTTGGCAATATGATTGTCAAAGGAGAGATTACTATCTACCTGGGTCCCCAGATCTCTTATTACCTCTTCTGTATTAAGGGGGCTGCTGCCTATGTGGTAATTTGTGGGTGTTTTGTTTTTCCCAAACGGGATGACTGCATTTTTTGGCATTTAGCTTGAGGCCATGACTTTGACACCTGGTGTCTGTCTCAGTAAGGCCCTTTTGGAGGATGTCCGTGTCAGCCGGAGAGTCAATTATGGCTCCCAGTTTGCAGTCATTGGCGAACTTGGTTAGCCATAGTCCTCCTGTGTTTGCCTGTACTTCTGAGAAATATATGCCGAACAGTAGGGGTCCCAGAACTGAGCCTTGCGGGACACCACTTGTGACTGGTTTAGAGTCAGACCTGGAGCCCGCTATTCTTACCATGTGAGTTCTGTGTGTAAGCCAGTTGGCAACCCATCCTGTGACGTAGGGGTTTATGTTCAGGCTGTTGAGTTTTTCTATAATACCCGAGTGAGGAATTGTGTCAAATGTCTTGGCGAGATCAAGGTAGGCTGTGTGAACCACCTTTCCCTCATCTATGGCCTTGGTAACTGTCTCGAAGAAGTCAACCAGGTTTAATAGGCATGATCTGCCATTAACAAAGCCAAACTGGGTCGGGTCAAGTGTTTGGAGGTTCCCAATGTCTTTGTTAATGAGTTCCATGATGATGCGCTCCATAGCCTTGCAGACCAGGCTAGTCAGGCTTATGGGGCGATAGTTACCAGGGTCAGTTGTGGCTCCTCCTTTGTGGAGCGGAATAACCATTGCTGTGTGCCATTCTATGGGCACATAGCCTGTGGAGAGGCTGAGGTTGAACAGCGTGTTTAGGTGGGGGGTTAGTTCGTTCTGTAGTTCATGCAAGACGCAGCCTGGGACACCATCTGGCTCCATTGATGCTGTGCTTTTGGCTTTTGAAAGGGATGTTTTCACCTGTGCTTCTGTGATTTCCGGGACACTACACTTTTCCGGTATTGTTGTGGGCCCTTTTGAAGGTGAGAGGGAGGTGAAGTTTGCACTGAATCAATCTTCCAGTATGTTGGCAATATCAGTAGGTTCAGTATATCTCTGAGCAGATCTGCGAGTTGCCACTTAGATTTTTGACATAGCTAAAAAAGGCTTTGTGGTTTTCTTTCGAAGTTAGCCGTGGATGATTTTATGAGGGACCTTAGTTTCTTACTGATACTAATTAGGGATGTCTTTCCTTCTTGGGATTTTGCTTTTTTTCTGAACTAGTGTCCTCCTTTTGTTGTATAACCTGTTTATGGCAGGGGTCCACCAGACTGGTTTCCTTCTCTTAGGGGAGTGAGTCTTGGTTTTGCTAGGGATGGCACGATCCATGCATTCTTGTAGGTGCTCATAGAGTGCAATTGTAAAGGATTTTGCATCTTGGGCAGTGTTATCCTTTAGCGTGGGAGCTGTGAAACTTACCACCTCTGACTTAAGTAAGGTGAAGTTTGCTTTAGAAAAGTTTTTCACTGTCGTTTCCTTGGTTGGGGGTGGTGGTGGGGTGTGGACATCTAGGGTGATTAGTTTATGGACTGATCTAACCAGTGACGGGTTGACCTCCGGTACGGAGCACCTGTCGCCCATGTTGATGACCAGGTCCAGTATGTTGTGGCTTCTGGTATGGGAGTTTACCAGCTGATCCAGGGCATTTGAGTTGATAAATTCCAGGAAGCGCTGAGCCTGGGAGTTTGTACCCAAGTAGTTTTCCCAGTTAATGGCAGGGTAATTGAAATCTCCCAAGATCAGGGTGTTCGGTAGGACCTTCATGTTTTCCAGTGTATCCAGAAAGGCGGAGTGGTGGTCCTGGGTCATGGAGGGTGATCTGTAGCAGGCCACAATTTGCATTGCAGATTTGCCCGATGTTAGTTGCACATGGATGATCTCAGAGGTATCATGCTGCGCCACTAACCTGGAGGTGTGGATTTCCTTGATGAATATGGATACACACCCCCTCCTTTTGTGTTTCGGTCCGTGTTCTGTGGCCGAAATGTGTGGTATGAGTTGTAGCCCATTAGTGCTGGAGTGCTCTCTGGAGCCTTGAACCAGGTTTCAGTTACTGAACAGATGTCAACGTTCTCCATACTTAGGAGTGCTTCGAGCGCATGCATTTTGAGATGTAAACTCCTGGCGTTGAATGGCATAACCCTCAGTTTTTTACTTGTGCTGTTTACGGAGGTTGGTTTGAATTTTGAGCCTTGTCTAAAAAAGGCACTATGGGGGCAACAAGGGCCTTGGCCAGTATTCGAAAGCCATATATAATAAAATGTTCTTTTTTCATGTTTTATTATTACCACATGTTGGAGTAGGCCTAACATCCTATTGTTTATCATGTGTTGCTGAAGATTTTTTCAACATCAAGGACTGGTCTGAATTATAGGTACATCCTACATTTACTGAAAAATTTTACAGTTAATTGAGACATGATTGCCCAAAAGATAGAACTCAATGAGCTGACATTGAAGGAAAAGGTTGATCTGCATTTTCTGGAAAGCATCAGCCAAAGAAAGACAGCGGAACATTTTGGTGTTAGCAAGAGCACAGTTAGCAATATCCAAAAACGTAAACATGAGTACTTGGGGAGATATGGAATGGAAAGTGGAGACATACAGCGGAAAAGAAGGAAAACATCGCTCTGTGAAGTCAATGAAATCACATTAAGCTGGTTCAAACAAATGAGGGCAGTTAACACCCAAGTTTTTGTGTCGATGATCCAAGACGTTGTTAAAAAATTTGCACAGGAATTCGGGGGGGGGGGGGCAGATTTTAAGCATCAAGTGGTTGTTTCAAGAAATTTAAACTGTGACATGAGATCTCCCTGAAAGTCTTGTATGATGAATCCAATGAAGTTACAGTAGAGCTTGTTGAAGAATTCATCAAAAAGTTCCTGGACTTCACCAGAGGCTTCAAAGATGACGGCATCTTTAACACTGTTGAGTGCGGACTCTTTTTCAAGTCGATACCTTACAGGAGCCTCATCATGAAGGGTGACAAATATAAGAGCGGAAAACTTTCTAAAGAACATTTCACAGTTCTGCTTTGCGCTAGCTCAGCCGGAGAGAAACTAAAGCTCTTGGTGATTGGTAAATCAGCAAAGCCATGCACATTCAAGAACCTGAAGCCCAAAGACCTCCCCATCACTTGAAGTTCAAACAAATGTGCATGGATGACTGGTGCTCTATTTGAGGAGTGGGAAAGGGGCATTGACTGAGAAATGAAGAAGAAACTGCCTATTCTACTGACAATAGAAAATTGTCCAGGCTGCCCACAAGTGAATCATCTCACAAGCATGACACAGACATTTCTGCCTCCAAACATGACCTCAAAAATCCAACCTCTTGACCAAGGCATCATCAAAACATTTAAAATGCACTACCAAGCCAAACTCCTGCAGTGGGTCATTACTAGAACACAAACCTGTGGCCGCTTGTGGAAAGAACTTCAATCGCTGCATCAATTACCACTCTGTCCTCTGGATCACTTCTGCTTGGAATTCAGTCAAAAATGATACAGAAGTGTTTCAAGAAAGTTGTCACAACCCAAGAGCATGATGTTTTGTCCCCATGAAACGGTCCATCTCCCATGGCAGAATTCGAAGGAGTAGATTTTGAAGGTTTTGTTACAATGGATGATGAGTTGGCAACCTGTAATGAACCTGACCCAGAAGTAATTTTCCAAGCGATATTGACCGAAGTATAGACCAGAATAAAAGTGGATGAAGCAGCTGATGAAGTGGAAGAAGCAAGTGAGGATGACACAGAAATTGCTGAGACTCCAAAAGAAGAGGATGTCAGGCATCTGATAATGCAGTTGAAGTCATTTGCTGTGGAAAAATGCCAAGGTATGCTGAGTAGTGTAGCCAGCATTGAGAGTGCTTTCTTCACTTACCTTCTTAATAAGAATAAGAAACAGACCAAGACTGACTCTTTTTCTGAAAGAACAATTAAACCATGAGAAAACAATAAATGTATTGATTTTGTATGATACTGTGTTTTGATTATGTATGATTTCATAAGATATTCTCTAATAAAAGCTCTACAAGAAAGTAAAGTACATGTATGTATTAGTACAGTAGGCCTAGTTCCTTATGTTGACCACCTCCATACATTGACCAGTTTGTTACAGTCTTAGAGGTTCTGTTGTGTGTATGTATACCTATGTATTTTGTATTTTGCTATTCATTCTGTATATAATGTCATATCTATTGTGTTTACCTCAGGCTGAGACTAAAATAGGTCCAATGGGATCAGTGCTTTACCCTAGTTAAATTCAAAATAAAAATAAAATAAATAAATGGCATTGCATTTGCTGTCAGATCTGAAACACTGTTGTGCTGCATGTGTGACATAAACTTTAGCAGATGCTTATTACCTGATCAGGTGACAGCATAAGGCTAAAAAATAATAGGTAGCTAACTGTAACTAGTTTAACTTGGTAGGCAAAACTCTGTCTTCAATGGTGAACTGAGAGAAGTATCTTGTTTTAAGTCATCTTCATGGAGTTATGCAGTTTGCAAGTGGAGACAAAGGGTTTTAACTCCAGAATTTCAGGTTAAAGCCTATTAGCAGCTCATATATTTAACTATCTCTGCTGAAGTGCCTGACAGTAACTTTACTTATTTTGATCCCTACTGCTATTATATGTAAGCACTCTATCCTCTGCATTAATTAGTTTCTGGCTCTTCTCTATTGATCATATTAGATGTGCCATAGTGTGTAGTTTGCCTTACTTTGCTTGTGCACTGGTTTTAGCCCAACATCACATGTACTCAATAAGAGCATTTTAAGTTGTGGAGTAGTCAAAAGACAGATATGAGATGTTGTGACTCAAACAGCCCAAGTCTTTGGCTGTCCTCACAGTGTTGAAGCTTATGGGGATGTATTTAAGAATACTTCTTTTTGAAAGTGACTTTTAGCCTCCTGCACCTGGAAAACTAGGATAGGTGTTACAGGGTTCATGACAAGTTGTAGAAATTTTTAAAGATTCCCAGAGCAGACCTTGCAGTAGTTTCTGTAGGAAAAACTGGATAGTTTTTATCTGACAGGCTTGGGAATTCTCCACAGACAAGGAGAAAAAGATAATGCATAGGTTTAGGAAAGGGAGTTTGATGTTCATCTTCAGCCCTTTGAGTGCACTATTTTTTAATGTTTACATAACATCCTGTTTATTCACATATGTTGGGTATGCTTAACCCTGAGGTCAGTGAACACTGTGGAAAAAGAAGTGCAGCCCTTTATCTCTGAGTTTGTGTAGCTTTGCAGTTAGCATAGTCTGAGTAAAAAGTGTGTTTGAGTGGAGGTGGCAAGCCCCCCTTGCAAAAAATGATATATATTTTTTTTGTTTTAATTTTTTTAATTTTTTTTTTATTACTGCATTTTTTCAGTGATTTATGGGTGTAATTTTTATTATGTTTGTTAGCATGTACCTCTTGATAGGATGGCAGAGATGTACACCTTCTTATCTACAATTGGCTATCAAACCTGTGTAATGCGATAGTGAGATATTCTAAAACAACTTCAGGATCTAGCTCTTGACATCCATAAGTGAGGTGGGCTACAGCTGTAATAGGCATATATGCTATTAACTGTAGTTATGTTGATGCTTTTGCTCTGCCTGCAAAGCTTTGGAACCTGGCTGTCTGTCTCTGAGTAGTTACAATCAGTCTAAATCCCCAGTCAACTCTGCTCAACAGCACATCACCTGTGCAGGAAGCTACAGGCCTGTCATGAATAGATTCTAGAGAGATTGATCTTTCCAAATATTACAAGGAAATGGGAAATTCTAATAGCCATCTTTGTATCAGAAGCAAACTACCAGCTGCAGAAGTTCTGTTCAAGGAATACTCAGCAGACATTTCTGGCACCATTGCCATCCCCATTCACTGGAACCAAGGCCTTATTTATGCCTTTCACTCAGTTCCATTAATTCCACAGGTATTGCTAAAAAATAGGAAAGTGAATGGTAAAACTGAGTGCTGCATGCTGACCAAAAAAAAGATGTGGTTTTAATTGATGCAGAAGACCAAGAGACTAAAGAGGACCCAGTACTCATGCCAGATAACTGCAAGTTGCTGACAAAGTAGAAATGAATCCTGCTCCATCCCATCCAACAGGAACCAAAACTCATGGCTGCGAAGAGTTCAGGGTAGTTTCTCAGTCACCTTTTATATCCTGTATCCCCTAAAAGGCAAGAAAGTTTACAACTCCAGAAAGTCCTTAGCCAGGTAGAGCAGAATTTCACATTGACGTGGAAGAAAGTCTACTGAATCAGTAATGTACACCAGCATTCAAGTTTTGCAGTACCTCTTAAAACTGTTTGACCAAGGGTTAGCATTTTCTTCTGCCAAGATACATATTTAAGCAATCTCAGCCAGCATGCCATTGAACTCTCCGTTTAAATCAGCACTTCCGTAAACCCCATCTTGAAGTGCATCCTGTAGTTGAGATCTCCTGAAGGCCTGTCTCCATAGCCTGGAGACTCAGTTGTGTGACTAAAAACCTTTCACTCCCCACCCATCCCCTTTGAACCTGCTCCTATATACTTATCCTGGAGGACTTTCTCCTTAGTTGACATCACTATATCCAGAAGGCTGTGATGTGTAGGGGACCATGCATTTTTCAATAAGGTCAGTAATAATGCTGCTAGAGAAGTGGTTATCTATGGCTGGCTTCAGCCAAGTGTCGTCGTAGTCATCTTTGCTGTCCATTTGTGCCCAGACATTGTTTGTTCAGTACTGTTCCCTAGGTATGGATGTCAGTACAGGGTATGTTACAGTAGTCCACTGGGGGAGTGGAAGTAATTATGGGGGAACTTAAGCAGTAGATACTAGCCCAAAGAGTTGGAATTTCCAAAATAAAGAGTAAAATTACAGAAATTAAAACAAATACAGTAAAGCAGAGTAATATGTAGTGAAAAGAAGATGAACACTTGCATTACAGGTAGTAATGTATGTAATATTTCGCTTACTGTACACATGAAATTCATTTCAGACCAGCATGAACGTCAGTTGAAACTGTATGTATTCTATATACAGTACTAATAAAGTTTATACTATATGTTGTGGAAACCTTTGACTTGTTTGACCCCAGTCTGGTTGCATTTCTTCCTACTTGTACTCCATTAATGTTTTCTGTTAAGTACCCATACACTGCTTGGGAATCTTATAAAGTGTGTAATGAACTGCATGCTTCAAAACCTCCGTGAATTGAAGAGAGTAACTTATGCAAGTGCTTACTGTACTTATCAAGCTTTGAGAAAAATTTATTTTGACCTTGACCAGAGAAGTGTTTTTCACTTTTCCTGCTAAATGCTTTTCAGCACCATTAATACCTGAAAAATTGGTCCGAATGTGAGGTGTTGCTGTCTTAAAGGGTAGCTAATGACAAACCAGTGTCATTGCTACTGAAAATGTTCTTATACAGGTTAAGTAGATGATTGACTGTTTTTTCTTAGGGCTCCTGAAACAGCTACCACAGTATAATCTCAGCATGTTTAGTTTAAAATAGGTACTGTGGCTGAATATTGATAGTTTTCCTTGTGAGTTTGCTTTCCTATTGTAATTTTTATGTCATGCAGTGAAATCTAATTGTTTAATGATGCCTTCTTCAGCTAAATGCTGATACTATTCTTCTGTTTTCTTCCAATTCAGTTCATTACCCTGGCCATTTTGAACCAGTTGCTTTGGCCTTTTTCAAATACTTAGAAGATGCTGCATTTGATAGTGTGATATTTCCTAGGAGGATTTCAAGACTGTAGCCACTAATGTGCAGGGAACCATTTTTGATGCGACTAGGTGGAGGGAAATTTAAACCCCTGTTTCCTGTGTAGGCTTTTTTCTGAGGAAGTTGATATATTCAATTCAAGATGTGACTAGGTGGAGGGAAATTTAAACCCTGTTTCCTGTGTAGGCTTTTTTCTGAGGAAGTTGATTTATTCAATTCAACAAAAAGCTTTTTTATGTGCTTAAATTCTATGTTATAGTATATTAAATGCACTTTGGATTTATTTGACTTGTGTATGGTGTTGGTGTACTACTGGTCGGCTTGCCTGAGAGGATTCCATATGTGTGAGTTTACGGGAACCATTTTTTGATTTTTCAGAAGGACAGGAATGTCCCTTTGTATCAACTCTCTTTCAGGCCAAAAGTAGTGACGAGATTTCCTTGAACCAGTCAGTTAACCTCTCTGTATTTTTCCCTAAACCGTAGTACGAGGGAGAAATAATATTTTATATTTGTATAAATGACTAAGAATTTATTTGAACATGCCTCTCCACTGGCATCAAGAGAGAGAAAACTCTAACTACAGCCCAGTTATAACCACCTTTTGATTAATGGCTCAAGGACTGATGGAGTGGCAGGACAGAATGGGTTTGTCTGTCCCGGGTTTGAGGGTATTCCTTGATGCTGCTCCCTCAGGCGATGTGTGGTCTAAAGAGGGGAGTTGCCCTCAGATGAAGATGGCAGACCCCCAGGCCTCCTTTAGTGTCCAGGACCAGCACCAATGATACTGGGTGTAGGTCCAGGAAGGTAGGGGACGGGCTGGTTGTCAAAGGAAAAATATACTTTAAAAATGATCAAAACACGGTAGGTTCAGGTTAAGGCACTTTAATTTTGCAGCAAGGAGACAAAAACGTGCTAATACAGAGTTTGTCTAACCAGAAACAGGAAATACTTTCATTTTTATACATTCACAAACTAGTTATGGCCTACCAAGCTGACGTAACAGATTACCACCGTTTTCATCATCATCTGCTGACCATCATTCCCATGAATTTCTGCTGATTTATCAATTTTTATGTGAAACTTCCTGAGGAAAACAACATGGCCTTGATACTCCCAGTTAGATACATGTTATGTTACCATTCAAGGTGCTATGGCTAATTCAAGCACAATGCTAGCAGTTAATTTCTCTAATAATCCTTTGTCTACTTTATCTCTAAGTTACTGCAGCTGCACATGTTCCCATGCTTCGAACAGAGCTGATTGTCTAAAATCATTACATTTACAGAATATAGTATTGTTCATTCATTCGTTCCTGACCTAGCAGATAAGCACCTGCTTCTCATGTACATTTCCAAAAGGCATAAACATGAATATTGCTGTGCTAGCAGTTACTAGGTCAGAGGGCAACTTGCAAGTTTCAGAAAACATACTGAAGTTTTCAAAAAGCATCTTTTTCAGTCTCATATGAAACTCAATTTATGTATAACACAGTGCATGAAAAATAGAATGAAAAGCGTATTAAATCACTTGATTATTAATTGGCATTAAGCATACACACATTAATACATATTTTTCTAACATTTCCCTCCTGTTAATACTTTTTAATTCTATTTTCAAAAAAAGAATAAACAGTTTGCTTCTTTTCCTAACCTCTTCCATTCAGGATTTGCAGTTAAGAAAGTCATTCAGTTTAAACTCTTATGAAAGTGTTTCACATTCTAGCAGTTCTTCAAATTCAGTACTTTGATACATATACTGATGTATCTATGAATTCTTTGATTAATTTCTTCATGCAGGGGATTCCACAACAAACACAAACTCCTATTAGGAGTAATCCTACTCCAATGGCAATCAGTATGTTCATAAAGATGGAACCCCCCCCCCCAAAAAAAACACTCTGGAAAATGTCTGTGAGAGGGTTTGGGCCTGGTTTGGTCATGGCCGACACTTGCTGAATCACCTTGAGATGATCGTTAATTTCATGCTGATGGTCAGGAATAAACACACAGCATTCTTCTTTGATTAAAGCGCATGTCTCACCCCTCGCCACTAGGGTGAAGTCAAGAGCCATTCGGTTTTGGAGTACTACAGTTCTCATGGCATTCAGTTCATCAGTTATCAGTTCAAGAGCAGAAAAAGTCGCATTACTCATTATTTCGAGAAGTTTTGACAGTTTTCGCAGCTCCCATATCGATTTAACTGCACCATATGCAGGTAATATACCTGCCCAGGATATGACAGCATCACTCAAGTCCATGTGCGCAAGTTTGGTTCCCACATTACGATGGTCTTTCCAGCCCGCTTCGATCCGTCCCACTGGATTCTCAGGCTTCTTAACCGTCTTTTTGGTCACGTCTTGGGTATTTCGAATGTTTCCTTGAGGCAAAACTGCAGTGTGTCGGATGGCCGGAACCAGGTACCCAAAAAAACAACTGCGAGACCAATTCTCAGGTAACCATTTATATGCTTTTTTACCACACACAAAATAACAGTCCTCTACTTTAGTTGTTACTTTGTTACGAAATGACTGCCCTGCATGAAACATTTTCCTATCTATTACAGATAACTGTTTAAAAAGTACAGGATTACGTTGTACCTGATCAAGAGTCTTATGCATAGATTTTAAAAATGAGTCATAATCTGTACTACAAGATCCACTCAAATCGTTTGGTTTTCTATAACATTTATACTGTACTGTAACATTACACTTACTCCAGCCCACTTGGATGGTGTCATTTTTGTAAAAAACATACAATTCCTTTTTGTGTTACAGGCAAATACAGTGCTACCTTATGTGCTTTAATAGCGACTGTGTCAAAATCCAGATTTTCCCAGGTCTCATTGACCCCTAGGGGGATAGCAGTCATCAATAAACCCCCGTATGCTGTTGGTATGGCCGTACAAACCCAGCAGTTCGAAACATTAAAAGTCTCAGCATACACACGTGTAATTGCCTGATAAGTGTTAAAGTTCGGATGCCAGTCTATGTTTGGCTCATTACGTCTAATCAGTTCAACTTTTGTGGCAGGAAAAAGGAGTGGCCACAACAAAAAGAACAGTGTGATTAGCATAGCTATTAAAATGATCATACAAGTTTTCTGAGGTTGCTCAATGTCTCTATTCACTCTGTACCTGGCCATTATGTTCTCGTTGTACAACAGTAACAAAGTTTTTGTCCAGTTCGAAGTTCTTAACCAGTTTACCGTGCGTCAAATGAATCCAGGAAGCTCGCTCTGCGATCTTGACTGCAGTGGGTGTTGACAGTAGTACCTGGTACGGTCCTTCCCACTTTGGAGAACTCCAATACTTTCGCTTCACAATCTTCACCCAGACCCAGGTGCCTGGGGCTACTGGTGCTTCCGATTTTGGTTGTTCTTTATCTGAAACAGAATTTAACTGCAAAAGTTTGTTATTCAAAAATCGCCTCATATACCCTGCAAGTGAACTGTCAGCCTCTTGCTCTGCAGACATGAGAGGTTTCCACTGAGGTGTATAATATGCCCTCCCAAACAAAGTTTCAAAAGGAGTTAATCCCTTTGCATTTGGAACAGTTCTCATGCTCAGCAGTGCTAAAGGCAAACAGTGCACCCAGTTCTTCTGTGTCTCGGTCATCAACTTCCTAAGCTTGTTCTTCAACACCCCATTATGCCTCTCTACTAACCCTGCAGATTGGGGGTGGTAAGCGCAGTGATTTTTTAACGATATCCCAAAATAACGACTAAGTTGCTGTACTGTTTGGTTCACAAATTGTGTACCGTTATCACTATAAATCTTTTCCGGTATGCCAAATCTGGGTATAATTTCTTTAACAAGGACCTTTGCAACAGTAGCTGCATCTGGATTTTTAGTCGGAAAAGCTTCTACCCATTTGGAAAACATATCTATAATGATAAGGCAATACTTTTTATTCTCGCATTTATTCAATTCTATGAAATACATACAAATAGTATGAAACGGATACGGTGGTGTAGGGAAACTCCCTTGCTTAGGCTTCAACGCCCCTTGTGCGTGATGCTTGTTACAAACATGGCATGCTGCACAGAAATTTTTTGTGTAATTTGTAAATCCATAGGTTGTAAACACTCGATTCACTAACTGTACCATCCCCCCTGTTGAGACATGGCTCTGCCCATGGCTCGACAAAGCTGCATATCTAAACAAATTAGATGGCAAAATTGGTTTCTTTTCCTTGGAGATGTACAGTCCCTTTTCAAGGATTGCTCCTCGTTTTATCCACTTCTGTTTTTCTACATTTGTAGTAAGTGTCTGCATTGTTTTTAACATTTCTAAATCTAAAGTCTCAGAGGGTTGTAATTCTTCACTCAAAAGAAAAGCTTCTGAGGCTGAAGCTGCTTGCTTCGCAGCTGTATCAGCCCGCACATTACCTTTTGAAATCCTATCCTGTTGCTTGGTATGAGCTACGCATTTGCAAATAGCTACTTTTTGAGGTAACTGGATAGAGTCTAATAGATCTAAAATCAATTGCGCATGATTAATTGGTTTACCAGTAGATGTTATCATTCCTCTATTTTTCCACTGCTGCGCAAAAACATGTACAGTAGAAAAAGCATATTGACTGTCAGTATAAATGTTCACTTTCTTACCTTTTGCTAAGGTACATGCCCTTGTCAAGGCAATCAACTCTGCCGCTTTTGCAGTTAAATTGTGTGGTAAAGATTTTGCTTCTAAAGTTTCAGTATCAGAAACGACTGCATATCCCACTAGGATCTGTCCTGTAGGATCCCTCCTGCACGAGCCGTCCACATAGTATGTCAACTCGGCATCATCCAAGGGAAATCCCTAAGGTCTTGTCTAGGTAATGTCTTTTTCTCAATCTCCTGCAGGCAGCAGTGTGATTTGCCATCTGCAGGGGGGTTGGGAGCAAGGTTGATGGATTCAAAGTTGTGCATTGTTCAATTGTCATATGAGGTTGGCTCAACAGTATAGTCATACAGGAAAGATGTCTAGCAGGAGAAAGATATGCTACTTTTTCTTGCAGTAAAATAATTGCGACTGCATGAGGCTCTCTCAATGTGAGAGGGTGGAATAACACTACTGAGGCCGAAGTCTGCACTGCCATTGCAGCTGCAACTACTGCTTGTACACAGTGGGGCAGGGACCGCGCCACTGGGTCTAACTGTGATGAGTAGTAAGCTATGGGGCGTTGCTTGTCCCCATGTTGCTGTGTCAATACTGATGTCATATAACCCTGCTTACAGTCTACAGTTTGAATAAATTGCTTATGATAGTTTGGTAATCCTAAAACTAAGGATGATGCTATCAGTTGTTTCAGCTTGCAGAAAACTGCTTCTGCTTCTGGTGTCCATTGTAATAAATCCTGTGTTGCCATCGGCTTTTTGAATATTAAATTGGCCAGTGGAGCAGATTCCAAAGCATAATTTGGTATCCAGCTTCGACAAAAATTAGTAGTGCCCAGGAAGGACATAATTTCCTTCTTGGTAGTTGGTCTAGGTGACTGTAATATTGCTGTTTTTCTATCTTCGTCTAATATTCTACCTTCCTTGGATATTACATTTCCCAAGTACTTAACTTGTTTTCTCCAAAGTTGTAGTTTGTTCTTGTTTACTTTGTGACCTTGAATAGCTAAAAACTGTAATAATGCTATTGTGTCCTCTTTGCATTCTTGCTAGGTGGGGGCTGCCAGCAGAATGTCGTCTACATAAAGTAAAATCTGACTACCTCTCGGTGGGATAAATCCTGCCAGGTTGCTTGCCATTTCTTGTGCAAATATTGTTGGACTTTCACAATATCCCTGTGGTAATCTTGTATATGTATACCGTTTCCCTGAAATGTAAATGCAAACCAATATTGGCTGTCAGGTTGTATCGGTATTGAGAAAAATGCATTACTAATATCTACCACAGAAAAATATTTTTGCTGAGACTTTAAATCATTCAGTAAGGTGTGTGGGTCTGGCACCGTCAGTGCCCTGGGTATAACTGCATTATTTACAGCTTGTAAATCTTGGACCATATGCCATTCCCCGTTTGCTTTCCTGACAGGAAATAAGGGTGTATTACATGGTGAATCGGGAGATTCTGTTAAGACTACTTCCTTAAGTAAGGCTGCTATTATAGGTTTGATTCCTATCTCTGCATCCTTTCTCAAGGGATACTGTCTTTTCTGGGGTCTAAATGCTGACTTTGGCATAATAGTAACTGGTCCTGCTGTTTGTATAAGTCCTACATCTGATTTCCCTGTTGACCAGAGAATGTCTGGTATGCTTTGCAAGGCTTTTTCCTCTTCTTCTAATAAGAGTAACACTCAGCTATTCTCACTAGCCTGTGAGTGTACAGCTGGGTGTGTCTGTGTGATCCAATTCAATTTCTGTTTCTGTACTCCTTGTTCAGAGAGCTCTAATTCTGTCTGCTTTTCCCACCTTGTGACTTTTTCACCTAAGTCTGCCCATTTCAAATTTCTATTTTTAGTTAAGCTAACATGTGGCAATCAATTAGATTTGTAAAGTGTTAATAATTCCTGGGGCAATGAACAGCTTACTACACTGTTTCCTTCTGCATCCCAGTACAAATTCCGTAACACTAGTCTGTTTGCCATGGTTCTGAAACAATTCCTGCTCATAATCTTTATCAGGTCCTGGTCTATTACAGTAATATAGAGTACAATGCAACAAATGCTGTTTGTCAGTGTCGAGGGAGGGGGACTTACTGATTGCTACGTTCATCAGTTCTTCGGTTACTGCCCCTGGACCAGTCATAACTAAGTCCTGGCTGTACCAATAATATGTCTCTCCCTCCGGTCGCACTACAAAAGTATCCATTTGTCGCTGTGCTTCCTTACCCTGCATGGTTGGAACTACGGCTATGCCAAATTTCTGCATTAAGTCTCTACCCAAAAGGTTTACTAGGCATTTTTCAGAAACTACAATTTTACTTTTCTGGGTCATCCCTGAGACGGGGTCTGTTATCGCTAGGTCATGGGAGAGTGGCTACTGATGCAGCTATCCATTAGCTGCTTTCACTAGTATATAATCTGGTGATTCTGAATCTTCCGGTAATTTGGAAGGTTGTATCAGGGTCCGTGAAGCCCTTGAGTCACACAAAAGTTTGACTTCCCCTCCCTTCTACCAGAAGCGTCACTTCCAGTTTTGTATCTGCTAAGTAAAGCTCTAGGCTCAATAAAGCTAAGTCCAAAATTTCATTTTCTTCAATGTCTGCAAATTCATGTACATCCTCTACCCCTTCTATCACATTTGCACTTGTCCTTTCCTGTTTATTTTCATTCAGTGATTCCTGACTATCATATAGTCATTCCTCATCTTCCTTATTTTCTGTAGTCACCTTCTTATTTAGCCTGCAATCCCTTGCTAAATGTCCTTTTTTCCCGCACTTAAAACATTCACCTTTTTTCTTTCTTTCTTCAAAATCTTCTGATCGCTTGTCAGATTGCTTATTTCCCTGGGCATTTTTCTTAGCCTTTCTCCCAGTTTGTACTACAAATACTTCTGACCCATCTTCTGCCGAAAATACTTGAGTTTTCTTTTTCTTTTTACTATTAAAATGTCTCTCTGCATGTCTAGCATATTCAAGTAATGGCTGCAGTCTACTTGTACGATGATCTACCATGTGCTTTGTAATAAAGCTGCTAATGGGAGTTATACTACCCTTCAAGAATGCATCCTTTAACTGTTGTTCATATGAGGAGTCTTGTGTCTGGTTTTCTAGTATCTGCATTCCGCAGTGGTTATTAAAACATTCTAACAATCTAGCATAATATCTATCAACTGTTTCACCTTCCTGTTGAATGCACTGATTAATGCAAGTCCAATCAACCCTAGGCTTCCACTTTTCAGAGATTTGGTCTGTCAGACCTTTCACTCTGCCATCCAGTTCTGCATCAGTATGTGGGAGTGGTCTAAGCTGTGCATCACGAGGATTCCAGTCGCCACTGATCATGTGCCAATCTGGACCTACAATTTGTCTAACTACTTTTTCTACTTCTTCTCCATTCAAATGGTAACTTAATCTCATACCCTGTAAGTCTTCTAAAAATTTTCGAAAATTCACTTTCGGATGGGGAATTCCCTCCGTGGCTTTTCGGATATCTTCCGGTGTCCACGGTCTATAAACTAAAAGAGTCTGATCCTGCCCTGCCTGTCCTGCCTGAGGATTTGGTACTTCTATGAGTGGACATATCTCTTCTCCACTCATAGCCTGTGATTTTCTATTTATTTCACATAATTCAATCTCTCTCCTCAAGTCGTGTGTTCGAGACCTTGTCTCGATAGGATCCCTGACAAATGGTTTTGATGCTGTAGAAACAGCTGGATATAGCGGAGGTGGATCAGCTTGTCTACTTGCTTCATATTCTGGTAAAGGAACGGGAGGGGGTGAAGGAGGGGACGTTGCTATTACCAAGTTATTATCTTCTTTGTCTAAAAACATTGTTTTTGAATTCTTTATTTTCTGTTCCCTGTGATTTGCTTCCTCAAGCCACCTATGCACCTGAGGGACTCCTAATTGTCGTTGCTTTTTTAGTTGACCTTTTGCGTCTGTTTTTAATTGCCTGACAAGTTTAATAAGTGCGATTTTATCTAAATTACCATCAAATTTATACTTATCAACCCATTTTGTATAATACTTAACATTGTCGGCACGCTGTAATTGCATATACTTCGCATCTTCAGTTAGGGGCGGGTCTCGGGAGCTTTTTGTACACTGATTTCCCATTGTTGCCTTAGCTAAGCTGTAAATTGTTACGTAACCCTTTTTATCATGTGGTACCACAGTTCTATACCTTTTCACAGTTCATCTAGAATAACTGCCTACCCATTCTGTTTCCCTGATCTATGACAAAAACAGTAACCCCTTTTTCTGTCCCTGATCTGCACATGCAAATCTACCTGACAAAAAACAGTTCTGTAATTAGTCCCAGATCTTAAAACAGAAATAAGGTAATTCCTCCTTACCTGACCCCCTGTGAGTTGATCCACCGGTTCGTTGACTCGTCCTCCAATCCCAGATCAGAAACGGTGGCTGGCCTCTTTCGAACGACAATTCAGTCGGAGGTCTTTCAAAACAGAAGAGCCGATTTGGCCTCTTCTCCGTACGGATGCATGCCACCGGGCCCAATTCTGACCTAGGCCTAGAGCGAGAGGTACTTTCCAGTCCAAAGGACCAAACTGTCAAAGGAAAAATATACTTTAAAAATGATCAAAACACGGTAGGTTCAGGTTAAGGCGCTTTAATCTTGCAGCAAGGGGACAAAAACGTGCTAATACAGAGTTTGTCTAACCAGAAACAGGAAATACTTTCATTTTTATACATTCTCAAACTAGTTATGGTCTACCAAGCTGACGTAACAGATTACCACCTTTTTCATCATCATCTGCTGACCATCATTCCCATGAATTTCTGCTGATTTATCAATTTTTATGTGAAACTTCCTGAGGAAAACAACATGGCCTTGATTACTCCCAGTTAGATACATGTTCTGTTACCATTCAAGGTACTATGGCTAATTTAAGCACAATGCTAGCAGTTCATTTCTCTAATAATCCTTTGTCCACTTTATCTGTAAGTTACTGCAGCTGCACATGTTACCATGCTTCGAACAGAGCTGATTGTCTAAAATCATTACATTTACAGAATATAGTATTGTTCATTCATTCATTCCTGACCTAGCAGATAAGCATCTGCTTCTCATTCCAAAAGGCATAAACATGAATATTGCTGTGCTAGCAGTTACTAGGTCAGAGGGCAACTTGCAAGTTTCAGAAAACATACTGCAGTTTTCAAAAAGCATATTTTTCAGTCTCATATGAAACTCAATTTATATATAACACAGTGCATGAAAAATAGAATGAAAAGCGTATTAAATCACTTGATTATTAATTGGCATTAAGCATACACACATTAATACATATTTTTCTAACACTGGTAGACCCAGCTGAATGTGGGGCACTAGGAGCTAGGCCAGTGAAAATAATTCCCCAAAGATTACCAGAAGAATTAAAACAATTATTTGGGCAAAACAAAAATACCAGAACATTAGTTTGCCTATTTTGCAAGTGGAAATGAAGGAAAGCCTGTAAATAAATACAGTATTTAAAGTGGCTTGAACATTAGTATCCCCCTTTGTGACTAATGGACAGAGGCAGTACCTAAATGCCCTATACTGCAGAGTCGCCAGTGGCGTGACCTCAGAAACATTTATTCATTCACAAATGGGAAGTATTGGAATAAAAATCATAGTAAAGTTATTTTGAATATCTAATGGGATAACATGACTACAAAAGGCCCTTCAGTGCACTTGGCCTAGTATTCACTTATAAACAGCTGTTGCTATTCTTCTTTGAAAAGCCAGGGCCAGGATATGTAAGTGGCCTTTCAACTAGAGCCACTGCATCCATCACTGCATTCCTTACAGGAGGTTGTACTTAATCAATTTTGGAGGAACTTAGTCCTCATTCCACAGCTTTTAATGGCATTATAACCTGGGTGTTATAGCCTGGACCATGGCAGGATTTGTTTCTACTGTCCTGCAAGGTCTGTTTTCCTAGGGAGCCCAGTCATGGCTAGTTATTTACTAGTCCAGTGTTCAGGGAGTCATCCCTTTGATGAGGACTGCAACAGTGAATAGTACAGAGGTCACAGTACAGTTGTATTAGGAACTCAACATAATTGAAGATGTTAGAATTCATGATACCCATTTTATAACACTGATATTCAGACATCTTAGTGGGAGGGAGTTGGCCAAGACCATTGGAGGGAAGGTATAGCTCTGGAAATTGAGCCTGCGATTGGACTACCTCCTGGCAGGATATCCCATTGCTAAAGTCTGCAACAGTGAATGTACTCAGACATTTACAATAATAGTAAACTCCTTGCACAATTCTAGTTTGTTACTGTTTTATACTGGTTAGTACCGAATGTTTATTTGCACATTTATATTGATTAATTATTTGTAAATACAGGATGTGTTGTGCTATCTCGCCTTCATTCTTACTAGGTTGGGTTCGGATCCGATCCTCTGATCCATCTCGACCTTATTTACAAGCTCAAGGCTCTCTGCCAACTAGTGGAACAAATCCCTATCCCAGCATGCACCAGGACCATCCTCAAATCTCATTTGATGCTAAATAGATCAAGCGTTCATCTGCTAGCTCTGGCTAAGTATAACCATTTTTGATATAATTTTTTTTTTCGCTTTAACTCTCACAGTTATTGTTGAATATCTAGATCTTTAGCTAATTTAGCTGAGATCCTTTCTTATTACTGGATTTTCCAAGATGAGCTGTTTATTGCTGATCTTTGACTGTAACTCCAAAAGAAATGCTGCAAAGAACTAATACAACCAAAGAAAGCAGCCAAACCAGACCGATATCACCAGGGCAAAGTACAAACTCACAATAAGGCACTGGATACGAATTTAGGCACAAACTCACAAAGCACTGAAGACAAGTTTATTAACGTGCAAATTTAGGCAACAAACAGCACACACGTTTTCGTCTTAGAAAGCGACTTCATCAGATAACACACATACACAGAATATCACAATTTAAATACCCACCCATCTAAACCCAATCAATCAATTATATAATTACATTTAATGATGTAAAAAACTTAATTGCATTCTAAAAAGAATTTTTTAAAACCAAGACCTAAAACAAAATAAAACAAATATAGATACATATTTACACATATTAGAAGCATCTATAAATCAAATATATTAAGAACTGCAATGTTCCACTATTAATTGAAATTTTACTAATCCCCGTTTTAAATACGTCGAGCTTTTAACTTAAGATAAGGCACTATAGAAATGGATTCATTTAGCCCAGGCATTTTTGTAGCTTCCAATAGGATCTGCCAATATGTTTCCCTATGTGCTAACCTAGCCTCCCAGGGTCCACCCCTTATGTCCTTTGGGAAGGTTTCAATTACAAAAAACAAAAAACAAAAATTTTGCACCTTCACACACAGTAGTGTGTTTGTACAGTGCATTGGTAATTTTAAATTTGGCTATCCTCTTTGACTGTCCTCTCTCCGCTAGGCCTTGTATCTCTTCCTGGTGTCTAATATTTTGTATTTGTCTTGTTCTGTCATAGTTTATTTAAATTAGAGAACTATCAAACAGCGTATTTTAGTTAGAGGGCTTTATCCCCTTGTCCCCATTGTTGTTCTTCGTGTTTCACTGTTGCAGTCATCACACTTGAGTTATTTGCCTGCAGGTAGCCCTCAGTCAACCTGAATACCAGAGAATTAGTATTTCTGCATCGGTTGCTGTCACTCCAGGACTGACGTCAGGTCATCAGGGGTATAAAGACAGGCAGCCGATGCCATTACATCAGTCTTTCTTGCCGAGGAGCCCGAAGCAGAAGCAGTTTGCATGAGTGCCGGTCGGCCGCTACCTGAGTTTTCGTTTCCGAATTGAATCATCTTGACATCTTCTAAAGCTAGGTACCCCATTGGGGATCCTTTTTTCTTGCTCTAACCGATGTCAGAAAAAGTTAACAAATGCCTCGCATGTGGAAAGCAAATACCACACCAAGATTTCCATTCTTACTGCATTACCTGTTTAGGCCCAGACCACGACGTTCCTCGCTGTCAGTTTTGTGTTTTGTTCAGTGCCCAAAAGTATTCGCCATCGGGCCCTTATTGTCGCTAAATACTTTCACTCTCGAACTCTGTATTCCGAAATGGCTTCGGTAAGCCATCCGACTACCGATCTTCTGAAAAAACGTAAGGATAAAGACAAAGACAGACTGCATAGGTCCAAAACTGTCGACGACACTTCCACTAAGCTACTCACCAGTTCGCCAGTATTCAGTAAAGTGCTTTTGCAGCCCCTGATGCCCGCTTTGATGGATTTGCAGGCCACTACTGAGACCCACTCAGAGTCCAGTATGCCGCGAGACTCTTCTTTGACTATGGAACCTGCGGATATCTCTACCTTGGATGGGTCTGGAGCCGTTGAGCAGGCACTGGCTTCTGAGGACGTTCCCATTACCGATACTCGACACAAACCAACAACTTCTTTCACGTCTTCAGTTTTGTCTAAAACTACCGAGTTTCTAAGGCCAAGAGTACGAGCTCTGCCTAAAAAAACAACAACCCAGTCTCAAAGCACCTGCTTCCTTGCCAAAATCTCAAATGCTTAAAATGGCAGAAGACCTGATCATGCCGATTAGGGGAAGCCAGCCTTTCCCTGCTAAGAGAAAGAGACCGGTCCCCAGCAGCTTTAACTGACCAAGAGTCTGACAACTCTGATGTTTCTGAATATGAAGACATGCCTTTATCTGCTTATGAGGATTCAGATGCAGAGGAATCCATTCCCTCTGCTTCCCCTCCAGAGGATTTCTGTTTTGGTGAAACCCTTCATACTTTAAGAGAGCATTTCCACTGGGAATGCCAGGATTCTCCTCAGTCCAAAAAGAGACTCAACGAATTTTTAGCTCTGCCACAACATAGACCCTTAGCTATCCCTCCTGTTCTGGATGTTCTGGATGATGTCTTTATGGAATCCAGTCTGACTCCTGATACTTTATCACCTGCTCCAAGGAAACCAGACAGGTACTACAGAGTCCCGGACTCGCAAATTTCTTTTCAGAAATCCTACTGCTGAAACCAGAGGTCATTTCCCAAGGGCCTAAAGTATAAAAGCAACTACAGCTAAAGAATCCCACCCCTTCGGACAGGGATTCCCAAGCTTTAGACAGATGGGGTAAAAATGTATACACCTCTGCAACTCTAACCATTAGGGCATTGAATTGCCAGTTTCACATGCTGAAATACCAGGAACATAATATGAAACTTATTAAGCAAAAATTATCTAACTTTACAGACTGTGCAGAAAATAAAAGAATTACAGGAGCTTATGCATTCGGCAAGCCAAGTCAGCAAGCATACCTTGCAATGTGGATTTGACACCCTAGAGGCATCTTGCAGGGCAGCAGTCACTGGTTCTGTACTGAAAAGGCATACTTGGATTAAGGAACAGACCTTGCCAGACCATGTCAAATAAAAATTACTAGATGCTTCTTTGAATAAGGGCAATGTGGTGTCACCAAAACAGAAGAGGTTCTAAAAAAGATGGAAGAAAAAGCTAAGTCTATGCAAACAGTCAAAGATTTTTTTGCAGGTGCAGCCTCCAAGATTCGGTAGGCATTACCCCTTGAAACATTGGTCCTTTCCAGCCCCCTCAAGACCATCTCAAACTAGACCAAGGGGAAATGGACCCCCCCCTTGATTACATTCTCAGGGTATGCAGAGATATAAGCAATGGAGTACGTCCACTTTTAAAACAGGGAGTGCTAAGCCACCCCCTTATGGAAATAATTCACAATGACTTGTCAGCTCCACTCCTCACCTCTGCCCAATTGTTCGTGCCCCTAGGAGGAAAACTTGCCCACCATGCAAAAAATGGACTTCAGCACCAAAGACCAGTGGGTCCTCAACATTGTATTCCAGGCGTACAAATTTTACTTCCACACACTGCCAACCCCGAAAGGATTCCCAGACCTTCTTCCAAACCACTGGGCAGAGGCACAAAACCAAGTTCAATCCCTGCTCTCCATAAGGGCAGTTCAACTTGTTCCTGCAGAACAGACAGGTCAGGGGTTTTATTCCTGACTTTTCCTCGTACCCAGAAGAGGGTACTTGGTGCCCAATCCTAGATCTTTCCATTCTAAACACCTTCCTGGTGGTACCAAAATTCAAAAGGCTCACCCTTCAGCAGCTTCTTCCTATGCTGTCCAAAGAAGCCTGGTTAGCCACTCTAGACCTAAAAGAAGCCTATCTGCACATCCCTATCAGGGAATCATGCAGGAAATATCTACATTTCAGGGCAGGATCTATGTATTATCAGTTCTCTGCACTTCCCTTTGGCTTATCCACTGCTCCCAGAGTCTTTACAAAATGCCTGGCTCCAGCCATTGCCTATTGCAGACAGAGAAAGATTCAAATATACCCTTACTTGGATGGTTGCCTGATTCAGGCAGACAGGAAAAGCTGATGCAGCACCTGACATTTGTAAAGAACCTTCTAGCCTCCCTGGGGTACACTATCAATGAAAAGAATCCAAAACTAGTCCCCAGCCAAAAGATTTTATTCCTGGGAGCAAGCTTGGACACAGCCTCCCAGATGGCATTCCTGACTCCAGAAAAACAAGCCCATCTAACAGGCTACTTCACTCAAATGGCCACCAGAACCCAGCTATCCACAAGGAAAATCCTGCAGGCTCTGGGGTTCATGGCCTCTTGCATTGTACTAATTCCATATGCCAGACTGCATATGAGGAAACTTCAGTGGTACTTAAAAGTCTTTGGTGCCAACATTCTCAGGTCCTGGAAACCATCATACCTATCATGCCTTGTCTAAAGACAGAGTTTCTTTGGTGGGCAGCAGCATGCAGCCACAACAAAGGGCTTCCCTTTACACAACCCCACATCACCCAGACCCTAACCACAGATGCATTAGACTATGCCTGGGGTGGCACATCTGGGAGACAAATGCATTCAGGGCCACTGGAGACCAAGTCAAATTCATCTGCACATCAACCAAAAAGAGATGCTAGCTGTTCAGCATGCTCTGACAGCTTTCAGATCCCTACTCTCACCTGGACCCCTGCTAATAAAAAGACAATGTCACAGTTATGTGGTACATCAACAAGCAAGGGGGAACCCGTTCTTACCCACTCTGCAGGCTAGCCATGACACTGTGGAACACAGCCTTGGCCATGCATGTTCATCTGCAAGCTCAGTTCCTGCCAGGTAAACAAAACTCTCTGGCAGACGACTTAAGCAGAAATCTCCTAGACCCACATGGGTGGCAGTTAGACCCCAGCAATTTCAGCCTGTTAACTCAGAAATGGGTGATACCAGAGATGGACCTCTTTGCCTCCCCCTACAATCACCAGATCTTCAAATTCTGCACCAGGACACCTAGCAGGGCATGGAAAGTGGATGCCCTATCCTTCCAGTGTGTAAACCTCTCAATCTATGCTTTTCCCCCTCTGCCTCTTCTTTCAAGAATACTACTCAAGATATGACAGGACAGACCAAGGGCAGTCCTGATTGCCCCAGACTGGCCACGCCAGCACTGGTACCACTACTGTGCAGCCTTTCACCGGTGCCACCATGGCATCTACCTCAGATCCCAACCCTCCTCACTCAGCAGGAGGGACAGATCCTGCATCCGCAACTGCAAACCCTGAACCTTGCAGCCTCCCTTATTCCTTGAATTCTCCCCCAGTGGCCAGCCTAAGGAAGCAGGTACTAGATGTCATTCTGGAAGCCAGAAGACCCAGTACAAGGCAATCCTATGCTGATAAGTGGAAAAGGTATTATTCCTGGATTCAGTCTAAAGGAGCAGACACAGCTCTGCCCTCCTTACCTATAATCCTGGATTACCTAGCAGATGTACTCCACAGAGGCCTTTCCTTCTCTTCCATTAAGATCCATGCCTCTTGCCATTTCGGCTCATTACAACACAGAGCCACCTGTCTTCTCTCACGCTCTCATCAAACAGTTCCTGAGAGGGGCCAACAGTTTAAGGCCACCAAGGAGAGCACCCACCCCTGCTTGGGTCTTTAACTTTTTACTGGAAAAGCTAACACCCCCCCCCCCTTTGAGCCTGCAGCATCAGCAGAGTTAAAATTCCTCTCTTGGAAAACAGGCTTGCTTCTGGCCATCACTTCAGCTAGAAGAGTGTCTGAGCTACAAGCACTTATGGCTGTGGAACCCTTTATTATTTTTTTTCATCCTGACAGGGTCTCCATCAGAATTAAGCCTACTTTTATGCCTAAAGTGGTGTCCAATGTAGCTCTCAACCAATCTATTCATTTGCTAACCTTCTTTCCTAATCCTCAAAATAAAGGGGAAAGGATCCTGCACTCTTTAGATGTGCACAGACAGCTCAGAGTCTACCTTGACAGGACTAGGCCCTTCAGAAAATCTGACCAGCTACTACTCAGCTTTGCACCAGGGGCAGAGGGCAAGGCCATATCTAAACAAACTATTTCCAAATGGATAGCACATTGTATCCATTTTTGTTACTAACACCATGGGAAACCAACCCCTCAGGGGGTCAGAACTCATTCCACTAGGGCAACTTCTACCTCTGCAGCATTCCTCAGGGGAGTCCCTACCAGGGACATTCTGGAAGCTGCTACCTAGACTTCTGTTCATATCTTCACCAAGCATTACCACCTGCCTATCTTTTCCAAATCCAGGATGGGTTTTGCTACAGCAGTCCTGCAGGGCATACTAGCCAGCCCCAATTCTTCTTGACTGCCCCCACCCATTCTTCAGCTTTGGGAATCAACCCAAGTGTGATGACTGCAACAGTGAAACACGAAGAACATAGTACAGTTGTGTACACTTACCATAAATGCAGATGTTTGAGTGTATTCACTGTTGCAGTCCTGATTTCCCACCCTCCAGCCCCCTTCTCTCTCTCTCTCTCTCCTTCTCTAAATTTACTACTCACCCCTTATAGGGCTGTTGGTATTTACTTTTTACTGGTGGTGTTTTTTCCACCATAACTTAGCTCCCTATTTAGGGGTTCCTGACATTTGGGGCAAGAAAAACTTGTTGGCTACCTGTTTTTATACCCGACGACCTGACGTCGATCCTGGAGCAACAGCAGCTGATGCAGAAATACTAAGTCTCTGATATTCCGGCCGACTGAGAGATACCTGTAAGCAGATAATCCGTGTGTGATGACTGCAACAGTGAATACACTCTTAACATCTACATTTATGGTAAGTGTACACAACTGTACATTCCTGTTGTTCTTTTGTCACAGCTGGTTAGTGTAGTATCATTGTACAGTCCGTTTACATTAGAGGACTAAGTGTTTCTCCCCTCTGTTTGTTCTGTGTTAAGGTCAGTTTAAGTTAGAGGGCTTTGTTCTTGTTTTTTCCCGTGTGTGTTTTGTACTTTCCAATAGCTTGACCCATTTAAGTTAGAGGGTTCAAAAAAAAAACAAAAAACTCCTTTGTTGTTTGATTGTTGTTCTTAACCTTAACAATGCCAGGCAAGGAGTCTAGGCCAATGTGTTTCAAGAAATGTGAAAACTGATTCTAAAAGGTCTTCTCACAATCCCCTTGTCAGAGGCAGTGGATGAAGGTACAGGTTCACCTAAATCGGCCAAATCTCCTTCTTCCAAATCAGAGAAGTCAGGAAAATCTGTTAAAAAAAATCTTCCCAATCTATTTCTTTGGATCCAGTCTTCTTTCTCAGTACCAATGGAGTTCAAACTAAGGAGCTGGTCCCTGACCTTGGAGCCGGTATCTCCTATTTTGAGGTCTCCTATACTGCAGAAAGCAAAATCTCCCACACCATCCACCAGGTCTTCGAGGAGTCATTCAGATGACAACATGGATTGGGTGATACAGAGATTGCTACAGACACCGGCGCTGGGCAAGTTACTGTTGGATCCGACCCCTAGGGCTTTGGATCCTAGGACATCCACCTCCTCTGCTTCATGTCCTCCTCCGGTCCAGCCCCCGGCTTTGGAGTCAGAAGAACCAGAGTGGGTATTAGTGGAACTGTTGGATATTAGACCCACCTTGGGTTCTACAGATCTGACCATGGCTCAGACAGCCTCAGCTCCATCGGAGCTGGAGGAGTCCAGGAGCCGACACTCTCCAGTCAGGTCCGGGGGGGGGGGGTGAGACTGATCAGACAGCTGTCTGATCCGATTATGGCTCTCGGAGTCTCTGCTCGAGTGAGTTTAGATGTCCTTCAAGAATGTAACTTCAGTCCTGACATATGGGTTGTCCTGCCTCAGGCAGCCCTTCGGTCGGCCGGATTCCAAAGTCTGGATCCGGTGTCGGCTGATGTCACCTCTTCCCCGACGTCAGAGCGGCAGGGGTATAAAGGCATCAGCCAACGCCATCTTCTTCAGTCTTTCTTGCCGCGCGGTGCCCGAAGCAGAAGCAGTTCACAAGTGCCAGTTGGCCAGCTCCTGTGTTTTCAGATCCGAAGTCATCAAAAAGCTAAGTACCCCGTTGGGGAACCTTTTCTTGCCTCAGCCGATGTCAGATAAAACTGCAAAAGTTAATAATTGCTTGTCTTGTGGTAAACAAATACCTCATAAGGACTTCCATTCTTACTGCCTTCCCTGCCTCGGCCCAGACCACGATGTCTCGGCCTGTGCTGCCTGTGCTCGCTTCAATAAGCGCACACTTAGGCGCCGGGCAGAATTTGCTGAAGACTTTTTTGGGGAAAATTACTCCTATATCATGCCGTCGGAACTACCGACAGCACATATTTCCAAAAAACGGAAGGACCGGGACCGACATTCGCGGCCTGCGACTTCCACCGACACCACGCTAAAGCCTACTGCGAGTGCATCAGTCTCTTCGGAGGCGGTAATTCAACCACTCCAGGCTGATGACACCACTTTACCGCACACTATGGTCCCGGAGGCTACCCCGATGCCGGTTGTTGATTTTCCTCCTGAAACCGAAGCCCAAGATTTGCCTGACACCATACCGGTGGACAAAGTTACTCCAGCACGTGGGGCAGCTAGGTCTCCTGTGTCTATGTCCATCAAGGCCTACACACGTGCTAAGGCTGCCAGCCAGGCTAAGTCTCACCCTCCTAAATCTTTTTCACAGGGTCCTACTTCTGATAAACAGATCATGACTTTAGCTGCAGATCTAATTTCTTTAATCAGGGGTTCTCAGGCTCATCCAGACAGAGGTTCTCAGCCGCCTTCAGACAAAAGGCCTAGGGTTGAGCAGGCAGATACCCTTTCCTCAGATGAAGCCTCTAGTGAGTCAGACCATTCAGATTTCCAGGAAGAATCCTTCCCGGCCTACGAGGATTCTGATGCTGATGAATCCATTCCCTCTGCCTCTCCTCCTGAGGATATTTCTTTCGGGGAAATTCTCCACTCCATGAGAGAGCATTTTCAGTGGCAGGGCCAGGATTTCTCCGACTCCAGGAAAAGGCTTCGGACTTTCCTTAAGTTACCCCAGCACAGGCCTTTAGCTATACCCCCAGTGTTAGATGTATTGGATGATGTGTTCTCAGACTCCAGTACTTCTCCTGATTCTCTCCCTCCTGCTCCTATCAAGCCAGACAGATATTACAGGGTTCCTGAAACTCATAAGCATCTCTTTAAGGCCCACTCTGTTGATCTAGAAACTATTTCTCAGGGGCCCAAAGGAGTGGCCACTTCCACGGCCAAAAATCCTTTGCCCGCAGACAGGGAATCTTGGTCCCTGGAGAGGTGGGGTAAAAAGGTTTATACCTCTTCCATCCTTGCCATGAGGGCACTTAACTGTCTTTTTCATATGTTTCAGTATCAGGATTTCTTGATGGATGATTTGCAGAAAAAGTTAGCCTCTCCTGAGCCTTTAGATAGAAAGGCCTTGCAGGATTTGGTTCATAATATTCAGCAGGTTAGCAATCATTTTCTTCAGTGTGGTTATGATGCATTGGAAGCTTCATGTAGGGCAGCTATGACAGGGGCCGTCATACGTAGACATGCTTGGTTGAAAGAACAGACATTGCCAGATCATGTTAAAGTAAAGCTTCTAGATGCACCTCTGGAAAAAGACAAGCTATTTGGTGCTAATGCACAAGGTGTGTTGAAATCAATTGAGGAAAAGGCTAAATCAGTACAAACAGTCAAAGATTTCCTCCAGGTACAGCCACCAAGGTTCAGTAGGAATTGGCCTTCGAAGAATTGGTCCTTTCCAGACACTGACAAGTTCCAAAGGGGAAAAAACAGGCGTGCTCGAGGTAGAGGGCAATACCGAGGCTCCCACATGGGCCGCCAATGGCAACCAACTAATCAGAGAAGTGACACAGGGACTTCTACTGCTCCACAGGGACAATCACAATGACTTGACTTTGACACCGCCGACCAAGGCTCAAAGAGAAGCACCTTTAGGCGGAAAATTATCTTTATTTTCAAAAAATTGGCACGTTTTTACAAAGGACAAATGGATTTTGGACATAATAGACAAAGGCTACAGGTTCCACTTCCATACCTTACCAACAAGACAAGGCATGCCAAACCTGCCACAAAATCAAAGGACAGAGGCACTCATACAAGTTTCAAAGCTGCTACAAATCAAAGCAATAGAAAAGGTTCCTCCTCAGGAACAAGGCCAGGGATTCTATTCAAGACTGTTCCTTGTTCCAAGAAAAGAAAAGCAATGGAAACCTATACTGGACTTGTCCGCTCTAAACACTTTTCTCATTGTGCCAAAATTCAAAATGCTGATGTTACAGCAACTTCTTCCCATGCTGGGCAAGGGGTCTTGGCTGGTTACTCTGGACCTCAAGGAGGCATACCTGCATGTCCCAATCAGACACAGCTGCAGAAGATACCTCAGATTTCTTGCAGGGTCAGAGCATTATCAATTCTCAGCATTGCCTTTTGGCTTATCTAGTGTGCCCAGAGTATTCATGAAATGCCTGGCATCAGTAATTGCACATTGCAGACTTCAGGGGATACAAATATACCCTTACCTGGACGACTGCCTTATGCAAGCGGACAGCAAGCAAGTCTTGATAAGAAACTTGGACTATGTCATTCACTTACTACAGGCTTTGGGATACACAGTCAACATTCAAAAATCAAGACTACTGCCATCCCAACAAATAATTTTTCTAGGAGCCAAACTGGACACAAACTCACAAATGGCTTTCCTCACAGAAGAAAAACAAGAACAATTACCAGATTACTTCAAAAGCCTAGCAAAGCACACCCAGATGACTGCAAGGAAAATCCTGCAGGCCCTGGGTTTCATGGCATCATTCTTCTGATTCCGCTGGCAAGACTACACATGAGAAAACTACAATGGTACCTAAAAAGTTTATGGTCTCAACACAGCCACAACTTAGAAGCAATTATTCCACTCATTCCATGTCTACAAAAGGAATTTGTGGTGGGCACAAGCAAGCCAGCTAAACAAAGGCATGTCTTTCAACAAACCTCAAGCAAGCCAAACCATTACAACAGACGCCTCAGATCATGGATGGGGGGCGCACATGGAGGGCAGATGCATTCAAGGGCAATGGGCACCCCGAGAATTGCATCTGCACATCAATCAAAAAGAGATGTTGGCAGTGATTCATGCAATCGAGGCCTTCGGAAAATTTCTTCAGCAGGGTCATCTGCTAATAAAGACAGACAACACCACTGTTATGTGGTACATAAACAAACAGTGAGGCACCCATTCTTACCCCCTCTGCAGACTAACAATGACTCTTTGGGAAAAGTCCCTGAAACTGAACATACAGTTGCAATCCCAGTTTGTCCCAGGCAAGGACAATGTTCTGGCGGACAGTCTAAGCAGAAACATTATGGACCCGCACGAATGGATGTTGCATCCAGACATTTTTTCACAAATAACTCATGCATGGGGAAGGCCGGACATAGATCTCTTTGCCTCACACCTCAATCATCATTTGAAGAAGTTCTGCTCAAGGACACACCATCCTCAAGCCTGGAGAATGGATGCTCTCTCCTTCAGCTGGAATTCTCTAACAATCTATGCATTTCCACCTCTACCATTAATGACCAAGGTGTTACTGAAGCCAAAGCAGAACAACCGAAAGGCATTTTGATAGCTCCAGACTGGCCAAGACAGCACTGGTATCCATTACTAAGGAGCATAACTCGCACCAAGCCGTGGCTCCTGCCTCAATGGCCTCTGCTTATAACTCAGCACAATTACAGGACTGTTCATCCCAACCTGCAAACATTGCAACTGACAGCTTGGAGGGTTCCATGACTTCTCCCCATATCTCTCTCTCCAAAAAAGTTCAAGAGATCTTACTGGAAGCACGCAGGCCTTCCACCAGAAAAACTTATTCAGCCAAATGGAAGAGATTCAACATCTGGAATGCCAACAAGGGTCAGGATGCATCAGTAATGAGCATCCCACAGATACTAGAATACTTGGCAGAAATGCTTCATAATGGCCTTTCATATTCTTCCATAAAAGTACACGCTTCAGCAATTTCAGCAAAATACAACTGTGATCCACCTGTGTTTTCACATCCTTTGCTAAGACAGTTTCTAAGATGGATAAAGAATATTAAACCTCCAAGAAAACCACCAGTGCCTGCATGGGACCTCAACTTCATCTTGGAAAAATTAACTCTTCCTCCTTTTGAGCCAGCAGCATCTTCAGAATTGCAATTTCTCTCCTGGAAAACAGTTTTCCTGTTGGCAATTACTTCAGCAAGAAGAGTCTCGGAGATACAGGCCCTCATGGCAGTACCTCCATTTCTCATTTTCCATCAGGACAGAGTCTCTTTAAGAACCAACCCTTCATTCATGCCAAAAGTGATATCCAGGGTTTCTCTAAATCAAGCAATTCACCTGCTTACTTTCTTTCCCAATCCTCAAAATAAAGGAGAAAAGCTTCTGCACACTTTGGACATACACAGGCAATTGCGCTACTACTTGGACAGAACAAAGGCCAACAGAAAGTCTGACCAACTATTTGTAGCTTACGCTGCTGGAGTACAGGGAAAGGCAATTTCCAAACAAACAATTTCAAAATGGATTGGAAACTGCATCAGATTCTGCTACTCTTTCCATGGAAAAGGTGTGCCAGCCAATATCAGGCCACACTCCACCAGAGCTACAGCCACCTCCACAGCCTTTCTAAGAGGGGTGGCTACAAAGGACATTCTAGAAGCTGCTACATGGAGCTCCGTGCATACATTTTCCAAACATTACAACCTGCCTTTATATTCCAGATCCCGAGCAGGCTTTGCTTCTGCAGTCCTGCAGGGCATTTTAGCTACACCATCCTTATCTTAGATCCTAACACTCCCACCTTGGCTATGGTATTCAACCCATATGTCAGGACTGCAGTTGCATTCTTGAAGGACATAGTACAGTTTTGTACCTACCATAAATGTAGATGTCCGATAGATATGCAACTGCATTCAGGTTTTCCCTCCCTCCTAACCCTCTGTAATTCTCTTTTTTTTTTAGGGTCCACTCCCCCTTTTTCAAATTAGCTGGGGATATCTGTTATGGTGTATCTGTTTATTACTGTTGTGCATGTCTGGAATTTTTATCCATTCTCTAAATTTAGCCTTCCTTGGAGGGCACCTGGCATCTGGGGCAAGAAACACTGAAGAAGATGGCGTCGGCTGATGCCTTAATACCCCAGCCGCTCTGACGTCGGGGAAGAGGCGACATCAGCCGACGCCGGACCCAGACTTTGGAATCCGGCCGACCGAAGGGCTGCCTGAGGCAGGACAACCCATATGTCAGGACTGCAGTTGCATATCTATCGGGCATCTACATTTATGGTAGGTACAAAACTGTACTTTCCTACCTCTGCCTTTGGTCCATCCTCCTTGGGTCTTCTTCGTGTTTCACTGTTGCAGTCATCATACTTGAGTTATCTGCCTGCAGGTAGCCCTCAGTCAGCCTGAATACCAGAGTGTTGGGATTTCTGCGTCGGATGCTGTCGCATCATCCATGACGTCAGGTCATCAGGGGTATAAAACATGTAGCCGATGCCATTACATCAGCTTTGCTTGCCATGCGGGAGCCCAAAGCAGAAGCAGTTTGCAAGTGCCAGTCAGTAGCTACCTGAAATTTTCATTTTTCGAGCTGCAAACCTGAAGTCTTCTAAAGCTAAGTATCTCATTGGAGTTCCTTTTGTCTTGCACTAACCGATGTCAGAAAATGTTAACAATTGTCTTGCCTGTGGAAAGCAAGTACCTCGCAGAGATTTTCATTCTTACTGCATCACCTGTTTAGGCCCAGACACGACATCCTCGCTGTTGGTTTTGTGCCTTATTCAACACCCAAACTTTTCATCATTGGGCTATTTTTATCTCTAAATTCTTTCGCTCTCGTTCATCATATTCCGAAATGGCATTGGTAATCCAGCCGACTACCGACCTTCTAAAAAAACACAAAGATAAAGACAGAGAAAGACTGCATAGGTCCAAAACTGCCAGCCTGTTACCCGCTTTTATAGATTCGCAGGCCTCTGCTGAGACCCATGCCACGAGATGCTTCTTGGACTATGGAACCTGTGGATGTCTCTACCTTGGATCTGTCTGAAGCCGCTGTACAGGCACCAGCTTCTGAGGGTGTATTCAGACCTTCCGATGTTCATATTAAACTGACTACTTCATTAATGACTAAATCTACCAAATTTCTCAGACCCAGAGTTCGCACCGACGACCAAAGCACATTCTCAAGCTCCCATGCCACAGAAACAAATGCTTAGAATGGCTGAAGACCTTACTACTTTAATTAGAGGAAGCCAGCCTTCCCCCTCTAAACGACAAATAATTCATTTTCCTTCAGATTCTTCAGACCATGAGTCTGATTACTGTGACCCCTGTGATTACCAGGACATACCCTTATCTACCTATGAGGACTCTGATGCAGAGGAGTCAATTCCCTCAGCCTCCCCCCCCCAGAGGACCTTTCTTTTGGTGAAACCTTGCATACCCTAAGAAAGCATTTCCGCTGAGAATGCTAGGACTACCCACAGTCCAAAAAGAGACTCAGAGAATTTTTAGACTTGTCTCAGCATAGGCCTCTAGTTATTCCCCCTGTCCTTGATATTGTAGATGATGTCTTCATGGAATCCAGCCTTAACCCTGATACTTTACCACCTGCTCCTAGAAAGCCTGACAGATACCTCAGAGTACATGACTCTCACAAATTTCTCTTTAAAAATCCCACTGCAGATCCAGAGACCATTTCCCAGGGACCTAAAGGTATTTAAGGCTTCTACAGCCGAAAACCCTACCCCTTCGGACAGGGATTCCAGGGCTTTAGACAGATGGGGTAAGAAGGTATATACCTCTGCAACTCTTGCCATCAGGGCATTGAATTGCCAGTTTCACATGTTGAAGTACCAGCAACATATTTTGGAACTGATTAAACAACAAATGGTGTTACTTCCTGATTGTGCAGAAAATAAAGATTTACAAAAGTTAATGCATTCTGCAAACCATTTTAGTAAGCATACTTTGCAGTGTGGCTTTGATGCCCTAGAAGCATCTTGCAGGGCTGCAATCACTGGGTCTGTACTGAGAAGGCATGTTTGGCTGAAGGAACAAACCTTGCCAGATCATGTCAGATCAAAATTACTAGATGCTCCTTTAAATAAGGACTGTTTGTTTGGCACCAAAGCAGAAGAGGTTCTTAAAAAGCTGGAAGAAAAAGCTAAATCTATGCAAACTTTTAAAGAAGTCTTACAAGTGCAGCCACCTAGATTCAGTAGGCATTGGCCTTCTAAAAACTGGTCCTTTCCAGCCCCTTCCAGGTGTGGGAGGGATTTGGCCGAGACCATTGGAGGGAAGGTATAGCTCTGGAAATTGAGCCTGCCATTGGACTACCTGCTGGCAGGATACCCCATTGCTAAAGTCTGCAACAGTGAATGTACTCAGACATTTACAATAATAGTAAACTCCTTGCACAATTGTAGTTTGTTATTGTTTTATATTGGTTAGTACTGAATGTTTATTTGCACATTTATGTTGATTAATTATTTGTAAATACAGGATGTGTTGTTGTGCTATCTTGCCTTCATTCTTACTAGGTTGGGTTTGGATCCGATCCTCTGATCCATCTCGGCCTTATTTACAAGCTCAAGGCTCTCTGCCAACTAGTGGGACAAATCCCTATCCCAGCATGCACCAGGACCATCCTCAGGTCTCATTTGATGCTAAATAGATCGAGCGTTCATCTGCTAGCTCTGGCTAAGTATAACCATTTTTGATATAAATATATTTGTTCGCTTTAACTCTCACAGTTATTGTTGAATATCTAGATCTTTAGCTAATTTAGCTGAGTGCCTTTCTTATTACTGGATTTTCCAAGATGAGCTGTTTATTGCTGATCTTTGACTGTCATCTCTCTGCTAGGCCTTGTATCTCTTCCCGGTGTCTAATATTTTGTATTTGTCTTGTTCTGTCATAGTTTATTTAAATTAGAGAACTATCAAACAGCGTATTTTAGTTAGAGGGCTTTATCCCCTTGTCCCCGTTGATGTTCTTTGTGTTTCACTGTTGCAGTCATCACACTTGAGTTATCTGCCTGCAGGTGTAGCCCTCAGTGAACCTGAATACCAGAGACTTAGTATTTCTGCATCGGTTGCTGTCACTCCAGGACTGACGTCAGGTCGTCAGGGGTATAAAGACAGGCAGCCAATGCCATTACATCAGTCTTTCTTGCCGAGGAGCCCGAAGCAGAAGCAGTTTGCATGAGTGCCGGTCGGCCGCTACCTGAGTTTTCGTTTCCGAATTGAATCACCTTGACATCTTCTAAAGCTAGGTACCCCATTGGGGATCCTTTTTTCTTGCTCTAACCGATGTCAGAAAAAGTTAACAATTGCCTCGCCTGTGGAAAGCAAATACCACACCAAGATTTCCATTCTTACTGCATTACCTGTTTAGGCCCAGACCACGACGTTCCTCGCTGTCAGTTTTGTGTTTTGTTTAGTGCCCAAACTATTTGCCATTGGGCCCTTATTGTCGCTAAATTCTTTCGCTCTCGATCTCTGTATTCCGAAATGGCTTCGGTAAGCCATCCGACTACCGATCTTCCGAAAAAATGTAAGGATAAAGACAGAGACAGACTGCACAGGTCCAAACCTGTCAACGACGCTTCCATTAAGCTACTCACCAGTTTGCCAGTACTCAGTGAAGTGCTTTTGCAACCCCTGATGCCCGCTTTGATGGATTCGCAGGCCACTACTGAGACCCACTCAGAGTCCAGTACGCCGCGAGACTCTTCTTTGACTATGGAACCTGCGGATGTCTCTACCTTGGATGGGTCGGGTCTGGAGCTGTTGAGCAGGCACTGGCTTCTGAGGACGTTCCCATTACCGATACTCGACACAAACCAACAACTTCTTTCGCGTCTTCAGTTTTGTCTAAAACTACCGAGTTTCTAAGGCCAAGAGTACGAGCTATGCCTAAAAAAACAACAACCCAGTCTCAAAGCACCTGCTTCCTTGCCACAATCTCAAATGCTTAAAATGGCAGAAGACCTGATCATGCCGATTAGGGGAAGCCAGCCTTCCCCTGCTAAGAGAAAAAGAGACCAGTCCCCAGCAGCTTTAACTGACCAAGAGTCTGACAACTCTGACGTTTCTGAATATGAAGACATGCCTTTATCTGCTTATGAGGATTCAGAAGCAGAGGAATCCATTCCCTCTGCTTCCCCTCCAGAGGATTTCTGTTTTGGTGAAACCCTTCATACTTTGAGAGCATTTCCACTGGGAATGCCAGGATTCTCCTCAGTCCAAAAAGAGACTCAAAGAATTTTTAGCTATGCCACAACATAGACCCTTAGCTATCCCTCCTGTTCTGGATGTTGTGGATGATGTCTTTATGGAATCCAGTCTGACTCCTGATACTTTATCCCCTGCTCCAAGGAAACCAGACAGGTACTACAGAGTCCCGGACTCGCAAATTTCTTTTCAGAAATCCTACTGCTGACCCAGAGGTCATTTCCCAAGGGCCTAAAGTATAAAAGCAACTACAGCTAAAGAATCCCACCCCTTCGGACAGGGATTCCCAAGCTTTAGACAGATGGGGTAAAAATGTATACACCTCTGCAACTCTAGCCATTAGGGCATTGAATTGCCAGTTTCACATGCTGAAATACCAGGAACATATTATGAAACTTATTAAGCAAAAATTATCTACCTTTACAGACTGTGCAGAAAATAAAAGAATTACAGGTGCTTATGCATTCTGCAAGCCAAGTCAGCAAGCATTCCTTGCAATGTGGGTTTCACACCCTAGAAGCATCTTGCAGGGCAGCAGTCACTGGTTCTGTATTGAGAAGGCATACTTGGCTTAAGGAACAGACCTTGCCAGACTATGTCAAATAAAAATTACTAGATGCTTCTTTGAATAAGGGCAATTTGTTTGGCACCAAAGCAGAAGAGGTTCTAAAAAAGATGGAAGAAAAAGCTAAGTCTATGCAGACAGTCAAAGATTTTTTTGTAGGTGCAGCCTCCAAGATTCAGTAGGCATTGCCCTTGAAACATTGGTCCTTTCCAGCCCCGTCAAGACCATCTCAAACTAGACCCAGGGGAAACGGACCCCCTTGATTACAGTCTCAGGGTATGCAGAGATATAAGCAATGGAGTACCTCCACGTTTAAAACAGGGAGTGCTAAGCCACCCCCTTATGGAAATAATTCACAATGACTTGTCAGCTCCACTCCTCACCTCTGCCCAATTGTTCGTGCCCCTAGGAGGAAAACTTGCCCACCATGCAAAAAAATGGACATCCAGCACCAAAGACCAGTTGGTCCTCAACATTGTATTCCAAGCATACAAATTTTACTTCCACACACTGCCAACCCCAAAAGGGTTCCCAGACCTCCTTCCAAACCACTGGGCAGAGGCACAAAACCAAGTTCAATCCCTGCTCTCCATAAGGGCAATTCAACTTGTTCCTGCAGAACAGACAGGTCAGGGGTTTTATTTCAGACTTTTCCTGGTACCCAGAAAAGAGGGTACTTTTTGCCCAATCCTAGATATTTCCATTCTAAACTCTTCCTGGTGGTACCAAAATTCAAAAGGCTCACCCTTCAGCAGCTTCTTCCTATGCTGTCCAAAGAAGCCTGGTTAGCCACTCTAGACCTAAAAGAAGCCTATCTGCACATCCCTATCAGGGAATCATGCAGGAAATATTTACATTTCAGGGCAGGATCTATGTATTATCAGTTCTCTGCACTTCCCTTTGGCTTATCCACTGCTCCCAGAGTCTTTACAAAATGCCTGGCTCCAGCCATTGCCTATTGCAGACAGAGAAAGATTCAAATATACACTTTCTTTGATGGTTGCCTGATTCAGGCAGACAGGAAAAGCTGATGCAGCACCTGACATTTGTAAAGAACCTTCTAGCCTCCCTGGGGTTACACTATCAATGAAAAAAATTCAAAACTAGTCCCCAGCCAAAAGATTTTATTCCTGGGAGCAAGCTTGGACACAGCCTCCCAGATGACTCCAGAAAAACAAGCCCATCTAACAGGCTACTTCACTCACCCAGCTATCCACAAGGAAAATCCTGCAGGCTCTGGGGTTCATGGCCTCTTGCATTCTACTAATTCCATATGCCAGACTGCATATGAGGAAACTTCAGTGGTACTTAAAAGTCTTTGGTGCCAACATTCTCAGGTCCTGGAAACCATCATACCTATCATGCCTTGTCTAAAGACAGTGTTTCTTTGGTGGGCAGCAGCATGCAGCCACAACAATGGGCTTCCCTTTACACAACCCCACGTCGCCCAGACCCTAACCATAGACGCATTAGACTATGCCTGGGGTGGCACATCTGGGAGACAAATGCATTCAGGGCCACTGGAGCCCAAGTCAAATTCATCTGCACATCAACCAAAAAGAGATGCTAGCTGTTCAGCATGCTCTGACAGCTTTCAGATCCCTACTCTCGCCTGGACCCCTGATAATAAAAAGACAACGCCGCAGTTATGTGGTACATCAACAAGCAAGGGAGAACCCGTTCTTACCCACTCTGCAGGCTAGCCATGACACTGTGGAACACAGCCTTGGCCATGCATGTTCATCTGCAAGCTCAATTCCTGCCAGGTAAACAAAACTATCTGGCAGACGACTTAAGCAGAAATCTCCTAGACCCACATGAGTGGCAGTTAGACCCCAGCAGTTTCAGACTGTTAACTCAGAAATGGGTGATACCGGAGATGGACCTCTTTGCCTCCCCCTACAATCACCAGATCTGCAAATTCTGCACCAGGACACCTAGCAGGGCATGGAAAGTGGATGCCCTATCCTTCCAGTGTGTAAACCTCTCAATCTATGCTTTTCCCCCTCTGCCTCTTCTTTCAAGAATACTACTCAAGATAAGACAGGACAGACCAAGGGCAATCCTGATTGCCCCAGACTGGCCACGCCAGCACTGGTACCACCATGGCATCTACCTCAGATCCCAACCCTCCTCACTCAGCAGGAGGGACAGATCCTGCATCCGCAACTGCAAACCCTGAACCTTGCAGCCTCCCTTATTCCTTGAATTCTCCCCCAGTGGCCAGCCTAAGCAAGCAGGTACTGGATGTCATTCTGGAAGCCAGGAGACCCAGTACAAGGCAATCCAATGCTGATAAGTGGAAAAGGTATTATTCCTGGATTCAGTCTAAAGGAGCAGACACAGCTCTGCCCTCCTTACCTGTAATCCTGGATTACCTAACAGATCTACTCCACAGAGGCCTTTCCTTCTCTTCCATTAAGATCCATGCCTCAGCCATTTCGGCTCATTACAACACAGAGCCACCTGTCTTCTCTCACACTCTCATCAGACAGTTCCTGAGAGGGGCCAACAATTTAAGGCCATCAAGGAGAGCACCCACCCCTGCTTGGGTCTTTAACTTTGTACTGGAAAAGCTAACCCCCCCCCCCCTTTGAGCCTGCAGCATCAGCAGAGTTAAAATTCCTCTCTTGGAAAACAGGCTTGCTTCTGGCCATCACTTCAGCTGGAAGAGTGTCTGAACTACAAGTACTTATGGCTGTGGAACCCTTTATTATTTTTTCATCCTTACAGGGTCTCCCTCAGAACTAACCCTACTTTTATGCCTAAAGTGGTGTCCAATGTAGCTCTCAACCAATCTATCCATTTGCTAACCTTCTTTCCTAATCCTCAAAATAAAGGGGAAAGGATCCTGCACTCTTTAGATGTGCACAGACAGCTCAGATTCTACATTGACAGGACTAAGCCCTTCAGAAAATCTGACCAGCTACTACTCAGCTTTGCACCAGGGGCAGAGGGCAAGGCCATATCTAAACAAACTACTTCCAAATGGATAGCACATTGTATCCATTTGTGTTACTAACACCATGGGAAACCAACCCCTCAGGGGGTCAGAACTCATTCCACTAGGGCAACTTCTACCTCTGCAGCATTCCTCAGGGGAGTCCCTACCAGGGACATTCTGGAAGCTGCTACCTAGAGTTCTGTTCATATCTTCACCAAGCATTACCACCTGCCTATCATTTCCAAATCCAGGGTGGGTTTTGCTACAGCAGTCCTGCAGGGCATACTAGCCAGCCCCATCTCTTCTTGACTGCCCCCACCCATTCTTCAGCTTTGGTAATCAACCCAAGTGTGATGACAGCAACAGTGAAACACGAAGAACATAGTACAGTTGTGTACACTTACCATAAATGTAGATGTCTGAGTGTATTCACTGTTGCAGTCCTGATTTCCCACCCTCCAGCCCCCTTGTCTCTCTCTCCTTCTCTAAATTTACTACTCACCCCTTACAGGGCTGTTGGTATTTACTTTTTACTGGTGGTGTTTTTTCCACCATAACTTAGCTCCCTATTTAGGGGTTCCTGACATTTGGGGCAAGAAAAACTGATGTAATGGCGTTGGCTGCCTGTTTTTATACCCGGCGACCTGACGTCAGTCCTGGAGCAACAGCAGCTGATGCAGAAATACTAAGTCTCTGGTATTCCGGCCGACTGAGGGATACCTGTAAGCAGATAATCCGTGTGTGATGACTGCAACAGTGAATACACTCTAACATCTACATTTATGTAAGTGTACACAACTGTACTTTCCTGTTGTTCTTTTGTCACAGCTTGTTAGTGTAGTATCATTGTACAGTCCGTTTACATTAGAGGACTAAGTGTTTCTCCCCTCTGTTTGTTCTGTGTTAAGGTCAGATGTTAAGTTGTCAATCTCGCCTTCATTCTTGCTGGATGGGTTCGGAGCTGATCCTCGGCTCCGACTCGGCCTGTACTAAAGCTCGAGAGCTATTTTTACCAGCTCGAGGCTACCCTATATCCCACAATGCTAGGCGCTAACTACCCAGATCTCGTTTGCCGCTTCAGCTACGAGGTGCGTTTCTTACCGGCTCTGCAGGTTGGATTTAATATTTTCTTAAAATTTCTCTAATTTAGTCAGTTTTAGATAGTTTTTTTAGTACCCATCCCATTAGCTTTCCTTCTTAGCATAACTTCCGTCTGGTCCCTTAAATCCCTTAATATCCTATCCCCTTGTTTGGTTTCAAAGGTTAGGCCTTTGGGCCCATTCCCCTTTTCTTTAAATTGTCAGGTGAAATTGTCTGTGTGACTGACTTAGATTTGTGTTAAGGGGTGTCTGTGTGTATGTGTGTGTATTTTTGTTATTGTCCTTTATTAGGATGTCTAAAGACACCAGGGTCTCAGGCTTCAAGAAGTGTGACTCGTGCTGTCAGAAAATGTTGCAGACAGATGGTCACACTTCTTGTGTTTATTGCCTGGGCCCTCTGCACCTGCAGGACTCTTGTTCTGTCTGTCATGCGTTCAGTCCGAGAGTCCTGCAGGAATGCAGAAATAAGTTAATTTTGAGAGGCTTATTAAAGCCTGAAGGTTCCCCGGCCAAGTCATCCTCGGGGAAGCCTTCAAAGCCTTCCAAGCTGTCGGCTCTGTGTTCAGAGCCTTCGACTGGTGGTGCTCTGACTGCTTCTACATCGGCTCCGGCTGGAGCCGATGTTTCTCAAATGCAGTCTTCTACATCGGCTTGAGCCGGAGCCGATGTTTCTAAGACTCAGTCAGCACCGATAGTTGTGTCGGTGCCATCTGCCAGCCGTAAACGGTCCAGGTCTCCGTCTTTGGAATCTGTTCATTTGGCTCCGAGGTCTCCCTTACTCTCGGAGCGGAGCCATCGATCCCATTCCTCTAGGTCTTCCAGGCTCTCGGACCATGACCTCGAGAGGGTAGTTAGTAGACTTCTTAAGTCTCAGGCACTAGCCTAGATGTTTCATAGCCCTTCTCAACAGACAGTGGCTATTCCCACTCCATCTTCGATTCCTCCTCCAACTCTTCCCTTGAGTTCGGAGCCGGAGCTTGTGGGAGCCGTGGCCGTCAACACGTCAGAGCTGATACCTCACCTTTTGGCTTCGTCGTCGGCTCCGATCTCTTCCATGGTCCCATCCTTGGAGGGATCCGGGCGCATGGACTTCCTCGTCGGCTCCGAGGGGGTGAGTGGCATCGGACCCTTGCCCGACCCCGTTCTCCCTCTCGGAGCTTCGGCGCTGATGAGTTCGGCCCCGACATTGGCTTCAGAGCCATCCCTCTAGGTACCGGGAGGGGTCCTTATCTCTTCGGAGCAGGGACCTTCTACCCTACCTGATAGGGGTGCCTTTGAAGTCATGAGGAGCGTGCTGGCCCCTGTGCCTGCTCCAAGGTCGGCTCCCTCAGCTCCTCCCTCTGTAGTGCCTGCTGCGGTCTCTACCCACCTTCTCATTCCTGACCATAGAGATCCAACGCCTCAGGTTTCCAAATTGGGAATATTCTCCTCTTCCGAGGTTTCCCCTGATCCGTCAGGGGAACCCCCTCGGAAGAGGAAATGTAAGAGGAAGCATGTGGACTCCCCTGAGTCCATCACATCTGATACCGAGTTGGATGAGTTGGAAGGGTCCCTACGGTCCCCCTCTGAGGATGTCTCCTTTTTGGACATCCTTGAGATCCTTAAGCAGAGGGGGAACTGGTCTACTCTCAATCCTTCCGAGGATGAGTTGATTTATCTAGAGGCGTTTGGCTGTCGCCCTTCCACCTCCTGGGTGTCTCCGCCCTTTGACTCCCTCATGGAAGTGGTGGCGCGGAAGGTGTGGACGGCCCCTGATACGATGGAACCTACCCCACAGAGGCCTTCAAAATTCATAACAGCCCCTTCAGACAAACAGTTTTTAGCCAAGGGTGTCCCGGTTGATGCCATGGTGGTGGCTGCAGCCACTAAGAAGGAACTGGCTGATCCTTCAGTACCTGTCCATCCTCCTAACAAGGAGTCTAGGACTATGGATAGGTACGGCAAGCAGATGTTTTCTTCAGCGACCTTTGTCATGCGGTCACTGAATTACCTGTGCCATTTCACCCGCCTTCAAAGAGACATGCTCAAAGAAATGGGTGAGGCCCTACAGGATCCAACAGCTGTGGGGTCTCAAGACAAAATCAACTCCCAGCTGGCAACCCTGAATTCAATTGTCAACTCCTCCATGCGGCTTATTTCCTACGCGGCCAATGGGGCGAGTAGGGCTGCAGTTACAGGCGTGGCCTTACAGCGCCATGCCTGGATGCGGCTTTGTTACTTTGCAGACCCCTTCAAGGCGTCGTTCACTAACTCTCCCTTTGATGGTTCAGCTTTGTTTGGACCTCAGGTGAAGGATACTTTGACCAGATGCGAGCAAGAAGGCAAGACTCTCTCTGCCATAGGAGTCTGTTTTTCCACCCCGTCTGGACCATATCCTAAGGGTCAGAAGGGTGGGAAAATGTGGTTCTGTAAACCACAAGAGGTCGCGCCTGACGCAAGAGGTCAGTTCCCCTCAAGAGGCAGGGGGAGGGACAATAACAGACGCAGCCCTAGAGGCAGAGGAGGTCCGCAAAATCAGGGTAACAGAGAGACTCTCTCTGACAAACCCTTCCAGCATCCCTGAGAAGTTGCCCGACTGTCCGCCTTCGGAGGCATTCGGGGGAAGGTTATCACTGTACCCAGAAGCCTGGCTTTCACTCACCCATGACAAATGGGTACGCTCGATTATATCCGAGGGGTTACAAAATTCCCTTTATCCACACCCCAACTCAGCCAAAAGGGCCCCTTCCAGACATTCCACCCAGTCTAAGGGAACAAGCAGTACTAGAAATATCAAAACTGCTAACAACAAGAGCCATCCAGCCAGTCCCAGCAGACCAACAAAGATCTGGAATCTACTCCAAGTTCTTTTTGGTACCAAAAAAGACAGGGGACTGGAGGCCAATATTGGATCTCAGCAGACTAAACAAGTCTGTAAAAAGAACGAAGTTCCAGAATGTCACGCTACAGTCCATTCTACCGTTTCTAGGCCAGGACAATTGGATGTGCTCAGTAGACCTTCAGGATGCATACTACCACATCAAGATGCGCTCCAGGAGGTTTCTCCGCTTCCGGCTGGGAGCCAGTCACTACCAATCCAGGGCCCTGCCCTTTGGTCTCACTACAGCCCCCTGAGTGTTCACCAAATGCATGGCAGCGGTTATGGCTCATCTGAGGCATCAAGGATTCCAGGTGTTTCCATATCTAGACGACTGGCTCCTCACTGCCACCACCAGGCATCAGCTTCTCCTCTCCAGAGATTACACCATTCATACTTGCAAAGGGCTAGGTATCTCCATAAATTTTGAAGTGTCTGCCTTGTCACCTTGTCAGTCTATTACCTTCATAGGCGCCACCTTGGACACAGTCCGACTCTCCGCAAAACTAACCGAGCAAAGAGTTCTAGATATTCGCAGGCATGTTCACATTCTTCTTCAGCACAACAGAATCCAGGCCAGGTTTGTCCTGAAGGTATTAGGTCTCATGGCAGCAGCCATTACACTACTTCCCCTAGCTCGCTTTCATATGCGGATCCTTCAGTGGATGCTTTTTTCCCAGTGGTCCTTTCAACAGCTTCCAATGTCACACATCTTAATAACCCTGTCTTGCAAGAACCACCTTTCTTGGTGGATGGTCTCCCCTCAAGTCCTTCAGGGCAGACCACTTATTCCTTCTCCCCCGGTCGCCATGGTGACAACGGACACCTCCCTGGTCGGGTGGGGGGGACATTTTCAGGGCAGGATGGTCCAGAGCACATGGCAACCTTTCGAATGCCACCTGCACATAAATGTCTTGGAGATGAGAGCAGTACTTTTAGCGTTGCAAGCCCTTCAGGACTCTCTTCCCATCTGGACTATTGCAGTTCAGACGGACAATATGTCCGTAGTGTGGTACATCAACAAGCAGGGCAGAGCCAAGTACTATCCCTTATGTCGAGAGGCATTCAGACTTTGGCAGTGGGCGATCTCCTCTCAGCGGTTTCTGATAGCAACGCATATCCCCGGGAAGTCCAGCATCATAGCGGACAGGTTGAGCAGAGCCATTCTCATGCCACACGAGTGGTCTCTCAAGCAATCAGTAGTGGAAGAAACTTTTCAGAAATGGGGTCGACCTTGCTGTGATCTTTTTGCAGCACCTCAAAACAGCAAGTACCACGACTTTTTCACTCTCTTCCCTCTGAGGGTGTATTCAGACCTTCCGATGTTCATATTAAACTGACTACTTCATTAATGACTAAATCTACCGAATTTCTTTGGCCCAGAGTTCACACCGACGACCAAAGCACATTCTCAAGCTCCCATGCCCCAGAAACAAATGCTTAGAATGGCTGAAGACCTTATTACTTTAATTAGAGGAAGCCAGCCTTCCCCCTCTAAAAGACAAATAATTCATTTTCCTTCAGATTCTTCAGACCATGAGTCTGATTACTCTGACCCCTGTGATTACCAGGACATACCCTTATCTACCTATGAGGACTCTGATGCAGAGGAGTCAATTCCCTCAGCTTCCCCCCCAGAGGACCTTTCTTTTGGTGAAACCTTGCATACCCTAAGAAAGCATTTCCACTGAGAATGCTAGGACTACCCACAGTCCAAAAAGAGACTCAGAGAATTTTTAGACTTGTCTCAGCATAGGCCTCTAGTTATTCCCCCTGTCCTCGATATTGTAGATGATGTCTTCATGGAATCCAACCTTACCCCTGATACTTTGCCACCTGCTCCTAGAAAGCCTGACAGATACCTCAGAGTACATGACTCTCACAAATTTCTCTTTAAAAATCCCACTGCAGATCCAGAGACCATTTCCCAGGGACCTAAAGGTATTAAGGCTTCTACAACCAAAAACCCTACCCCTTCGGACAGGGATTCTAGGGCTCTAGACAGATGGGGTAAGAAGTTGTATACTTCTGGAACTCTTGCCATCAGGGCTTTAAATTGCCAGTTTCACATGTTGAAGTACCAACAGCATATTGTTGATCTAATTAAACAAAAAATGTTGTTGATTCCTGATTGTGCAGAAAATAAGGACTTACAAGACTTAATGCATTCTGCAAACCAAGTTGGTAAACATACTTTGCAGTGTGGTTTTGATGCCTTAGAAGCATCTTGCAGGGCTGCTGTCACTAGGTCTGTTCTGAGAAGGCATGCTTGGCTGAAAGAACAAATCTTGCCAGACCATGTCAAGGCAAAATTACTTGATGCTCCATTAAACCAAGACTGTTTGTTTGGCTCTAAAGCAGAAATAGTTCTTAAAAAGATGGAAGAAAAAGCTAAATCCATGCAAACTGTTAAAGGTTTCTTACAGGTACAGCCATCTAGATTCAGTAGGCAATGGCCTTCAAAAAATTGGTCCTTTCCAGTCCCTTCCAGACATCCTCAGCCCAAACCCAGGGGCAACAGACCACAAAGACTACAGTCTCAGGGTATGCACAGATCTAAACAATGGAGTGCTCCCTCCTCATAAACTGGGAGTGGTAAGCCACTTCCCTATGGAAAAAGTTCATAAGGACTTGTCCTTAACCCTTCCAGCCATGCCCAAGTACTTGCACCCCTAGAAGGAAAACTTGCCCTGCACGCAAAAAAACTGGGAGTATATTGCCCAGGACCAATGGGTCTTAAACATTGTATCCCAGGGATACAGATTCTATTTCCACTCTCTGTCAATCCCAAGCAGATTGCCAGACCTTCCTCCAAACCAGTGAATGGAGGCCCAAAAGCAAGTACTTTCTCTTAGTATCAGGGCTATTCAACCTGTGCCAACAGAGCAAAGGGGGCAGAGTTTCTACTCCAGGCTATTCCTGGTGCCCAGGAAAGAGAACTCTTGGCGCTCTATTCTGGATCTGTGAACCCTAAACACCTTCCTGGTGGTACCAAAATTCAAAATGCTTACACTCCAGCAGCTCCTTCCTATGCTAGCAAAGGACTCTTGGCTAGTCACCCTAGACTTAAAAGAAGCTTATCTGCACATCCTCATAAGGGAATCTAGCAGGAAATATCTATGTTTCAGGGCAGGCTGTATGCAGTTCTCTGCACTTCCCTTTGGCTTATCTACTGCGCCCAAGGTATTCACAAAGTGCCTGGCTCCAGCCATTGCTTACTGCAGGCAACGAAATATTAAAATGTACCCATACTTGGACGATTGCCTGATTCAGGCGGATAGTCCAGAATTGCTACTTCAGCACCTGACTTTTGTAAAGAGACTACTAACTTCTCTGGGGTATACCATCAACGAAGAGAAAAGAAATCACATCTGGTACCCAGCCAAAAGATTGTATTCCTGGGAACAAGCTTGAACACAACTTCCCAGATGGCATTCCTCACTCCAGAAAAGCAGGTTTATTTGACAACTTATTTCAAACTACAGGCTACCCAAACCCAGCTATCTGCAAGAAAAATACTGCATGCCCTAGGGTTCATGGCCTCATGTATTCTACTGATTCCATATGCAAGACTGCACATGAGGAAACTCCAATGGTACTTAAAAAGTGTCTGGTGTCAACATTCCCAGGACCTGGAAGCAGTGATTCCTATCATTCCTTGCCTAAGGACAGAGTTCCTTTGGTGGGCAGAGGCTTGCAACTAAAACAGGGGGCTCCCTTTCTCATAACTCCCTGCTGTCCAAGCTCTGACAGATTCATCAAGCTATGCATGGGGGGCTCAAATAGCAGGCAAATGCATTCAAAGCAAATGGAGCCCAGGACAAATTCACCTGCATATCAATCATTAAGAAATGTTAGCTGTACAGAATGCACTGACAGCCTTCAAATACCTTATCCTGCCAGGACAACTCCTGATAAAGACAGACAACACCACACTTATGTGGTACATAAACAAGCAGGGGGGAACGCCTACCCACTCTGCAGGTTAGCCATGACACTGTGGAACACAGCCTTAAGCAACCAAGTGCACCTGCAAGCTCCATTCCTACCAGGCAAACAAAATTCACTGGCAGACGACTTAAGCAGAAATGTAATGGACCCATACTAGTGGAAACTGGAGCCAAACTTCTAACACACAGGTGGGGGACACCAGAGGTAGTCCTCTTTGCGTCCCCCCAAAACCATCAACTAAACAAATTTTGCGCCAAAATTCCCCACAGCCAAGCATGGGAAGTCTATGCCCTATCCTTCACATGGGAAAACCTCTCAATCTAGGCCTTTCCCTCTCTTCCCCTCCTTCCAAATGTATTCAAGATCAAAGAGGGCAGGCCAAGGACAATCCTTATTGTACCAGACTGACAACGCCAGCACTGGTGCACACTCATATGCAGTCTGACAGCAGTTCCACCCTGGCACCTACAGCAGACCCCCCTCTCTGCTGTCCCAGCAGGAGGGACAGATTTTGCATCCTCAGCTGCAAACCCTGAACCTGGCAGCCTGGCTTATTCTCTGAATACATCATCAGCAACCCTCAGCAAACAGGTGCTGGATGTTATCTTTGAGGCCAGGAGGCCCAGTGTTAGGAAATCCTATTCAAAAAAGTGGAATAGATACTGTTCTTGGAGCCAGTCTCAAGGGAAGGACACAAGTGTGCCCTCCTTGCCTCAAATCCTAGATTATCTAACAGAGCTGCTCCACAAGGGGGTCTCCTTCTCATCAATTAAGATTCATGCCTCTGCCATCTCAACTCATTACAATACTGAACAACCCCTCTTCTCTCACCCTTTGATCAAACAGTTCCTGAGAGGAGCTAACAATTTAAGACCCCCAAGGAGAGCTCCCACTTCTGCCTGGGACCTTAACTTTGTACTAGAGAAGCTCACGCTTCCCCCTTTTGAGCCTGCTGCTACAGCAGAGTTAAAATTCCTCTCTTGGAAAACAGCCTTACTGCTAGCCATCACTTCAGCAAGAAGAGTGTCTGAGTTACAGGCCCTTATGGCTGTGGAACCCTTCATTATCTTCCATGCAGACAGGGTTTCCCTCAGGACTAACCCATATTTTATGCCCAAGGTGGTATCCAGTGTGGCTTTAAACCAATCCATTCATTTGCCAACCTTTTTTCCTAATCCTCAGAATAAAGGGGAAGGGATCCTGCACGCCTTGGATGTGCACAGACAGCTCAGGTTCTACCTTGACAGGACTAAACCTTCCAGAAAATCTGACCACCTGCTGGTCAGCTTTGCTACAGGGGCAGAGGGCAAGGCCATTTTGAAACAAACCATTTCTAAATGGATAGCACACTGCATCCATTTCTGCTACAAACATTATAGAAAAGCTCTCACACAGGGGATCAGGCCTCATTCCACTAGGGCTACCTCAACCTCTACAGCTTTACTCAGGGGGGTCTCTACCAGGGACATCCTGAAAGCTGCAACCTGGAGTTCTGTACACACCTTCACCAAGCATTACCACTTACTTATTTTTTCCAAATCCAGAGCTGGGTTTGCCACAGAAGTCTTACAAGGCCTGCTAGCCAGCCCTACTAGTTCTTGACTGTCTCCACCCTTACTCAGCTTTGGGAATCAACCCAAGTGTGATGACCAACAGTGAAACACAAAGAATATGGTACAGTTGTGTACACTTACCATAAATGTAGGTGTTCGAGTGTATGCACTGTTGCAGTCCTGGTTACCCTCCCTCCAGTCCCTTGTCTTTCTATACTTCTACCTATCCTCTTTTTTGGCCATATCTTATGGAAATGGTATTTACTTTTTACTGGAGGTGTTCCACACCATTTGATTGCTTCCTATTTTGGGGGCTCCTGACATCTGCGGCAAGAAAAACTGATGTAATAGCATTGGCTGCATGTTTTATACCCCTGACGACTTGACTTCATGGATGAGGTGACAGCATCCGATGTAGAAATCCCATGACTCTGGTATTCGGGCCGACTGAGGGCTACCTGCAGGCAGATAACCCAAGTGTGATGACTGCAACACTTAAACAGCTACATTTATGGTAAGTGTACACAACAGTACTTGCTGGGGGGGTCTTTCAGCTTCTTTGGATCCAGAGGTATCCTCAGATCAGTGACAGTGAGATTTTCAGGTCATGAGGAGGGTTCTTCCTCCACAGACAGGTCTGCTATCCTCTCTGGAGATCCCCCCCCCCAGAGCATTGGTCCCTGCCTCCTTACCTCTGCATCCTCAGGAATGCAGAGACCCTAGGCCTCAGGATTCTCCACAGGGCACCCCTCACTCTTCTGAAACCTTCCCAGATTACCCTTCTGAGGGGGTCCCTCAGAAGAGACTGTGCAAGAGAAAGCACTTGGACTCCCCAGAGGAGTCTGTCTCCTCAGATAGGACCTCGATGATGCTGAAGTGTCCCCACAGTCACCTCCTGTTGATGTCTTCTTTGGATACATCCTGGAAATACAGAGGAGTTGCTGGAAGTCCTCCAACCCTTCCACAGAGGAGTCCATATACCTGAAGGCTTTTAGTCTCAACCTTTCACATCTTGGGTGTCTCCGCCTTTTGAAGAACTTCTAGACCTGGTTTCTCTGTAGCCATGTGAGTCCACAGATTCAGTGGAGCCTTTTCCTAGAAGGCCAGACAAGTTCATCATACCTCCATTTGACAAAACCTTCTTAACCAAAGGAGTCCCAGTTGATGCCATGGTCATGGTGGTGGCCACTATGAAGGAACTCTTTGAGCCATCATCTTCTGTCCATCCTCCGAACAAGGAGTCCAAGACTATGGACAGGTATGGAACGCACATCTTTTCCTCAGTGGCTTTTTCTCTTAGATTGCTGAATTGTCTTACCCATTTCTCAAGACTGCAAATGGATCTTTTGAAAGAGCTAGGAGATGCCCTCCAAGGTTCAGTAGCTGAAGGGGTTACTGACAAGGTATCCACTTAGCTTACTACCTTAAATTCAGTAGTTAATGCATCCATGAGGCTCATATCATATGCAGCTGCTGGAGCAAGTAGAGTCGTGGGATCAGGAATTTCCCTAAGGAGGCATTCTTGGATGCGCTTATGTGACTTTGTGGAACCCTTGAAGTCTTCCTTTGTAAATGCTCCATTTGAAAGCTTGTCTTTGTTCGGGCATAAGGAAAAGGACACACTCACCAGGTGTGAGCAAGAGAGAAAGACTCTGTCATAGAAGTCCATTTTTCCATGCCTACTAGACCTTACTCCAAAGGTCAGAGAGGTAGTGGTAAAATGTGGTTTCAAAAATCACAAAAATGTTTTCAGGACACGTGGTGAACCTTCCCCCAGAGGCAGATGGGGAAGCAATAATGGAAGTCACTGACCTCACGGCAGAGGAGGTATGCAAAATCAAGGCGACAGAGAATCTTTCTTTGGTAGGCCCTTTCAGCACTCCTGAAAGGAGGCCCGATTGTCCAGCTCTGGAGGCAGTCAGGGGTCATTTATCCTTGTACCCGGAAGCCTGGCAACAAATAAAAGACAGATGGGTACAAGGCATCATATCCAGAGGTTACCTCATCCCCTTCTCCCTTCTTCCCTCAACAATAAAAAAAACTTCTAGACATTCCACCCAGTCAGAAGGAATGGGCAGCCCTAAAAATTCAAAAGTTTCTAGACAAAAGAATCATCCAAATGGTCCTTGCAGATCAAGACCGAAGGATTCGGAACTTACTCAAGATTCTTTTTCATTCCAAAGAAAATAGGGGACTGGAGACCAATTCTGGGTCTCAGCTTTCTAAACAAATCAGTAAAGACGAGCAAGTTCCAGATGCTGACACTGCAGTCTATCCTCCCATTTTGGGAACAGACAATTGGATGTGCTCAGTAGATCTCTAGGATGCGTACTACCACATAAAAATGGACAGATGATCCAGAAGACACTTGCGATTTCAGCTGGGAACGAGTCAGTACCAGTTTCGTGCTCTGCCCATTTGGCCTCACTACAGCCCCCAAAGTGTTCAACAAATGTATGGCAGTAGTAGTGACTCACTTGAGAAGACTAGGATTCCGGGTGTTTCCATATTTAGAAGACTGGCTCTTAACTTCCATGACCAGGCATCAGCTAATCAAAGCCAGAAATACAACCTTGCAACTCTGCTCCCACCTGGGGATTACGATAAACTATGAAAAATGCTCTTTGGAGCCTTCTCAGCATGTGGTATTTGTAGGAGCAGAATTAGACTCCACACAAATGGTGGTGAGACTTCCACCAAAAAGGATGCAATCCCTAAGGTGCCAAGTGCTTTTATCTTCTAAGAAGAAAGAAAATTCAAGCAAAGATGGCCCTCAAAGCTCTAGGGGTCATGGCAGCAGTGATAGTTTTGGTTCCCCTTGCATGTCTACACATGAGGATTCTTCAGTGGCTGCTGTTCACTCAGTGGTCAATGCAAGAACTACCAATGTCCCACAAAATAGTCATAACAGAAACTTGCAAGAAGGATCTCCGACTCTCAAATAACTCTAGGCTGACCGTTTGTCTTTCCACAACCTGTAGCCACAGTGACTACGGACACCTCTCAGGGTGGGGGGGACATTATCTGGGAATGACTGTCCAATGCACCTGGCAGGATCATGAGGCCCATTTTCACATCAATGTCCTAGAGATGAGAGCAGTGCTTTTAGCATTGCAAGCACTCCAGGACCTTCTTCCCCTAGGAACCATTGCAATCCAGACAGACAACATGTCAGTTGTATGGTATATAAACAAACAAGTAGGAACCAGATCTTTACTCCCTTTGTTGAAAGGCCCTGAGAGTATGGCAATGGGTAACCTCTTCCCAACGTTTTCTTATAAAAACACACATCCCTGGGAAATCCAACATGATAGCAACAAGCTAAGCAGAGCAATTTTGATGCCTCATGAGTGGTCTCTGAAATAGAAAGTAGTGGAAAAAATTTCCAAAAATGGGGCCAGCCTTGTGACGTATTTGTGACATCTGTGAATGCCAAATGCAGCAGCTAGTTTGCTCTCATGCCCCCTCGGGGGAGCCCTCAAGGGATGCACTTGTTCATGATCGGCCCTTGGGTCTTCTCTATGCTTTTTCTCCCTTTCCTCTAATTCCCACAGTCCTTCAGAAAGCCAGTTCTTTGGGAAGGGACTTGATACTCATCGCTCCATACTGGTCTCACCAAATCTGGTTCCCCTTCCTGTGGTCTCATCTTTGGGAAGAACCCTGGATTCTGGACCCAGTTCAGACCTCCTGACTCATTTGTCAGAGACTCTACACCCATCACTTCAAACCCTCAAACTGACAGCATGGCTGCTCCAATTCCAATGGTAGCCAGGTTTCCAACCCTCTCCTCCCAGGTTAAACACATCCTTATCTCTTCCCATAAGGCATCAATGAGGAAGATTTATAAAAGCAAATGGAAGTGATTCTGCCTATGAGCTAACAATAGCCATGTTGATCCCTTTTCAGCTCCTGTTACCTTCACCCTGGATTTTCTAGCAAAACGTTTTAATGACAGTGCAGCTGCAGACACTGTTAGAGTTTAGCTAGCAACAATCTCCAATTTTCATGTGGAAGACTCTGGCTCACACAAAATGTCTCAAACTCTGTAAGGCCTTCCTCAAAGGTACTATGTTATTAATACCAGCTATCAGAGACCCTCCAGTGCCATGGGACCTAAATTTTGTTCTATCCCACATAATTTTTCCTCCTTTTGAACCAGCATCGTCTTGCGAATTAAAATTCTTGACTTGGAAAACTTTTTTCTAGGTTGCAATCACATCTGCCAGAAGGATGTCAGAGTTGCAGGCATTGTCCATAAACCCCCATATTTGCTTTTCCATAAAGATGGGGTGTCCTTACGAACATATACCCCTCCTTCTTACCTAAAGTGGTTTCAGAGATGCATTTAAACTAAAGTATAGAATTGCCAGTCTTCTTCCCAAAATTTGAAAACAAGGCAGAGTACATGTTGCATCAACTTGACGCACATTGACAACTAAGTTTTTACCTACATAGGACAGCAGAATTCCGAAAATCTAATCAGTTATCTGTTTCCTTTTCAGATTCCAATAAAGGATCCCCTGTCTCTAAAGTTATACTTTATAAATGGCTATCAGACTGCATAACTTTTATTTACAAGTCTCAAAATAAAGAAAAGTTAAGGCCCATTCTACAAGAGCCATTGCAACTTCTTCTGCCTTTCTGGCTAAGCTGCCAATTGACACTATTTGTGCTACAGAAACATGGGCTAAACCACATACTTTTATCACTCATTACAAAGTTGATTTGACCTCCAGGGATAAAGCCTCCATTGGATCCATGCTTCTGAGGAATATTCTCCCATGAGCCACCCAGGATTCAATGTGTTAGGGACTCTGTCCCAACCTAGTAAGAATGAAATTGAGATAGGGCAACATCACATAAAGAAGTTATGTACTCACCATAGTGTTTAATGTGTGTTGTCCATCTCTGCCTTCATTCTTGCATCCCACCCTCCTTTCCCCTTCCCTTCTCCGATTTCCAGAAGACTGGGTCTATACAAATTGGATTACCATGATCTCTGTCCTTCTTCAGCAGCCTCTGACTCCTTCCAAGAAGTACATATAATGTTACATTTAGGGCAAACAAGGTCTGGGGATGAGCCTGGTGCATGCTGGGATAGGGATTTAGCCACGAGCTGGCAGAGAGCCTCAAGCTTGTAAATAAGGCCGAGATGGACCTAAAGATCAGATCTGAACCCAACGTAGTAAGAATGAAGGCGGAGATGGACAACACATGGAACATTATGGTGAGTACATAACTTCTTTTTTCAAGTCACAAATTCAGGAATCTGAAGTTTGAGTTCCACATTTTGTAAAGCAAAATTTTGCAGTGGAATTCAAATCCAGATTTTCTCTGTGCATGTGGGGAGTAAAGCCTCACAAAATGGCTGTGCAGGGAAGGTTCCCTTTCTTTAGCCTATTATTTAATGAGTTCCACCTTGCAGAAAGGAAAATTTCTTCTGCAGTGATCTCCTTCAAAAATAGTGTCTTTTTGCACTCACTGATCATTACAAAAGCATCCATCGCAACCAGCATGTACGTCTGTTGGTGCATATTCAAAGATAAGGTGGCTTGTCTTTTGTCTGAATTTTGTAATAACAGATGAAATGTAAAGTTAGTTTGAATCTCCATTAAAGTATTTGCTGGTTTTGTGGAGAATGTTTGTAAATTATCACTGAACATGATTTGTGTCTGTGATATTTTGCTGTGGAATATGTGATTCTAGTTTTCTGTTTTTTATCCCATCCCTTCTAACATATCTTGCCCTGTGGCTTCCTTTCTTGACCTGGAAGCACCTTGGTCTATTTTTCCTCTCCATCCAGAGGGCATCATCATCCTTCTGCATCCTTCAGATGAGATGTTAAATCAGGGTTCTATCTGCTTGAGTTGGCAATAGCTAATGTAGATGTAAAAGATTCTTTGGCACATATCAAAAAGAGTAGGGGAAGATGATGTTCTTCATCTCACATTGCTGCAGTCCTTACACTTGGGTATAGCGCTGTCCTCGGTCGGCCCGAATACCAAAGTATATGGCTGACGCCGGTCATGGCGCATTAAACTGACGCCAGGACGTCAGGGTATAAATGCGCATGACCGACGTCATATCCTCAGTCTTTTTTGCCGCGTGGTCCGATGCAGAAGCAAATTTGCGAGTGCAGGTTGGCGTCCTGAGATTTTCCGAAACCGGAGTTTCAGACCGAATCCAAGTTGGCTAAGTACCCCGTTGGGGAATATTTTGGTTTTTTCTTGCCTCAGTATTTTACCGGATGTCAGAAAAAGTAAATAACTGTATTTCTTGCGGGAAACAGATACCACATAGGGACTACCACAGCTTGTGTATACCGTGTTTAGGGCCTGAGCACGACGTTGTTGGGTGTTCCTCTTGCGCTAGATTTAACAAACGTACCATAAAGAGGAGATTAGACTGCGCTAGGTTAGTCTTCGGGAAGCGGTGCAATTACAAAATGCCGTCGGATGCTCCGACGCGCTACCTCGAAGAAGCGCAAGGACAAAACACCTAGGCCTAGGTTAGAGGCACCAGCCGACCCGAACGTCGGTTCTTTAGAGGGCACGGTTGTGCCAGAGGCCCAAACAGAAGTTTCCCTAGAGTCCCAGGGGGAGACTTTGTTGTTACAGGATGTGTCTTCACAGGAGGTAGGCCAGGCTGAAGGGGCTTCTCAGGTAGCTGTTCTCCCCTCTCTGCCTAAGGTGGTTAGGCCTTCCCCTACTGTTACAAAGGCTTCTTCCAAGAGTAGGCCAGGTTCAGCTGTAACATGTGCTCCTCCTAGTACTTCAGGCCCTGTGCCCAAGAGACATATGCTTAAGATGGCTGAAGATTTAATTACTATGATTAGCGGTTCTATGCCCCCTCCTGACAAAAGGCCTAGGGTGGATCCTGAATTTGGGAATTTTGAACAGGATTCTGATATTTCTGAGTCTTCGGCTGAGGATTTACAGGAGTTTTCTCATTATTCTGACTCTGATGTGGATGACTCCACCCTTCTGCTTCTCCTCCTGAGGATTTTTCATTCTCAGAGACTCTCCATTCCATGAGGGAACATTTTAAATGGGAAGGTCAGGATTTCTCTGATTCCAGGAAAAGACTTAGGGAATTTTTGTTTCTACCTCAGCATAGGCCTTTAGCTATACCCCCTGTTCTTTCTGTGGTGGAAGATGTTTTTGCAGAGGCTTCCCTTAACCCTGATTCTTTACCTCCCGCTCCTGTTAAACCAGACAGATACTATAGGGTGCCTGAAGCTCACAAGTATCTTTTAAAAGCCCTAGGGCAGATCCAGAGACAGTTACTCAGGGGCCTAAAGGGGTTAAGGCTTCTGTGGCTAAAAATCCAGTTCCTCAGGACAAAGAGGCAAGAGCTTTAGACAGATGGGGTAAGAAAGTGTATACTTCTTCAACTTTAGCCATGAGGGCTTTAAATTGTCAATTCCACATGCTGAGATATCAAATCTATCTCCTTTCACAGTTAAAGTCTAAGGTAGATGCTCTGGCAGAAGGTATTGAATGTAAGGAGTTACAAGATCTGGTACATGTGTCTGAACAGGTGGGTAAGCATTCCTTACAATGTGGTTTTGATGCTGTACAGGCCTCTTCCAGGGTGGCTGCCACTGGTACTGTCCTTCGCAGGCACGCCTGGTTACGGATCAGAATTTAGCTGAGCATGTTAAGTCAAGGATCTTGGATGCCCTTTACAATCTGATGTGTTGTTTGGTTCGCCTGTTGAAGCAGTTTTAAAGAAAATGGAGGACAAAGCTAAATCTATGCACACTGTTAAAGATTTTTACAGGTTCAACCACCAAAGTTTAGCAGAAACTGGCCAAGCAAGGCGTGGACATACCCTTCTTATGATTCCCAGTCTAGGGGTAGGTCTAGGCGTGCTAGGGGCAGAGCTCAGGGTTCCTTTAGATCCCGGACAGGGGGCTCACCTGCACAGTCTTCAGGGGAGGGCAGGGGTCAGCCCTTTCAGACAGACACAATGACCTCCCTTTTCAACTGCCAGAACCTCCACATCTCGCAGCACCTTTAGGAGGAAGACTGACACTTTTCAAAGAGAACTGGAGTTTAATTACCCAAGACAGATGGGTATTGGATATCATTCACCACGGTTACAGGTTTTATTTCCATACCTTACCACCGTTCAAGGGCATGCCAGATATTCCGCCAACACAAATTGGAAGCTCACAGACAAATATCCATATTGACACAGATAGGGGCCATACAACCGGTGCCTATGGCAGAAAGGGGCCTAGGATTTTACTCGCCTATTCCTAGTACCAAAAAAGGGGAACACGTGGAGACCAATTCTGGATTTGTCTATCCTCAACACCTTTCTGGACATCCCCAAGTTCAAGATGCTGACATTGCAACAGCTTTTACCCTCCTGGGCAAGGATCACTGGATGGTAACTTTGGATCTCCAAGAGGCTTACCTTCATGTCCCTATCACTCTAAGCTGCAGGAAGTATCTGCGTTTTCGAGCTGGAGATTCACACTATCAATTCTCTGCATTGCCCTTTGGCTTATCCACTGCACCCAGAGTATTCACAAAGGTCCTGGCTCCAGTGATAGCTTTCTTCAGACGGAAAGGAATACAGATCTACCCTTATTTGGACGATTGCCTGATTCTGGCTCAGGGCAAGGACGAACTTCTACAGCATTTAAAGTATGTGATAACAGTGCTAAGATGCCTAGGGTATTCTGTGAACGAAACAAAGTCCAGTCTAGTACCCTCTCAGGACATGTGCTTTCTGGGTGTGAGACTGAATACAGCAGCCCAGATGGCCTTCTTAACCCCGGACAAACAAAAGAATCTTTCCCTTTACTTCCAACAACTATCACATCAGTCCGGGCTGACTGCAAGGACAGTCCTTCAAGCCTTAGGGTTCATGGCATCTTGTATTCTGGTGCTTCCCAATGCCAAACTGCATATGAGGAAGCTACAATGGTATCTCAAGAATCTATGGACACAGCACTGCCACGATCTGGACACTGTCATTCCAATAATACCTTGCATCCAAAAGGAATTCTTGTGGTGGGCTCAGCAATGTCACCTAAACAAGGGACTTTCTGTGACCCGGCCGGAGGCAAGTCAGATTCTAACAACAGATGCCTCAGACAAAGCTTGGGGGGCTCATCTCAATGGAAAATGGATACAGGACAAGTGGCCTGCCAGACTACAACATCTACATATCAACCTAAAGGAGATGTTAGCAGTCCAGTTTGCATTAACAGCTTTCAAGGAATTACTTCTTCCGGGACAGGTGTTGATTCTAACAGACAACACAACTGTCATGTGGTACATCAACAAGCAAGGGGTACACATTCTTACCCTCTATGCAGACAAGCAATGATTCTATGGGAAACGGCTCTCAGTCTACAACTGGATCTTCAGGCAAGGTTTCTGCCGGGGGTGCAGAACTCCTTAGCAGATGTGTTAAGCAGGCAAATCATGGATCCCCACGAGTGGAAACTGGATCCTCAGGTATTTCAGCAATTAACAGTGTCATGGGGAACACCAGACATAGATCTGTTCGCTTCTCCTCTAAACCACCAGCTGCCAAAGTTTTGCACAAAAAGGATACACCAGGCAGCTTGGAAAACGGATGCTCTTTCTTTCAGTTGGAAAAATCTTCATGTATATGCCTTTCCACCACTTCCTCTACTTCTAAAGGTTCTGCTAAAGGTAAGCCAGGACAAACCAAGAATGATCCTGATAGCTCCAGATTGGCCCGACAGCATTGGTACCCACTACTGAGAAATTTAATAAGGAAACCACCGTGGCCCCTGCCTTTAATTCCTCAACTGTTGTCTCAAAAGGACGGTCATTTACTCAATGTCAAGCTTCACTCTCTTCATCTCACAGCATGGCATATCCTGTTTTAGCTCATAGCAGGGCTCAACTTCCTCAACAAGTTTTGAATGTGATTATGGAAGCTAGGAGACCTAGTACAAGGAAAGTGTATGCAGACAAGTGGAAGAGATTTTGCTTTGGAGTGCAGCAAAGGGTGTGGATGTTTCTGAGCCTGATTTAAGTGTGGCTCTTCTATATCTTACTGAACTATTGGACAAGGGTTTGTCCTTCTCTTCCATTAAAATTCATGCTGCAGCAATTTCAGCTCACTATGACTGTGATCCACCTTTGTTTTCTCATTCCTTGTTCAAGCAATTTCTCAGAGGAGCAAAGAACATAAGACCTCCACGAAGAGCTCCTACTCCAGCTTGGGACCTCAATTACGTGTTGGAAAAGCTCACTCTGCCACCTTTTGAGCCTGCAGCTACGGCTGAGTTAAAATATTTGTCATGGAAGACTGCTTTTTTGTTGGCCATTACCTCTGCAAGAAGGGTTTCTGAATTGCAGGCCCTTATGGCTGTTGAGCCTTTCTTGATCTTCCATAAGGATAGGGTATCTTTACGCACTAACCCTTCCTTTATGCCTAAGGTGGTCTCAAGTGTGTCTTTAAACCAGTCTATTCATTTACCTACCTTTTATGCAGACCCCCAAAACAAGGGGAAAAGATCTTGCATACTTTGACGTGCACAGACAGTTACGCTACTACTTAGATAGGACTAAGGGTTTCAGGCAGTCGCAACAGTTGTTTGTTTCTTTTGCTTTAGGTACTCAGGGCAAGCCTGTGTCAAAGCAAACTCTTTCTAAATGGATTGGGTTTTGCATTTCCTTTTGTTATTCTCAGCATGGCAAGCAGATCCCAACAGGGATCAGACCTCATTCCACTAGGGCTACTGCCACCTCTACAGCCTTTTTAAGGGAGTGTCAACTAAGGACATTTTGGAGGCAGCTACTTGGAGTTCAGTACATACTTTCTCTAAGCACTACCACCTTCCTCTCTACTCTAAATCTAGGGCTGGGTTTGCCACTGCTATTCTACAGGGCATTTTGACAGCTCCTGCTTCTATTTGATTTGCCATCCTCCCTTACCTCTGCTTTGGGAATCTACCCAAGTGTAAGGACTGCAGCAATGTGAGATGAAGAACATAGTACAGTTTTGTACCTACCATAAATGTAGATGTTCGAAGATCCACATTGCTGCAGTCCAATTTACTCGCCCTCCGTCCCCTCTGTGTTTAGGGGTGGTTGTGTGGTTAGGTTAGTACTTTATTAGATAATTGTTAGAAGTTGTACATAGTTTGGGTGTGGGGGTGTTTAGTGTTTGGTAATTTTTTGATTTTACCCTGTTTAGGGTCTTCTGACATCTGGGGCAAGAAAAGACTGAGGATATGACGTCGGTCATGCGCATTTATACCCTGACGTCCTGGCGTCAGTTTAATGCGCCATGACCGGCGTCAGCCATATACTTTGGTATTCGGGCCGACCGAGGACAGCGCTATACCCAAGTGTAAGGACTGCAGCAATGTGGATCTTCGAACATCTACATTTATGGTAGGTACAAAACTGTACTTTCTTCGTATTTCACTGTTGCAGTCATCACACTTGGATTATCTGCCTGCAGGTAGCCCTCAGTCGGCCCGAATACCAGAGTCTTGGGATTTCTGCATCGGATGCTGTCACCTCTTCCATGACGTCATCAGGGGGTATAAAACAGGCAGCCAACACCATTACCCCAGTCTTTCTTGCCGAGAAGGAGCCTAAAGCAGAAGCAGTTCGCAAGTGCTGGTCACCCACTACCTGAAATTTTTATTTTTCGAGTTTCAAACCTGAAGTCTTCCAAAGCCAAGTACCCATTTGGGGATCCTTTTTTCTTGCTCTAACCGATGTCAGAAAAAGTTAACAGTTGTCTTGCCTATGGAAAGCAAATACCTCAGAGATTTTCATTCTTAGTGCATTACCTGTTTAGGCCCAGACCACTATATCCCTCGCTGTCAGTTTTGTGCCTTGTTTAATGCCCGAACCATTTGTTGTCAGGCTGTCTTTGTCACAAAATTTTTTCGCTCTTGTTCTACGTATTCCAAAATGGCTTCAATAAGCCATCTGGCTACCAATCTTCCGAAAAAACATAATGATAAAGACAGAGACTGCATAGGTCCAAAACTGCTGACGACGCTTCCGTTAAGCTAGTCGGTACTCAGTGAGGTGCCTTTGCAGCCCTTGATGCCTGCTTCTACAGATTCACAGGCCTCTGCTGAGACCCATTTGGAGTCCGGTATGCTGCAAGATGCTTCTTCGACTATGGAACCTGCAGATGTCTCTACCTTGGATGGGTCCAGAGCTGCTGTTGAGGCACGGCTTCTGAGGGTTTATTCCAACCTACCTATGTTCGAATTAAGCCAACAAGTTCATTTTTAGCTAAAACTACCAAGTTTCTCAGGCCCAGAGTAAGCACTACGCCTAGAAAACCGACGACCAAAGCACATGCTCAAGCTCCCATGCCGCAAAAACAAATGCTTAGAATGGCTGAAGACCTTATTACCCTAATTAGGGGAAGCCAGCCTTCCCCTGCTAAGAGACAAAGAATTGAGATTCATTCTGATTCTACAAACCAGGAGTCCAATGACTCTGACCCTTCTGATTACCAGGACATACCCTTATCAACCTATGAGGATTCAGATGCAAAGGAATACATTCCCTCTGTCTCCCCTCCATAGGATTTCTCTTTTGGTGAAACCTTGCATACGTTGAGAGAGCATTAACGCTGGGAATGCCAGGACTACCCTCAGTCCAAAAAGAGACTCGAATTCTTAGAGTTGTCTCAGCACAGGCCTCTAGCTATACCCCCTGTCCTGGATGTTGTAGATGATGTCTTTATGGAATCCAATCTTACTCCAGGTACTTAACTACCGGCCCCTAGAAAACCAGACAGGTACTACAGAGTATCTGATTCTCACAAATTTCTCTTTAAGAATCCTACTGCGGATCCAGAGACTATTTCCCAGAGTCCTAAAGGTGTTAAGGCTATTACAGCCCAAAACCCTACCCCTTCAGACAGGGATTCCAGGGCTTTAGACAGATGGGGTAAGAAGGTATATACCTCTGCAACTCTTGCCATCAGGGCATTGAATTGCCAGTTTCACATGTTGAAGTACCAGCAACATATTTTGGAACTAATTAAACAACAAATGGTGTTACTTCCTGATTGTGCAGAAAATAAAGATTTACAAATGTTAATGCATTCTTCAAACCATTTTAGTAAGCATGCTATGCAGTGTGGCTTTGATGCCCTAGAAGCATCTTGCAGGGCTGCAGTCACTGGGTCTGTACTGAGAAGGCATGTTTAGCTGAAGGAACAAACCTTGCCAGATCATGTCAGATCAAAATTACTAGATGCTCCTTTAAATAAGGACTGTTTGGCACCAAAGCAGAAGAGGTTCTTACAAAGCTGGAAGAAAAAGCTAAATCTATGCAAACGGTTAAAGAAGTCTTACAAGTGCAGCCACCTAGATTCAGTAGGCATTGGCCTTCTAAAAACTGGTCCTTTCCAGCCCCTTCCAGGCCATCTCAGTCCAAACCCAGAGGAAACAGACCACCCATACTGCAGTCTTAGAGTATGCAGAGATCTAAACAATGGAGTGCCCCCACCTCAAAAACAGGGAGTGGTAAGCCACCCCCTTATGTTAAAAGTTCACAGTGACTTTTCAATTATCCTTCCCAGCCCTGCCCAACTACTTGCACCCCTAGGAGGAAAATTTGCCCTTCATGCAAAAAACTGGATATCCATTACTCAGGACCAATGGGTCCTAAACATTATATCCCAGGGGTACAGATTCTACTTCCCAAGTGGGTTTCTGGACCTTCCTTCAAATCAGTGGGCAGAGGCTCAAAAGCAAGTACTTTCCCTGCTCAATATCAGGGCTAGTCAGCTGGTTCCAGTAGAACAAAGAGGACAGGGTTTTGACTCCTGGCTGTTCTTGGTGCCCAATCCTGGATCTATCAATTCTCAACACCTTTCTGGTGGTCCCAGAATTCAAAAAGCTTACCCTGCAGCAACTTCTCACTATGCTAGCTAAGGATGCCTGGTTAGTAACCCTAGACTTAAAAGAAGCTTTATCTACACATCCCCATAAGGGAGTCTTGCAGGAAATATCTTCACTTCAGGGCAGGCTCGCGCTATCAATTCTCTGCACTTCCCTTTGGCTTATCTACTGCGCCCAGAGTATTCACAAAGTAACTGGCTCCAGCCATTACATACTGCAGGCAGAGAAATATCCACATTTTCCCGTACTTTGACGATTGCCTGATTCAGGTGGATAGTCAGGAATTGTTACTTCAGCACCTGGCATTTGTAAAAAGACTCCTAACTTCATTGGGGTACACCATCAATGAAAAGAAATCACAACTGGTGCCCAGTCAAAAAATTGTATTCCTGAACACAACTTCCCAGATGGCATTTCTCACTTCAGAAAAACAGGTCTATTTGACCAACTACTTCAGACAAATGGCCACCAAAACCCAGCTATCTGCAAGGAAAATGCTGCAAACCCTAGGATGTTCTTCGTGTTTCACTGTTGCAGTCAGCACATTTGGGTTATCTGCTTGCAGTAGCCCTCAGTCGGCCTGATTATCAAAGTCTTGGGTCCTGCATCGGTTGCTGTCTCATCTTCTGTGACGTCAGGCAGTCAGGGGTATAAAGCATGCAGCTGACTCCATTACATCAGTCTTTCTTGCCATGTTGTGCCTGAAGCCGAAACAGTTCGCAAGTGCCAGTCAACCGACTTCTGAAATTTTCGTTTTCGAGTTTCAGAACCGAAGTCTTCAACTAAAGCTAAGTGCTCCATTGGGGAAACTTTTTCTTGCTCTAATCCGATGTCAGTAAAAGTCAATAATTGTATTTCTTGTGGAAAGCAAATACCCATAAAGATGTTCATTCATACTGTATTCCTTGCCTAGGCCCTGACCACGACGTGCCTTGCTGTCTTTTGTGCCTTATTTAAGCAATGAGCTATCCGTTGTTGGTATATTTACGGTTCTAAATATTTTGGTACTCGGTTCAATTATCCAGCTATGTCTTTGGTAAGCCATCCGACTACCAACATTCCGAAAAAATGCAAAGATAAAGATAGAGGCAGGTCACCTAGGTCCAAAGCTGCCGACGACGCTTCTCCTAAGCCAGACCCCAGTTCGCCAGTACTCAGTGAGGTGCTTTTGCAGCCCCTGATACCCGCTACTCCAGATTCGCAGGCAGGCCTCTACTGAGACCCATTCAAAGTCCGGTATGCCGCTAGATGCTTCAACTGTGGAACCTGCGGATGTCTCTACCTTGGATGGGTCCGGAGCCGCTCTGCAGGCACCGGCTTCTGAGGGTGTATTCAGGCCTACTGACTTGCATATTAAACTGACGCCATCTTCTTCTTCAAGGCCTAAAACTCGAACCATGCCTAGAAAACTGACACCCAAACCACATGGTCAGGCCTCTATGCCTAAAAAACAAATGGCAAGAATGGCTGAAGACCTTATTACTTTAATCAGGGGAAGCCAACCTTCCCCTTCTAAGAGACCCAAGACTGAATTTGCTTATGATACTTCTGAAATTTCTGTTTTCTCAGATGACCAGAATTTACCCTTATCCACCTATGAGGATTCTGATGCAGAGGACTCTATTCCCTCTGCTCCCCCCTAGAGGATTTCTCTTTTGGTGAAACCCTACATACTCTTAGGGAGCATTTTCGCTGGGAAAGCCAGGATTACTCTGATTCTAAAAGAGGCTTAGGGATTTTTTACTCCTGCCTCAACTCAGGCCTTTAGCTATCCCTCCTGTACTAGACATTGTTGATGCCTTTTCGGAATCTAGCTTGGCCCCTGACCCTTTACCTCCTGCTGCCAGAAAACCTGATAGATATTACAGGGTTCCTGACTCTCACAAGTTCCTTTTTAAAAATCTTACTGTGGATCCTGCGACCATTTCACAGGGACCCAAGGGCATTAAGGCTACTTCTGCCAAAAACCCTACCCCTTCTGATAGAGACTCCAGGGAGCTGGATAGATGGGGTAAGAAGGTATGCACTTCTGCAACCTTGGCCATTAGGGCCTTAAACTGTCAGTTTCATATATTAAAGTATCAGCAACATATTATTGGATTGCTTAAGCAGAAAATGATGTTGATTCCTGACTGTGCTGAAAATGGGGATTTACAGGATTTAATGCATTCTGCTGAACAGGTTGGGAAACATACTTTGCAATGTGGTTTTGATTCACTAGAGGCATCTTGCATGGCTGCTGTCACTGGGTCTGTACTTAGAAGGCATGCTTGGCTTAAGGAGCAATCTTTGCCAGATCATGTTAAAGCTAAATTGCTGGATGCTCCCTTAAATCAGGACCGCCTGTTTGGCAACAAAGCAGAAGAAGTTCTTAAAAAGATGGAGGAAAAATCTAAATCTATGCAAACTGTTAAAGATTTCCTACAAGTGCAAGATTTCCCAAGATTTAGTAGTCATTGACCCTCTAAGAATTGTTCCTTTACTGTCTCTTCCAGGCCTTCTCAGTACAAACCCATAACCAGCAGAACACCCAGGCTTCTGTCCCCAGGGTACACACATGATTAAGCAGTGGGGGGCTCCCACTCCCAAATCAGGGAGTAGTAAGACTCCCCCCCTATGGCAAGCTGTCTCAATGACTTAATTTTAAAACTTCCAAGCACTTCTCAACTGACTGCTTCTTTAGGGGGAAAGATTGCTCTGCAGGCCAAAAACTGGGAACTCATGACCCAGGACAAATGGGTTTTAGTTTCCCAAGGATACAGATTTCACTTCCACACGTTACCAACCCCAAACGATTGGCCAGATCTACTCCCAAATCAGTGGGCAGAGGCTCAAAAGCAAGTACTCTCTCTCTTAAGCATAAAGGCTATTCAGACCATACCAGAAGAGGAAAAGGGACAAGGTTACTACTCAAGACTTTTCCTGGTACCCAGAAAAGACAATTCATCGCATCTTATCCTGGACTTTCTATCTTAAACACCTTTTTGGTGATTCCAAAATTCAAGATGCTAGCTCTTCACCAGTTGCTTCCTATGCTAGGCAAAGATGCCTGGTTGGCAACACTGGATTTAAAGGAAGCCTACCTGTACATCCCGATCAGGGAATCTTGCAGAAGATATCTACATTTCAAAGCAGACCACATGCACTATCCGTTCTCTGCACTGCCCTTTGGCTTATCTACTGCGCCCAGGGTATTCACAAAGTGCCTAGCTCCAGTCATTGCATTTTGCAGGCAAAGAAATATTCAAATATACCCATACCTGGACGATTCTCTAATTCAGGCAGAAAGCCAGGACATACTCTTGAATCATCTGGCATTTGTGCAAAAGGTGCTAACTTGTCTGGGGTACACCATAAATGAAAAGAAATCACATCTGGTACCCTGTCAACAAATTACATTCCTGGGAGCAAGCTTGAACACAACTTCTCAGATGGCTTTCCTCACGCTAGAGAAACAAATTCATTTGACAACTTACTTCAAACTAATGGCCACACAGACCCTACTATCTCCAAGGCAAATACTGCAAGCCTTGGGGTTCATGGCCTCCTGCATTCTACTAATTCCATACGCAAGACTGCTTATGAGGAAACTACAATGGTATCTAAAAAGCCTATGGTGTCAACATTCTCAGTCTCTAGAAGCAATGATTCCTATCATACCTTGCCTACGGTTAGAGTTCCTTTGGTGGGCAGAGGCCTGCCACCTAAACAAGGGACTACCATTCACTCTACCCCCTGCCACCCAAACCCTAATAACAGATGCATCAGACTATGCATGGGGGTGTCACCGGGCAGGGAAGTGCATTCAGGGCAAATGGAACTCAAGTCAAATGCACCTGCATATCAGTCAAAAAGAAATGTTAGCTGTACAGAACGCTCTGATAGCCTTCAAGGACCACATTCTTCCAGGACAATTAATGGTAAAGACGGACAACACCACTGTCATGTGGTACATAAACAAGCAGGGGGTACCCATTCTTACCCCCTCTGCAGACTAGCCATGGCTCTGTGGAACACAGCCTTGAGCTACCATGTGCATCTACAGGCTCAATTCCTGCCAGGAAAACTGAATACACTGGCAGACAAACTAAGCAGAAATCTCATGGAACCACACGAGTGGAAACTGGAACCAAAGACTTTCAACATTGTAAAGGAAAACACAAAGATCAATGCACATCAGGGTCAAGCAAGGCACCCCTTATTACTTGCAGCAAAGAGACAAAGCATGTAGGTACAAGGTTTGTCTGATTTTCCATAGTTCAGCCTACAGTTTTCATACAGTTTTCTACAAGTTCACAGAAAGATGCTGCTATTAGATTTGCTGCTGACATGGTCAAATAATTGCTGTCTTGCAAAAACATGTTTTTTGAGAAAAACAACCTGGCCTTGAGTTTGTTTCAGCTTCCCTTAGTTTCTCACAATTCTTTCTCTTGTTCTGATATGATGCATTCAAGGTACAGTCCTGGCCTCAATACATTTTCTGCTGACCATGGTGGATTTACAAACATCCATTGTTCTCTTTTCAGAGCTTCTAGCAGATGCATATTTTCACACAGAATAAGCAGAATAAATGTATTAACTCCTTTTAACCCTTAATACACTAAACCTGCATATTGCAGTTGTACATTTTCCTAACATTTCCCCCCTTTTAATACTTTATTCAACTTTCAAAACAAGCATAAACAGTTTTTCTTCCCTTACCATTTCCCACTCAGGATTTGCAGTTAAGAGAGTCAATCAGTTCAAGCTTGTGAAAGTATTTCTTTAGCTTTTAATCAGTACCTCTAACTCAACATTCTAATATAGTCTTTGAAATTGAAGCGTCTATGAAATTTTCAACTAGTCCTTTTATACAGGGGATGCAGCAGCATCCACACACCATCAGTAAGGCTGCCCCTACACAGATGGCAATCAGAATGTTCATCAAGATGCTGCCCCAGTCCCCGAACCATTTTTGGAAAAAGTCTGTTAATGGATTCGGTCCTGGTTTGGTCATGGCCAACACTTGCTGAATTATTTCGAGATGGCTGTCTATTTCATGTTTGTTGTCAGGAATAAACGAACAGCACTCCTCCTGGATTAAAGCGCGTAACCCTCCTTTCGCCACTAGGGTGAAGTCGAGAGCCATGCGATTTTGAAGCACCACTGTCCTCATGGCTGTGAGTTCATCAGTCACCAATTCTAGAGCGGAAAAAGTCACATTACTCATTGTCTCAAGAAGTTTGGATAGTTTTCTCAGCTCCCAGATCAATTTTACTGCTCCGTATGCTGGTATTATGCCTGCCCAAGATATGACGTCATCGCCCAGATCCATGTGCGACAATCCTTTGTCACTCACATGGGCTAGATCATGGTGATATATCCAGGATGCATCAACTTGTCCCACCGGATTAGCGGGTTTCTTGATTTCTCGAACATTTTGAATTTTCCCCTTGGGGTATTGTCGATACATGTCGTATTGCTGGAATCAGATATGCCAGAAAACAGCTTCCAGACCAGTTGCCTGGTAGCCATTTATATGCTCTATCACAATACATGAAGTAGTAGTCAGGAATTGCGACTGAGATGTTGCCGATTTTATAGTTACCGGGCTTTTGTTGGTTCATAGCCCAGAACATTTTACTGTACACAATTTGATTTTCATCAACCGTTTTCTTCCTCTCAGTAAAGTCATTGCTATTGACAACCTGTAATTGCTGGCCTTTGTTTGTCGTGGTGCAGGAATTCCCGGTACAGTGATGTATCACTGTCATATTACAGGTGCTATTTCCAACTTCTGTTTTTCCATAGTTTTGAAAGCATACTGTTCCTCTTTTTGCCGTGGGTAAAAATAGGGTCACTCTTTTAATCGATGTCACATTTACTGCATCTTTCAGTAGTGCTTGCCAGGTTTGATTCATATTTAAGGGAATCTGTATTAAGGGTATTCCTCCATGTGCAGTAGGAATAGCTGTACAGACCCAGCAATTGGAGATATTGAGGGTGTCTGCATAAGCGTGCTTAATAACCTGATAAGTATTGAAATTTGGGTGCCACTTTGCACGCTTACTTCGTTCTACTTGTGTGGCTGAGAAGAGAAATGGCCACAATAAAAAGATTACTATTACCAATACAGTCAACAGGATGGTCATGCAATATTTCTGCGGAAATGGTTCTACATTCCTGTTTTCTCTGGCTCTTCCAAACAGATGCATTTGGATCTTTCTTGCTTCCATCATCTTTGTCCAGGACACGTTATCTTACCCTCTGCCCTATAGGACCCCAGCACTGATGATTGCTTCACTGAGTTTGAGACTGATCAGTTCCTATTGATCTGACCCCCCCCTTTGTAGCCAGACTTTTGTGCTTAGGGTCCAGATGGAGAGGTAAGGTCTTTGTCCAGCTTGAAGTTCTTCACCAACTTGCAGTGCGTCAGATGTATCCACGAAGCTCGCTCTATTTTGACTGCAATAGGTGTTGAAAGAAGCACCTGGTAAGGACCTTCCCACTTTGGCGATGCCCAGTTCTTTCGCTTCACGATTTTAATCCACACCCAGTCTCCTGGCGTCACTGCCACTTCTGATTTTCAGTTTGTTTTTGACCTGAAACAGAAATTAAACTGCAAAAGATGTTTAGAACTCTACAACTTTTTCATATATTCAGCTAACGTAAAATCAGCTTCCTGGTCTGATGACATGATACAAGCAAACACAGGAGGGTTATGGCTGACAAAGTTTGCAGATGACTGCAAACTGGGCGCCATAGTGGAAAACACATCTGACACAGATATCCTTCAGAAGGGTCTCACAGAAACGGATAACTGGTGCCAGAGCCACGGCCTAAAGTTAAATGCCAAAAAATGCATAGTCATACCCTTCGGGAAAAACAAGGTTACCCCTAGCTACCAAATAGGTGGCAATCCACTGAGCACAGAAGAAGTTATCAGGGACCTGGGGACCCAGGTTGATAGTAGTCTGTCATTCGACACCCATGTAGCTAAAGTAGTTAGGAAGACCTTCTACATTGCCCACCTTATCATGAAGGGATTCTCATCTAGATCAAGGGAGGTCATAGTCTCCCTTTACTCATCACTCATCAGACCAATGATTGAGTACAATGCCCCATTCTGCATGTATCTGACCCGACACTTGCAGAAGCTGGAGAGGCCACAAAGTTCCTCACCAAAAGGATAAAGGGTCTCAAAATCTGTCCTATGCTGCCCGACTGAAAGAACTCCAGCTCTATTCAGTCGCCACGCTTGCTCAGAGGTGACCTTTGCCTAACATACAAGGCCATGTCAAACCCAGATTTGATGAATATGCTTCACCTCAAAAAATCTAGATCCATCAGAGCCACAAGGGCGGAGACTTAAACCTCGACACGGCTATTAATAGGACGTGCTGGAGGGATAGATTCATCACCCAAAGACTCCTATGCTGTGGAACAAAATCCCGGTACATGTGAGGCAGAGCACCTCGCTGGCCTTGTTCAAGAGAAATCTTGACCAATGGATGGGAGATCGCAGATATACCCCAGGGATTACCTCAGTGTCACTGCTCGACAGAGGCACAGCAAAATAATGGGGATAGTTCCCCATACTAAAGGGGTGGCGTAAGCCACAAAACGATGGGCTAGGCTTGTAAATGCCCTCGGGCAGATAGCCTAGTATGAACCTATGAACCTATGAGAGGTTTCCACTGGGGTGTGTAATAAGCCCTCCCATACAGCTTCTCAAAAGGAGTCAGTCCTTTTGCTGTAGGGATGGTTCTCATGTTCAACAGTGCCAGGGGTAAACAGTACAGCCAGGTTTTCCCTGTCTCAGCTATCAATTTCCTCAGTTTGCTTTTCAGTATACCATTATGTCTTTCAACCAGCCCCGCCAACTGCGGATGATATGCACAATGATTTTTTAAAGAAATACCAAAAAACGTACTCAGCTGTTGTATGGTTTGATTTACAAAGTGCGTACCATTGTCACTATAGATTCTCTCCAGAATGCCGAACCTTGGAATAATTTCCTTAACAAGTACTTTTGCCACTGTAGCTACATCTGGGTTTTTGGTTGGAAAGGCTTCCACCCATCTGGAAAACATATCTATAATGACAAGGCAATACTTCTTATTCTTACATTTGTTCAATTCTTTGAAATCCATACAGATAGTGTGAAACGGATATGGTGGTGTGGGAAAACTCCCTTACTTGGGCTTTATTGCCACCTGTGCATGGGATTTGTTACAAATCTGACACATTAAACAAAATTTTTTAGAATAGTTTGTAAATTCGTACGTTGTGAACACTTGGTTCACCAGCTGTATCATCCCCCCTGTTGAGACATGGCACTGCCCATGGCTCAACAATGCCGCATAATGGAAAAAATTAGAGGGTAGTGTTGGTTTCCCTTCCTTAGAGATGTATAGCCCATTTTATTTATTTATTTATTTATTTATTTGCAGTTGGTTTACCAGGATAGTCCATTGGGCCAAAAGAACCCATTTTCAATGGAGTCCTGGGGAGAAAAGCTCCAATACAGAACAAAAATTAGGTGCATACAAATATAAAAATACAAAAAGATTGTACAGAGTAAAAACATAAAACATTTAGGTTCACAATTCAAAAGCATTCTAATCAAAACCTTACAGAGTAGGTAAGTTGATGGAACTTTGGTTTAGTAGGTAGAGATACGTATCAAAAATGTAAAGGATGATGAGATATAATAAATTTATGAGGGGAGAGAGCAAGAGCAATCCCATTGGGACCTCAGGTATGTATGGAGAGAGTTTTTAAATGTGTAGCGGTTAGAGGTGGTACGAATGGTTGGTGGGAGTGAGTTCCAGAGGCGGGCAAGGTTGAACGATAGTAGGTGTTTACCTGGGGGGTGAGATGGTTTATGGACTTCTAGTAGGTTTTGATTGTTAGATCTTAATACTCTGTTTGGTAGATGCATTTTAAAGGCAGAGGACAGGGATGGACAAAGAGAAGGACTAAGAATGAGCTTGTGAGCGAAAGTCAGCTGTATATAAGTAAGATGATTAGGTAGTTTGAGCCAGTTTAGGGTTTGGAGAGAAGAACAGTGGTGTGTGTAGGACCTGTGCACATTGGCGAATTTGGCGATTTTATTATAGCAGGAGGATAGCTGTTTTTTTAGAGAGGACTGAAGGTTGGTCAGTAGTGGGGCCCCATAGAGAAGGGAGGGGATGAGAAAAGAGGAGGCGAGTGTGATTTTGGAAGAGCTTGTAAGGTACTGATTTTGGCGGTAGAGCATACCTAGTTTTTGATGAGTTTTTTTAATATTTAGTTGTAGATGGGAGTTGTAGCTAAGCCTATTATCAATAAGTACACCAAGTAGCTTTGTTTCAGTCACTAGTTCCAGGGGTAAGTTATTTTGGCTGGTAACTGAGAAAGAGTTTATATTGAAGGAAGTGGACTTGGAGGGGGTAAATACCATAAGTTTTGTTTTGGAGGCATTGAGTGCCAAGTGATTTTTTCTCATCCACTGCTCGGTAATTAAAAAAGCTTCCTGGGTAAGTGTTTGGAGCTGAGAGGAGGAGGTGGCAGAGCAGATAATAGTAGAATCATCTGCATATTGGATGATGTTTGCAAAAGGAATTGATTTATGGAAATCATTTATAAATATATTAAAGAGGAGGGGACCAAGAATAGATCCTTGAGGAACTCCAGTGGGGGTACTAAGGAAAGGGGAAGTGGCCTTTTTCCATTTAACAGCTTGGTTTCTATTTGATAGATAGCTAGAGAACCAATTTATGGAAGACGGAGAGAGGTTAAGTTTTGACAGTTTGGTTAGGAGCAGATTGTGTGAGATAGTGTCGAAGGCCTTGGAGAGGTCAAGTAGTAGGGTAGAGACTATGTGGCCGGAATCACGTGCAGTGTTAACAGTCTCAAGGAATGATAAGAGAGCTGTGATAGTGCTGTGGTTTGGCCTGAATCCATGCTGTGTAGGAGTTATAAGGTTGTTGTCCAATAGATGTGGCAAGAGTTGAAGGTGGACACATTTTTCCAGGATTTTAGAAATAGGGGACAGGATAGCAATAGGACGGAAGTTGTTGATGCTACAATTGTTACCTCCTTTATGTAGAGGGATAATGAATGCTTGCTTCCACAGTTGGGGCACAGTGCATTCATGAATAGATCGGTTGACTAGAATGCTGATGGGATAAGCAATAGCCTCTGCAGCTATGCTTAGGAAGTAGGAGGGAATGGTGTCAGGGGCATTAGTGCAAGGCTTCAGTTTCTGGAGATGTTTCTTTATAGTGGAAGTGGGTGTAGGTTTTAGTGAGAATAGAGAGGAATGTGGAGAGAGAGAGTTCGAGGGTGATGAGGCAGTTGGAGTAGTGGATATGGTGGAAGATAGGCAGTGTGATGTGGAATTTGGGATGGGGTTGTGGGTGGGAGAAGGAGGGGGTGTATTAGATAGTGAGGTGGAGCTTGTGAAGGAGGAGGTGAGTTTGCCAATGGAGTCGATGAAAAAGGAATTAAACAGTGTAGCTAATTCTAAGTCAGGGATGTTTGGGTCTGGGGTTGGAGTGTGTGGTTTGCTGGTGTTAAGGAGGGTGGATATCCCCTTCCAAAATCTTTGAGGGTTGGTTTTATTATTGTTTTGAAGTGTGAAGAAGTATTTTTGTCTGTCTGAGGTTATTAACTTTTTGACTTTATTTCAAAGGGTTTTGAATGCAATATGATGTTCTGGAGTCTTAGTTCTCAGATAGAGTCCCCAGGCTTTGTCTCTAAGTCGCATAGTTGCTAGTGTGGTTTTGGTTAGCCAGGGGGCGGAATTTGTTTTGATTCTTTTTGTTCTTAGAGGGGCATGGGAATCAAGTATTCTTAAGAAAGTGGAGTTAAAGTGAGCAACTGCTTCTTCTAATGGAAGTGTCTTTAGATTATTCCAATTAATAGCTTTCAGGGAGTCTACAAAGATTGATGGGTTGAAGCTTTTGTCATTACGAGTAGTAATGTAGTTGTGGGAACGGTATGAGATACAGGGGAGTCGATGAGTAAAAGTGGACAGATGATCACTAAGAGGGTCAGGAAGAGTACCGCTATCTGAAAAATAGTGGGGATGTGATACTAGAATCCAGTCAAGGATGGTGCCACAGGAGGGGTCTTTTGATGGGTGAGTTATGGTATTGATTAGTTGGGTAAAGTTATATAGGTTGATGTTAAGAGGATTTGTTAGGGACTGGATGGAGGCCCAGTTAATATTTACATCTCCTAGGAGTATGGTTTCATTGCTAATGTTGTCAGAGAGCCAAGAGAGGATATTTTCAAGTGTGGAAATATTGTCCCCTGGGGGAATGTAGATAGATGCAAGGCATATGTGTTTATGCTTATTAACTTGTAGGAGAGTGAGGAGTAATTCTGCTTTGTTAAATGTAGGAGTGGGTTTGTCGTAGGGGGTAACTATCAGGGAAGAGGAATATAGGAGGGCTACACCGCCACCTTTCCTTTGGGTCCTGTCTTTTCTAATGATAGAATAGCTGGGCGGAGTAATTTCAATTTTCGAGGACTGCTCCTCGTTTTATCCATCGCTGTTTTTCAGCTTGCGTAGTAAGTGTCTGCATTGTTTTTAACATATCCAGATTCAAAATTTCAGAGGGTTGTAATTCCTCATTTAAAAGAAATACCTCTGTAGCTGCTTGTTTTGCAGCTGTATCAGCTCTTGCATTACCTTTTGAAATCCTATCTTGTTGCTTGGTGTGAGCTGCACATTTGCAAATGGCCACCTTCTGAGGTAACTGAATAGATTCTAAAAGATGTAAAATAAACTGCGCATGATTTATAGGTTTGCCAGTAGATGTTATTCCTCGGTTTTTCCACTGTTGTGCAAACACATGTACAGTGGAGAAAGCGTACTGGCTATCAGTAAAATTGTTTACACATTTACCCTTTGCTAAAGTACATGCCCATGTCAGGGCAATCAATTCTGCTACCTGTGCAGATAAATGGTGCGGTAAAGATTTCGCTTCTATAACTTCAATATCAGAGACTACTGCATATCCTACGAGGTTCTGTCCTGCAGGGCCCCTTTTGCACGAGCCATCCACGTAGTATGTCACCTCAGCACTATCCAAGGGGACATCTGTGAGGCCTTTTCTAGGTAGTGTCTTTTGCTCAATTACCTGCAGGCAGCGGTGTGGTGTGCCATCTGCAGGGGTTGGTAGCAGAGTAGAAGGGTTCAAAGTCGTGCATCGTTCAATTGTCATATGAGGTTGGCTCAATAATATAGTCATGCAGGAGAGATGCCTAGCAGGGGAAAGAAATGCCACCTTTTCTTGCAGCAAGATAATTGCGACTGCATGAGGTACCCTCAACGTGAGGGGGTGGAACAAAACTACTGAAGCTGATGCCTGTACCGCCATTGCAGCTGCAACAACTGCTTGGAGACAGTGGGGTAGTGACCGTGCCACTGGGTCCAGCTGTGATGAATAGTAAGCAATGGGATGTTGCTTATCCCCATGTTGTTGTGTTAGTACTGATGTCATATATCCCTGCTTGCAATCTACAGTCTGGAAAAAACGTTTATGATAATTTGGTAATCCCAGAACTAGAGAGAGGATGCTATTAATTGTTTCAGTTTACAAAAAGCCGATTCTGCTTCTGATGTCCATCGTAACAAATTTTGCGCTACCATGGGTGTCTTATATATAAGGTCAGTTAAGGGTGCAGATTCCAAGGCATAGTTTGGAATCCATCTTCGACAAAAATTAGTCGTTCCCAAGAAGGACATCATTTCCTTCTTGGTGGTAGGCTTTGTTGCCTGCAAGATTGCCACTTTTCTGTCTTCATCTAATGTTCTACCTTCCTTGGATATCACATATCCCAGGTACTTCACCTGTTTTTTCCAGAGCTGCAGTTTGTGTTTGTTTACTTTATGTCCCTCAGCGGCTAAAAATCATAGAAGTGCTACTGTATCTTCCCTACAATCCTGCAGGGTGGGGGCCGCTAACAAAATGTCATCAACATAAAGTAAAATCTGACTACCCTTCGGTGGATTAAACCTTGCCAAGTTACTTGACATTTCCTGTGAGAATATCGTAGGGCTTTCACAATATCCTTGTGGTAGTCACGTATATGTGTATCTTTTTCCCTGAAATGTGAATGCAAACCAATACTGGCTATCTGGGTGTATCGGTATTGAAAAGAATGCATTACTAATATCCACCACAGAGAAATACTTTTGTTGAGGTTTTAAGTCATTTAACAGACTGTGTGGATCTGGCACTATGGGTGCCCTTGGTATTACTGCATCATTCACAGCTTGCAAATCCTGGACCATACGCTATTCTCCATTGACTTTTTTAACTTGAAATAAAGGTGTATTACACGGAGAATCGGGAGATTCCACTAGCACCCTCCCTTAAGTAATGCTGCTATGATAGGTTTTATCCCTGCCTCTGCATCTTTCCTTCTGCCTCTGCATCTTTCCTTAAGAGATATTGTCTTTTCTGTGGTCTAAATGCTGATTTTGGTGTGATATTAACTGGCCCTGCCGTACGGATAAGTCCTACATCTGATTTCCCTGTTGACCAGAGAGTCTCTGGTACATTTCGCAAGGCGTTTTCTTCCTCCTTCAGTAGGAGTGTCCATCAGCTGTCTTCGAGAGAATGCAGGTGCACACCTGGGTTGGTCTGTGTCACCTAATTCAATTTTTGTACTTGTATTCCCTGTCCTGACAGTTCCAGTTCTGTTTGTTTCTCCCGTCTTGTGGATTTCTCCCCTAGGTCTGCCCACTGTATATTTTTATTCTTGGTCAAGCTAACATGTGGTAATCGATTAGATTTATAAAGTGTTAAAAATTCCTGAGGCAGCGAACAGCTGACTACACTATTCCCTTCTGTGTCCCAGTACAGGTTACGCAGTACCAATCTATTTGTATGATTCTGAAATAATCTTTCTTCATATTCCTTATTGGGTCCTGGTGTATTACAAAAATATAGGGTACAATGTAACAGGTGTTGTTTATCAATGTCGAGGGAGGGAAACTTACTGATGGCTACATTCATCAGCTCCTTGGTCACAGTCCCCGGACCAGTTGTGACCAAGTCCTGACTATATCAATAAAATATTTCACCCCCCGATTGCACCGTAAAGGTGTCAGTTTGTCGCTGTGCTTCCATTCCCTGCATGGTTGGGACTACTGCTACACCAAATAACTGCATGAGATCCCTGCCCAAGAGATTCACTGGGCACTTTGCAGAAACTACAATCTTACTTTTCTGTGTCAATCCCGAAACAGGATCAGTTATTGTAATATTGCATATTGCAGGAGAGGGGCTCCCAATATTGCTGCCCATTAGCTGCTTTGACTAATATGTAGTCGGATGATTCTGAGTTTTCTGGCAATTTAGAGGAGTGTATCAGGGTTTGTGATGCCCCTGATTCGCACAAAAATTTGACTTCCCTGCCTTCCACTGTAAGTATAACTTCTGGTTTAGTATCTGCTAAGTAGAGCTCCAAGCTTAATGAAGCCAAGTCTACTACTTCACCGTCATCAATTCCCTGTACTTCCTCTATTTCCCTTTTCACATTCTCATTTGTCCTTTGCATTAGCCCCTTCTAATGATTCTTTACTATTGTATAGTCAGTCTTCACCTTCCTTGTCTTCGTAGTTGCTTTCTTATTTTTCTTGCAATCCCTTGCCAAATGTCTCTTTTTACGACATTTGAAACATTCACCCCTTTTCTTGCGTCCTTCAAAGTCTTCTGATCATTGATCAGACTGCCTACCTCCCTGTGAATTTTTCCTGCCCTTTTTTCCAGGGTGTACTACATAAACTTCCGCTCCGTCCTCTACAGAAAATACTTGAGCCTTCTTTTTCTTTTTGCTATTGAAATGCCTTTCAGCATGCCTAGCATATTCGAGTGGTGATTGTAGCCTGCCAGATGTTAAGTTGTCAATCTCGCCTTCATTCTTGCTTGATGGGTTCGGAGCCGATCCTCGGCTCCGACTCGGCACTTGCTAAGCTCGAGAGTCACTTTTACCAGCTCGAGGCAGCCCCATATCCCATGATGCAAGGCGGTAAGTACCCAGATCTCGTTTGCGCTCAGCTGATGAGGTCCTCCTTTTACCAGCTCCTGGTAAGTGATTTTTACATTACTATTTTTGCCCCTTTTTCTTCTAAAACTTTAAAATTTATAGTTTTAACACAGTTGTAGTCCTTTTCTGACTAGAAATCCCCTGTCTCCTTAAAACTTTTAGTCAGACTCTCCCATCCCATCCCATCCCTTGTTAGGTGTGTGTGTGTGTGTTATTGATAGTTTTTTGGGATATATAATTTAATTTCTTGGACTGGTGTTGTGTGTGTGTATTATTCACCATGTCTAAGGAAAGGGTCTCAGGCTTTAAGAAGTGTGACTCGTGCTGTCAGAAGATGTCTCTGACAGACGGTCACACTTCTTGCCTTTACTGCCTGGGGCCTCTTCACCTGCAGGACTCCTGTGCTATATGTCACTCTTTTAGCCAGAGAGTCCTGCAGGAAAGAAGAAATAAATTGATTTTGAGGGGCCTTCTTAAGCCGGAGGGCTCTCCGGCCAAGTCGGCTCCATCTAAGACTTCAAAGTCTTCCAAGGCCCAGGCTTCTGTGTCCAAGCCTGTGGCCTCGGCTCCGACTCTTTTAGAGTCGAGATCGGCTCCGGCTGGAGCCGATTTTGGTTTACTCAAACCTTCGGCACCGATGGCTATCGGTGCCGATTTTGGTTCGACCACTTCGGTGTCGGCTCTGATCGGTTCCGACCACCATGTGGCTCAGGCATTGGTGTCGGCTCTGATCGGCTCCGACACCCTTACTTTTATGGCTGTATCGGCTCCGGCTGGAGCCGATGCATCGAAGCTACCTGTCGGTGCCGATAAGTTGTCGGCTCTGACAGTTTCTGTGGTTTCATCGGCTCCGATGGTTCCTTCGAGGAAGAGGTCTAGGTCCCCTTCCTTGGAGCCGATACTCTCGGCTCCGGCTTCACCTCTCCTCTCGGAACGGAGCCATCGGAGCCGATCTTCAAGGTCATCCAGGCTTTCTGACCATGATTTCGAGAGAGTGGTCAGTAGATTGCTAAAATCACAGGCACTGGCCCAAATGCTACATAGTCCGTCTCAGCAGACGACTATTAGTCCACACCCCATTGCAGTTCCTCCTTCGACTCTACCCCAGAGTTTGGAGTTGGAGTCTTCGGGAATAGTTTCTGCTACGGCTGAGGGACAGATACCCCCTTCTGCTCCTTCAGCCTCTACTCTTATCTCCTCTTCGAGACCTTCCTTAGAGGGATTCGGTGGCCGGGCTTCCCTGGTCTCCTCCGAGGGGGTGAGTGGCATCGGACCCTTGTCCGACCCCGCTCTTCCCTTGGAGCCTCGGCCTTGGTGAGCTCGGCTGCGACATCTGCCTCGGAGCCTTCCTTTTCGGTGGGTCCTGGAGTTCCTAGCTCTTCAGAGCGGGTTCTCTCGGACCTCCCTGGGAGGGGAGCCTTCGAGGTGATGAAGAGTGTGCTGGCCACTGGACTCAGCCAGCAGTCTGTTCCCTTAGCTCCTCCCTCTATAGTGCCTGTTGACATCTCTGCCACTTCTCTTGCTCCCGGACCCAGAGATCCTCCGCCTCAGGTTTCCCCACTGGGAATATCCCCCTCTTCCGAGGATTCTCCTGATTTGTCGGGTGATCCTCCGTGGAAGAGGACTTGTAAGAGGAAACACGTAGACTCCCCCGAGTCTATCACTTCGGATGCTGACTTAGATGAGTCAGAGGGATCCCCAAGATCCCCCTCTGAGGATGTCTCCTTCTCAGACATCCTAGAACTCCTTAGACAGAGGGGAAACTGGCCCACCAACAATCCCTCTGAGGATGAGTCAGTATACCTGGAGGCGTTTGGATCTCGGCCCTCCACCTCCTGGTTGTCTCCGCCTTTCGACCCCCTTATGCAGGTTATTGCTCGAAAGGCGGGCTGCTCCTGACTCTGTAGAGCCAGTCCCTAGGAGGCCTTCTAAATTTATTACTGCCCGTCGGACAAGCAATTCCTCACAAAAGGTGTCCCGCTGATGCCATGGTGGTGGCGGCTGCCACTAAGAAGGAACTTGCAGATCCTTCCGTACCTGTCCATCCTCCTAATAAGGACTCTAGGACCATGGATAGATATGGTAGGCGGATGTTTTCTTCAGCGACCTTTGCTATCGTTAAGCTGAACTACCTATGTCACTTCACCAGACTCCAGAGGGATATCCTTAAGGAGCTAGGTGAAGTAGTACAGGATCCTACAGCTGCAGGGGCTCAAGAAAAAATTGCTTTGCAGCTAGGAACCCTTAACTCCATTGCTAACTCCTCCATGCGGCTGATATCATATGCTGCTGATGGAGCGAGTAGAACCGCAGGTACAGGTGTGGCTCTTAGACGCCAAGCCTGGATGCGGCTCTGTAATTTTGCAGATCCCTTTAAGGCGTCCTTCACAAACTCTCCCTTTGATGGGTCAGCTTTGTTTGGCCCTCAAGTGAAGGAAACGTTGACCAGGTGTGAGCAGGACGGCAAAACTCTTTCTGCCGTAGGAGTCCGTTTTTCCACCCCTTCTAGACCTTACCCCAAAGGACAGAAGGGTGGCAAAATGTGGTTCTGCAAATCCCAAGGAGTCATGCCGGATTCACGTGGTCAGTTTACCCCTAGAGGCAGAGGGGGTAACAACAACAGACGCCGCTCTAGAGGCAGAGGGGTCCACAAAACCAGGGAAACAGAGAGTCTCTCTCTGACAAGCCCTTTCAGCATCCCTGAGATGTTGCCTGGCTGTCCCGCCTTGGAGGCAGTCGGGGGAAGACTATCGCTGTACCCAGAAGCCTGGCGTTCCCTCACTCAAGACAGATGGGTACAGTCGATCATATCCGAGGGTTACAAAATTCCTTTCGAGGAAAGTCCTTTCTATCCCTCAAATTCCCTTCCAGATGTACCACCCGGTCTAAGGGAAATTGCACAGTTAGAAGTCTTAAAACTACTGCAAAAAAGAGCCATTCAGCCAGTTACAACAGATCATTCAGAGCCCGGAATCTACTCAAGGTTCTTTTTGGTCCCCAAAAAGACGGGAGACTGGAGACCAATATTGGATCTCAGCAGACTCAAGTCTGTGAGGAAGACAAGATTCCGAATGGTCACTCTTCAGTCAATACTGCCCTTCTTACAGAAGGACAACTGGATGTGCTCAATAGATCTTCAGGATGCGTACTATCACATAAAAATTCACAGACGCTCCAGGAGATTTCTCCGCTTTCGGCTGGGGTCCAGTCATTTCCAGTTCAGAGCCCTGCCTTTTGGTCTCACTACAGCCCCCAGAGTGTTCACCAAATGCATGGCAGTGGTCACGGCTCACCTGAGACGTCAAGGATTCCAGGTGTTTCTGTATCTCGACGACTGGCTCCTTTCAGCCACCACCAGGCATCAGCTTGTTCAAGCCAGGGATTACACAATAAATCTTTGTTCTCATTTGGGCATCTCGATCAACTTCGAAAAGTCATCCTTGTTGCCCTGCCAGTCTATTACTTTCATAGGCGCAAACTTAAACACTGTTCGGATGTCAGCTACCCTTACAGATCAAAGAGTTTCAGACATTCAAAGTCATGTCAGGATCATTCTAGCCAACAAGAAAGTACAGGCCAGAATGGTTCTAAAGGTATTAGGCCTCATGGCTGTGGCCATTACTCTTCTTCCCCTGGCTCGCTTCTACATGCGCCTTCTTCAGTGGATGTTGTTCACTCAGTGGTCTTACCAACAATTTCCAATGCGTCACCAAATACTGGTGACACAGATTTGCAAGAATCATCTTGCTTGGTGGATCACTTCTCCCCAGATTCACCAAGGCAGACACTTTGTACCCCCATCCCCGGTAGCCACTGTCAGGACGGATGCCTCCCTGATCGGGTGGGGGGGTCATTATCAGGGCAGGATGGTTCATGGGACGTGGCAACCGTTCGAATACCACCTGCACATAAATGTCCTAGAGATGTGAGCAGTGCTTTTAACGTTGCAAGCCCTCAACGACTTTCTTCCCGTAGGGACAATTGCAGTCCACACAGACAACATGTCTGTAGTTTGGTATATCAACAAACAGGGCGGAACCAAGTCCTACCCCTTGTGTCGAGAAGCCCTCAGACTTTGGCAATGGGCGATCTCCTCTCATCGGTTTCTGGTAGCAATGCATATCCCTGGGAAAACCAACATTTTAGCGGACAGATTGAGCAGAGCTATTCTCATGCCTCACGAGTGGTCTCTCAAGCAATCTATAGTGGAAGAGATTTTTCTGGAATGGGGTCGCCCATGTTGCGATCTTTTTGCTACTCCCCAAAACAGCAAATGCCCAGACTTCTTCTCTCTCTTCCCTCTGCCAGGCCATCCCCCCAGAGACGCTCTGACCCAGGATTGGCCCCAGGGACTTCTTTATGCCTTTCCTCCTTTTCCTCTGATCCCTCAAGTTATCCAGAAAGCAACCGTTTTGAGAGCCAAAATGATTCTCATTGCTCCTTATTGGCCTCGACAAATTTGGTTTCCGTTCCTCCATCGTCACCTTTTGGTGCAGCCGTGGCATCTGGACCCAGTGCCAGATCTTCTGATTCACCAATCCGGTCAGCTGCACCGGTCTATCCCTTCTCTCAACCTCACAGCATGGTTGCTCCACTTCCTTCCTTAGCCAGGCTTCCTTTGATCTCTAACCCGTTAGAGACATTCTAGTAGCTTCCTTAAAATCCTCTACCAGGAGGATTTATACAAGCAAATGGAAGCGTTTCTCTTATTGGGCTAAAGCCAAGAATATTGATCCCTTCACTGCTCCAGTTCAGGCAGTTTTGGATTTCTTAGCGGAGATTTTTCATGCAGGCTCCTCTTCTTCCACAGTTAGAGTTCAATTGGCTGCTATCTCGAACTTTCATGTCAGGTTCGCAGATCACAATATTATGTCCCACAGGCTTTGTAGAGCCTTCTTGAAAGGAATTTTCCTCCTGAAGCCTCCAGTCAGGAGTCCTCCTCCTCAATGGGATCTAAATTTAGTGCTGACATGCTTGATTCTTCCCCCCTTCGAGCCAGCTGTTTCTTGCTCCCTGAAATTTCTTTCATGGAAAACCTTATTCCTGGTAGCTATTACATCGGCCAGGAGGGTGTCTGAACTTCATGCTCTATCTGTTCGCCCCCCCCTATTTGGTCTTTCACAAAGACAGAGTATCATTGAGAACTAATACGACCTTTTTGCCTAAGGTCACCTCAAAGACTAATTTAAATCAATCCATTGATCTCCCTGTATTTTTTCCAAACTATTCTAACAGATCGGAACAAAAACTACATTATCTTGATGTCCACCGACAACTCAGATATTATTTGGACAGAACTAAACAATTTAGGAAATCCGATCAACTCTTTGTTTCCTATGCTGATAACAAGAAAGGCCTTCCTCTCTCAAAAGTGACCTTATCTAGATGGCTTTCTTCTGTCATCTCTGAAATTTATCAGCTCAGGGGAAAACAACTGTGCTCAAAACCTAAAGCACATTCAACCAGAAGCTTAGCTACTTCTACAGCCTTTCAAGCTAGACTTCCTTTAGACACTATTTGTGCAGCGGCCACTTGGGCCACTCCTCATACTTTTGTTTCCCATTACAAATTGGACTTGGCCTCCAGGGACAGAGCCAGTTTTGGCTCTATAGTCCTCAAGAGTCTGTTCCATTGAGCCACCCAGGATAGAGGTGCTAGGGACGTGATCCCATCAAGCAAGAATGAAGGCGAGATTGACAACTTAACATTGAGAAGTTATGTACCTACCATAACGTTCCATGTTAGTTGTCTTCTCTCGCCTTCTTTCTTGCGACCCTCCCTCCTTCCCCCAGACCTGGACAGACCTTTCTCTACAAGGAGTTATGATGCTGAAGACCATACAGAGCTGGTCCTTCTTCCATCCTGCAAGTTTTTCTTTCTTCCTTCTTCCTTTGGGAAGTGTTTATGCTAGGTGCTATTGCCTTTTTGTCATCAAACGAGATCTGGGTACTTACCGCCTTGCATCATGGGATATGGGGCTGCCTCGAGCTGGTAAAAGTGACTCTCGAGCTTAGCAAGTGCCGAGTCGGAGCCGAGGATCGGCTCCGAACCCATCAAGCAAGAAAGAAGGCGAGAGAAGACAACTAACATGGAACGTTATGGTAGGTACATAACTTCTCATTCGATGATCAACCATATGTTTTGTAATGAAACTGCTTATAGGTGCACTACTACCTTTCAAAAATGCATTTTTCAACTGCTGTTCATATGGGGAATCTTGTTTTTGGTCTTCGGGGATCTGCATCACAAAGTGGTTATTAAAACATTCCAGTAGCCTAGTGAAATATTGGTCAACTGTCTCACCCTCCTGTTGGATGCATTGATTAATGCACGTCCAGTCTGCCCTAGGTTTCCATTTTTCAGAGATGCGGTCTGTAAGTCCTTTTACTCTAGCGTCTAAATCTGCACTGCTCTGAGGAAGGGGTTTTTGTTCAGCATCATGAGGATTCCAATTGCCACAAATCATGTACCAGTCTGGCCCTACAATTTCTCGAACTACCCTTTCTATTTCTTCCCTGTTTAAATGATAACTTAGCCTCATTTCTTGTAAATTGTCAGAATTTTCTAAAATTAATTTTCGGATGGGGAATCCCTTCTGTAGTTTTCCGGATATCTTCCGAAGTCCAGGGTCTGTATACTAAGATGGTTGGATCCTGATTATCCTGCACAGCCTGAAGGTTCGGTACTTCTATGAGTGGACATATTTCCTGTTCTTCTTCTCCCGCAGGTTGTGTGTCTTTAAATCTCTGCCATGACTCTCGATTACCTGCTTTTGTTCGGGACCTAGTTTCAATGGGATCCCTTATTTTAGCTAGATGTTCATCGTACATACAGCTGCAGTCATAACAGATAGGTTCTCCTGCCGTCAGGTGGGTCCTCGGTCGGCCGAATTCCAAAGTCTAGGTCCAGCGTCGGTTGTCGTCGCCGTCTTTCCTGATGTCAGCGCGACAGGGGTACATAAGACACAGCCGACGCCATTTTCTTCAGTCTTTTTTGCCGCGCGGTGCCCGAAGCAGAAGCAGTTCGCAAGTGCCGGTCGGCCAGCTCCTGAAATTACGAAAATTTGGAAACCGAAGTCTTCTTTAAAGCTAAGTACCCGTTGAAACTTTTCTTGCCTCAGACTGATGTCAGACAAAGTTAACAATTGTATTTTTTGTGGGAAGCAAATACCGCATAAGGATTTCCATTCCCTCTGTATACCTTGTTTAGGCCCAGACCATGACGTCTCGGGCTGTCGCTTTTGTGCTACTTTCAATAAACGCACTATTAAGCGTCGGGCGGAGTTCGCCCAGCACTTTTTTGGTAAAGCTTTTAATTATAAAATGTCGTTGGAGACTCCGACTACTGTTTTGTCCAAAAAACGCAAGGACAAAGACCGACACGCGAGGTCCGCAGTCTCCACCGACACCACACCAAAACCGGCTACACGTGGTCCGGTTCTCAGCGAGGCGCCTACGCAGCCCCTGACTACCGACAACACTTCTCTGGCAGTGTCTTATGTAACCGAGACCGCAGGTTCCTCGGCCCATACCCTGACTACAGCTACCGAAGCCACTGTGAGTGTTGAGCCTCTTAATGTGGACAGGTCCACTTCCACCCATGGTATCTTCAGACCTTCATCTTCCTTTTCCATAAAGGCCTTTACTAAGTCTAAATCAGCCATGCATTCCAAGAGGCCTGTTGCACAGGGCCCATCTCCAGGTCCCATGCCTAAAAAGCAGATGCTCAAAATGGCTGAGGATTTAATTACTCTTATCAGGGGTTCCCAACCCCCTCCGGACAAGAGACCCAGAGTGGAGGAAGATTCTCCCTCTTCTGACCAGGGCTCCATTATTTCAGAACATTCTGATGAAGAGGAACACTCGTACTCCCCTTTTGAAGATTCTGATGCAGAGCAGTCCATTCCTTCTGTATCCCCCCCAGAGGATTTTTCTTTTGGGGAAACCTTGCATACCTTGAGGGAACACTTCCATTGGGAAGGCCAAGATTTTTCAGATTCCAAGAAAAGGCTTAGGGAATTTCTTTTGCTACCTCAGCACAGACCTCTGGCGATACCTCCTGTCTTGGACATACTTGATGATGTTTACTCTGAGGCTTGCCTTAATCCGGATTCCCTGCCTCCTGCCCCAGTCAAGTCTGATAGGTACTACAGAGTTCCTAACTCACACCAGTTTCTTTACAAAAGCCATAATGCTGACCCTGAAACCATTTCTCAAGGCCCCAAGGGAATGAAGGCCTCTACTGCTAAGAATCCATTACCTTCCGAGAGAGAGTCTAGATCCTTAGAAAGGTGGGGAAAAAAGGTATATACCTCGGCCACCCTAGCCATGAGGGCCTTAAATTGTCAGTTCCATATGCTTAAATATCAGCAGTTTCTATTATCACAATTAAGGAATAAAATGTCACAACCTGAACAACCAGATTTGAAGGAGTTGCAGGATGTGATGCATAGTGCAGAACAAGTGGGTAAACACACCTTACAATGTGGCTATGATGCTCTAGAGGCCTCAAGTAGAGCTGCTGTTACAGGATCAGTCATTCGTAGACATGCCTGGCTTAGGGAACAAACCTTGCCTGATCATGTTAAAGCTAAACTACTAGATGCTCCTTTACAAAAGGATGTATTATTTGGTACAAATGCTGAGGAGATACTATGGAAAATGGAAGAAAAAGCTAAATCTATGCAAACTGTCAAAGCTTTTCTACAGGTACAACCACCATGTTTTATCAGAAATTGGCCTTCAAAAAACTGGTCCTTTCCAGCCACGGACAAGCCCCAAAGAGGTAGATACAGGCGCACAAGGGGCAGAGGACAATCTCAAGGATCATATAGGGGCAGACAATGGCAATCTCCAGCACCAAGAGGTGGCGACGACAGTGCACAACAGTACAGGAAACAAACCCAATGACTTTCCCCTTTGCATGCCAAGCAAGGCTCAGGTGGCAGCACCCTTGGGAGGAAAGCTGGCATTATTTTCAAAAAATTGGCATATTGTCACAAAAGACAAATGGATCCTGGACATTATAAACAGAGGCTACAGATTTCATTTTCACACTCTTCCAAAAATGAGAGGCATGCCGAACCTGCCACACAATCAAAGGGCAGAGGTTCAAATACAAATTTCAAAGCTCATGGACATGAGAGCTATTCAAGAGGTACCTACTCACGAACAAGGTCAAGGTTTTTATTCCAGACTATTCCTGGTACCAAGGAAGGGAACCGATTGGAGACCCATTTTGGACTTATCCATCCTAAACACATTTTTACTCGTACCAAAATTCAAGATGCTCACTTTACAGCAGCTTCTTCCCATGCTGGGCAAGGAGTCTTGGCTAGTAACATTGGACCTCAAGGAGGCATACCTGCATGTCCCAATCCGACAAAGCTGCAGATGATACCTCAGATTTCTTGCAGGTTCAATCCACTATCAATTCTCTGCATTGCCCTTTGGCTTATCTACTGCGCCCAGAGTATTCACAAAATGCCTGGCATCAGTAATTGCCTACTGCAGACTTCAAGGGATACAAATTTACCCTTATTTGGATGATTGCCTGATCCAAGCGGACAACAAACACATACTTCTGGAACATCTGGCTTATGTAACACGGTTATTGAATTCTCTGGGATACACAGTCAGCAAAGAGAAATACAGGCTAACACCATCTCAGAAAATAATTTTCCTGGGTGCCAACTTGGACACAAACACCCAGATGGCCTATCTTACACCAGAAAAACAGGGGCAACTAACTCAGTACTTCAAGATGCTAGCAAATTGTACCAGGCTAACTGCAAGGAAAATCCTGCAGGCTCTGGGCTTCATGGCATCTTGCATTCTTCTAATCCCATGTGCAAAGTTACATATGAGGAAACTTCAATGGTACCTAAAAAACCTATGGTCTCAACACAGCCACAGTTTGGAAACAATAATACCACTAATTCCATGTTTGCAAAAGGAATTTCTGTGGTGGGCCCAAGCATGCCAAACAAACACAGGTCTACCATTCTGCAAGCCTCAAGCAAATCAATTCATCACAACAGATGCCTCAGACTATGCCTGGGTGGCACACATGACAGACAGGTGCATTCAGGGCAAATGGTCCCAAAAGGAAAAGCACCTTCACATCAATCAAAAGGAAATGCTAGCAGTGATAAATGCATTTACAGCTTTCAAGGACCTCCTGCATCCAGGGCAATTATTGATAAGAACAGACAACACCACAGTAATGTGGTACATAAACAAACAAGGAGGAACACATTCATACCCCCTGTGCAGGCTGGCCATGTCACTTTGGAACATGGCTCTGGAATGGCAAATAGAGCTTCAAGCACAGTACCTGCCAGGTTTGGAAAACACGCTGGCAGACAATCTAAGCAGAAATATGACAGACCCGCATGAATGGAAGTTGCATCCTCAAGTGTTTACAAAGATAATCCAAGCATGGGGAAGGCCAGACATAGATCTCTTTGCCTCCCACAGGAATCATCAATTGACAAATTTCTGCTCAAGGACATTTCATCCAAAGGCCTGGAGAGTGGACGCCCTTTCTTTCAGTTGGGCAGCACGGACAGTTTACGCCTTCCCACCTTTGCCTCTACAGCCCAAGGTGCTCTTGAAAGCAAGAGCAGACAGACCAAAGATGATACTGATTGCTCCAGACTGGCCAAGGCAACACTGGTACCCACTCCTGAGGAGCCTAACACATTCTCCTCCCTGGACTCTACCTCTAATGCCTCTTCTCCTGACTCAGCACAGCTACAAAACTCTTCACAGTCAGCTGAAAACACTCAATCTGGCTGCATGGAAAATTCCTTAACACCACAACAGACCCTACTCTCCAAGGAGGTGCAGGATGTCATTTTGGAGGCCAGAAGGCCATCTACTAGAAAAGCTTACTCCGCAAAATGGAAACGGTTTTGCGCTTGGAATGAGAAAAAGGGCCAGGATCCTAGAAAACTGAATTTGCCTCAGATATTACAGTATCTAGCTGAGCTGTTGAGCAGTGGACTTTCATTTTGCTCCATCAAAATCCATGCCTCAGCCATTTCTGCAGAATACAACACTGATCCACCCTTATTCTCTCACCCACTCTTAAGGCAGTTCCTCAGAGGGGCTAAGAATATAAGACCTCCAAGGAAACAACCAATACGAGCCTGGGATCTTAATTACATTCTAGAAAAATTAACATTGCCTCCCTTTGAACCAGCGGCCTCAACAGATTTGCAATATTTGTCCTGGAAAGCAGCTTTCCTTCTGGCTATTACCTCAGCTCGTAGGGTCTCGGAACTACAAGCCCTCATGGCTGTGCAGCCCTTTCTCATCTTCCATCAGGACAGGGTTTCCCTACGAACCAACCCGTCATTTATGTTTAAGGTAGTATCCAGGGTAGCTTTAAATCAGGCCATACACTTACCTACCTTTTACCCCAATCCTCAAAACAAAGGGGAAAGGCTGCTACATTCCTTAGACATCCATAGACAGCTACGTTACTATTTGGACAGAACAAAGCCTTTCAGGAAATCAGAACAACTCTTTGTGTCCTATGCTGTAGGAGCTCAAGGGGAAGCCAATTTCCAAACAGACAATTTCAAAATGGATAGGCCACTGCATACGGTTTTGTTACTCCTTTCATGGTAAATCTGTACCTGCAGGCATCAGATCCCACTCCACAAGGGCCACAGCTACCTCTGCAGCCTTCCTCAGAGGAGTCCCTACCAAAGATATTTTGGAGGCAGCCACGAGTTCTGTGCATACCTTCACCAAACACTACCACCTACCTCTATACTCCAAAACTAGAGCAGGCTTTGCCACTGCTGTGTTGCAGGGCATTCTGGCTCCTCCCAGTTCCACCTAGTGCCTACCACCCTGTGCGTAGCTTTGGGATTCTACCCATCTGTTTTGACTGCAGCTGTATGCACGATGAACATAGTACAGTTTTGTACCTACCATAAATGTAGATGTTTGAGTGCTAATACAGCTGCAGTCCAGGTTTCCCTCCCTCCTTCCCCTCTGGGTACAGACCTAGTGGCTAACTCCTCATCTTACAACCTGATTGGGTTATCCCTCTATGGTGTATTTGCTTGCAACTACTGATTTGTGATTATATTGCATTACATGATTATATATTATATATATATATATATATATATATATATATATATATATATATATATATATATATTGCCTT
>NC_056729.1:380420829-380430829 GCF_019279795.1 Protopterus annectens | reverse complement strand
CTGAGTTACAGGCACTAATGGCTGTGGAACCCTTCATTATTTTCCATGCTGGCCGGGTTTCCCTCAGGACTAACCCGTCCTTTATGCCTAAGTTGGTGTCCAGTGTGGATTTAAACCAATCCATCCATTTACCAACCTTCTTCCCTAATCTTCAGAATAAAGGGGAAAGGATCCTGCACTCCTTGGATGTGCACAGACAGCTCAGGTTCTACCTTGACAGGACTAAACCTTTCAGAAAATCTGACCAGCTGCTAGTCAGCTTTGCTACAGGGGCTGAGGGCAAGGCCATTTCAAAGCAAACCATTTCCAAATGGATAGCACACTGCATCCATTTCTGCTACAAGCACCATGGAAAACCTACCCCACAGGGGATCAGAACACATTCCACTAGGGCTACTTCCACCTCTACAGCATTTCTCAGGGGAGCCCCTAACATAGACATTCTGGAAGCTGCAACCTGGAGTTCTGTACACACCTTCACCAAGCATTACCACTTACCTATTTTTTCTAAATCCAGAGCTGGATTTGCTACAACAGTCTTACAAGGCCTGCTAGCCAGCCCTAACACTTCTTGACTGCCTCCACCCTTCTTCAGCTTTGGGAATCAACCCGCTGAAACAGTGAAACACGAAGAACATAGTACAATTGTGTACACTTACCAGAAATGTAGATGTTCAAGTATATTCACTGTTGCAGTCCTGGTTTCCCTCCCTCCCTCCAGCCCCCTAGCTATCCTTTCTATGGCCATTTTTAATGGCAGTGGTATTTACTTTTTACTGGTGGTGTTCCACACCATATACTAGCTTCCTATTTGGGGGGCTTCTGACATTTGGCGCAAGAAAAACTAACGTAATGGCATCGACTGCCTGTTTTATACCCCTGACGACCTGACATCATGGAAGAGGTGACAGCATCCGACACAGAAATTCCAAGACTCTGGTATTCGGGCCGACTGAGGGATAACTGCAGACGGATAACCCAAGTGTGATGACTGCAACAATGAATACACTTGAAGATCTACATTTGTGGTGAGTGTGCACAACTGTACTTTCCCTGATGTCCTGTTGAAATTACTCCTAGTAGTAGAAATACTGCTTTGGGTCTCCCCTCAAAAGAGGCTACAAGTCTAGTGGGACTAACCTGGTCAGCAGAAGATAAAATATATACTTTGTTGCCTGGAAAGGCAAAAGTTGAAGATAAGGAGCAGGTCATTCTGCCTGATACAGTAGACTGTCATCTTATACCTTGGAGCCCTATCCCTCCATGGTAGCTCCCTTGAGCTCCATAATTGTTGTATGCCCTTGGAGGCATGTATTCATCCACATGGTTTCTTGGCTTTATGTAAAGCACTGTCTGCAGCATGTGTTCAGTAGCCCCGAACCCTGCAGGTGCAACATCCAGTGCTTCTCACAGGCATTACCCATCACCAAGCTAGTCCCCCCCACCAAGACAGACAAGCCAGTGACTCCCCTTTTCTAGCCCAGCTATTCTCATGGCTGTGCAGCTAATCAAAGTTGAATCTCTCAGTTGTAGTCAGGGCTTCATTCCTCTGTGCCTGTTTTCTACGTATTGTATTATGTACAGGTTATGTCTTTTGCACTTTATTTTATGAACAGTTTCCAATTACTTATTGTATTTGTGTTTTGTTTGAAAATTGTATAGGAAGTCTTATCATGCCACATTTAGGATATTAGTAAGATTCTGTTTTTCCCCTGAAGCTTTAATACTTGCTTTTGTATTGTCTTCTGTGAAATGTATATTTACAGTGACCTGTCTGTAAATGTATTTTAAATTGTGAACTAACCTACTGATGAATTTTTTGTTTGTGGCGACCCTCTGCATTGGAATGGAGAGGGGGACGTCAGAATGTAGCTTTATTTATGTTTTGTTTCATTTCTGCATCTCTTATGTTAGCAAACCAAATTTGTTTTGTGTTTAGGGTAAAAATAACTTGGGTTATTTTCATTATGTCTTAGGTACTCACACAGACTGTGATGACACCCACATCCTTTTGAAGGCATATTGCTTGGTATCATTTTCATTCTTTCCTCATGGCTGGGTTTCATAACTGTACGCCTATGTCATGTTATTCAGTCCATTATATAATACAGTTTGTGCACTGTCAGCACAAATATATGCAGTACTGTAATCCATATTGTGGTACTGTGTTTTTGTGACTGAAGCACCTTCTTGGCAGTGGAGTAGCATTGTATGTGATGTTGTTCTATCTCGCCGTTCATTCTTACAGATGGGTTTGGAGCCGATCCTCGGCTCCGAGTTGGCCTCCTGCAAAGCTTGAGGTCTTCAGACAGCTCGAGGCCAAGTATCTATCCCATGATGCACCTGGAGTTACCTCAGATCTAGTTTGCCGTTGCAGTAGATCGGAGGTTCCTCAGCATCACTCGGGCCAGTAAAAATTTATTACAAACTTTTTTCTAATAACTTTGTTATGTCTACCTTTTAGCTTTTAGAGCATTTAAATCTTTATAGAGTGTATTCCTTGGTGTGCCTTTTTACATTTAGATATAGCTTTTGGCCTTCGTTTTTTCTAAAGGCCTTTATACTTAGTGTAGCTATATAGTTCTTGTGTGCTTTTGATAAGTGATATTTTTCTCATAGTTTTTGATATTTAAAAGTGCTTAGATATCTAGTTAGTGTGTGTGTGTGTGTGTGTGTGTGTGTGTGTGTGTGTGTGTGTGTGTTTAGAGTGACACTTTGTCACAACATATTTAGCCCACAGTTTTTGTCAGGGCTTATTTAAATTGAGTGTGTCTTTATTATAGTGTAGTAGTTTTTCACTTGATACTGTGCTGTTTATTATGGCTGACCAGGATAGGGATAAACATCCAAAATCCAGTTTCAAAAAATGTCCAAAATGTGGACAGAAAATATATGTTACAGATAGCCATGTCAACTATGTATACTGTTTGGGAGCTTTGCATCTTCAGGAAAGTTGCTCCATTTGTCACTCCTTCTCTTCTAGGGTCCTTCAGGAGAGAAATAGAAAGCTGATTGATAGAAGACTAGTCAAACCATCATTTCAGGAAGCTTTGAGTGACCAGGACAGGTACAGGTCTAGTAAATCTTCAAAGTCTTCCAAGGCTTCTACTTCTTTAGAAGTTAAAAATTAAAAAAAAACAGAGACGTTGGCTGCACAGCCCTCGGAGCCGAGTGTCTTGTCTTTTCGGAACTGGTCCCCAGTCCTGGAACTGGTGTCCAAAGTGCCTAAATCGCCCCTCCTGCAATCAGTACCTCCATCCATTCATTCATCTCGGTCCTCGATGAGCCTTTCCAATTTTGATGTGGATCATGTGGTGCAGAAGTTGTTACAGGCACCGGCATTTGCTAAATTTTTATCGGCTCCGACCCAAACTGTTTCGGAACCAAAGACTGTTTTGATATCTACATCCTTTCCTCCTCTGAGCAATAGCGGTCCTTCAGGTCCTTCAGAGCTGGACTTGATGATCATTGAGCCTTCGGAGCCGATGCCTATTCAAGTGTCTTCAGTTTAATTTACTCTGACGTCCTCTGCGCCAATCCAGGAGTCTAGGAGCCAGTACTCTCCAGTCGGGTCCAGGGAGGATAGTTGGACTGACTTGTTGGTTCCGACTTTGCCTCTCAAGCGCTTCAGCTTGGATGAGCTCGGCTCCTACCTGTGGTTCGGAGCCCACTGCGGTTTCTTCAGATCCATCGGTTCCTTGTCACCAGAGCAGAGGTGCCTTCAAAGCCATGAGGAGAGTTATGTCTCGTAAGACATCAGTGACTTCAGGTCTGGCTACCTCCTCCCCAAAAGTGCCCGTGTCCACTTCTGCTTCACAGATCCTTTCTAAGCGTAGAGACCCAGAGCCTCAGGAAGCCCCATTGGGTGGCCACTCCTATTTCAAGTCCACACCAGAAGTTCCCACTGATGAGGTTCCCAGGAAGACAATCTGTAAGAGGAAGCACTTGGACTTCCCACAGGAGTCTCTCACAATCGATACTGACTTGGATGAATCAGAAGGCTCCCCACGGTCCCCCTCTGAGGATATCTCATTTGCTGAGATATTAGAAATCCTTAGGCAGAGGGGTGACTTGGCAGTCCACCAACCCTACTGAAAATGAGTTGGTTCTCCTGAATGCTTTCTGGTCTCAACCCTCCACTTCTTAGGTGTCTCCGCCCTTCGATGAGCTTATGGAGCTGGTCTCATGAAGGGCATGGGAGTTTCTGGACACCATGGAGCCTGTCCCCAGGAGGCCTAATAAATTTATTTCTGCCCCCCAGGAAAAGTCCTTTCTTACCAAAGGAGTGCCAGTTGATGCCATGGTGGTGGTGGCAGTCACCAAAAAGGAGATTTCGGAAACTTCTTCCTCTATCCATCCTCCTAACAGTGATTCTAGGATCATGGATAGATACGGGAAACACACTTAGAGTTCAGCGACTTTTGCATTGCGTTCACTGAGCTATCTCACTCATTTTATGAGTTTGGAGATGCTCTTCAGGGTACAGTAGCTGCAGGAGCTTCAGATGAAGTTGCCTCCCAGCTTGCTACCCTCAATTCCATAGTGAACTTGTCCATGCGCCTCCTTTCATATGCAGCTGATGGAACGAGTAGGGCAGCGGGTACAGGAATTGCTCTTAGGAGACGCTCCTGGATGTGCTTGTGTTCCTTCATGGAGCCCTTTAAGTCATCCTTTGTCAACACCCCTTTTGATGGCTCGTCCTTTTTTGGGCCCAAAGTTAAGGAAACCTTGACCAGGTGTGAACAGGAAGGAAAGACTCCGTCTGCCGTCGGAGTCGTTTTTTTCACCCCTGCTAGACCCTACCCCAAGGATCAAAGGGGAGGAAAGATGTAGTTCCGAAAACCCCAAGGACCCTTTCAGATACACGTGTTGAACCCCCCTCCAGGGGCAGAGGAGGGGGCAATAATGGAATACGCTTCCCTTGTGGCAGAGGGGATCCGTAAAACCAGGGCAACAAAGATCAGTTCTTTGGAAAGCCCTACCAGCACTCCTGAAAGGAGGGCCCGACTGTCCTACTCTGGAGGCAGTCGGGGGTCGCTTATCTTTGTATCCAGACACCTGGCTCAAAATAACAAATGGCAACTGGGTACAAAGTATCATTTCCAGAGAATATTTCATTCCTTTCACCTCACCCCCTCCACTGACAACAAAAATCCTGGACGCTCCACCCAGTTACAGGGAACAGGAAACAGTAGAGGTCCAAACATTACTAAGAAAGAGTCATCCAACCAGTCCCAGCAGACCAGATAGGATCCGGAACTTACTCAAACTTCTTTTTAGTTCCAAAAAAAACAGGGGACCTATTTTGGACCTCAGCAGACTAAACAGATCCGTCAAGAAAGAGAAGTTCCGGATGGTCACGCTTTAGTCGATATTTCCCTTCTTTGGGAAAGACAATTGGATGTGCTCGATAGATCTCCAGGATGCGGACTACCATGTAAAAATGGCCAGACCATCCAGGGATTATCTGTGCTTCTGGCTGGGAGCCAATCATTACCAATTTCGAGCCCTGCCCTTTGTTCTCACTACAGCCCCCAGAGTGTTCACCAAATGTATGGCAGTGGTCACAGCTCACCAGAGATGTTTAGGATTCCAGGTGTTTCTGTACTTAGACGATTGGCTCCTCACCGCCACCACCAGGCATCAGCTTATACAAGCCAGGGGCATCACTCTTTCTCTCTGCAGTCATCTGGGTATTAAAATAAATTCAGAAAAGTCTGCCTTGTCGCCATCGTAACATATCATTTTTATCAGAGCAGAATTGGACACCACCACCACCACCACTCTGAGACTTCCAGCAGAAAGAATCTTACTACTCCATCAGCAGGTTTGCAATATCATATCCAAAGACAAGGCTCCAGCATCAGAAGTACTAAAACTGTTAGGCATGATGGCAGCTGCAATATTAGTGATACTGTTGGGTTGCATGCACATGCATATTCTCCAATGGCTGTTATTCACTCAATGGTCTTAACCAGGAGCTTCCACGGTCTCATCTCATAATGATTACAAACACATGCAAAAAGGATCTTCAGTAGTGGTTGACCTCTCTTCATGTAACAATAGATCGTCCTTTTATTCTAACCCCAGCAGCGGCCACAGTGACCATGGATGCTTCCCTGATATGGTGTGAAGGGGGCATTTTCAGGGGAAAACAGCCCCAAGGCACATGGACAGAACAGGAGAGACATCTGCATATCAATGTCCTGAAGATGAGAGCGGTACTTTTTAGTATTGCAGTACTTCCAGGATTCTCTTCCTCTGGGAAATATTGCGATTCAGACAGACATGTCAGTGGTCTGGTACATGAACAAAGAGGAACCAGGTCCTACCCCCTTTGTCGCGAGGCCCTAAGAGTATGGCAGTGGGGCTGCATCCACCCAGTGCTTTCTGTTAGGAATGCACATCCTGGGGAAATCCAGCATAATAGCAGACAAACTGAGCAGAGCAATTTTGTTGCCTCGCGAGTGGTCCCTCAAGAAAGAAATAGCTGAGAGAATTTTCAACGGGTGCAGCCAGCCTTGCTGTGACCTTTTTGCCAACCACATGAACATGAAATGCAGAAGCTACTTTGTCCTGATTCCCCCTTTGGGAGAAGCCCCAAGGGATGCACTCGTACATGATTGGCCTCCGGGTCTCCTCTATGCATTCCCACCAATTCCCTTGATAGCCAAAGTATTACAGAAAGCAAAAGCCCTAGGAATGACCATCATACTAATAGCCCCTCATTGTCCTAGTCAGATTTGGTTCCCCTTCCTTCGACTTCATCAGTTGGAAGACCCTTGCATTCTGGACCCAGTTCCAGATGATCTGACGCATTCATTGGGGGATCTTCATCCCTCTCTTCAGTCCCTGAAGTTGACACCTTGGCTGCTCCAATTCCCAACATAGCCAGGTTCCATAAACCTCTCTAATGAAACACAGCAGATTCTGATATCTTCTCATAAATCCTCTACTAGGAAGCTATATCTTAGCAAATGGAAAAGATTTTCTATATGGGCCTCTCAAAATAACATTGATCCCTACCAAGCCCCAATTGCCTCCATATTAGAGTTCTTGACTATGCTTTTCAATAAAGGAGCTGCAGCAGCAACAGTTCAGGTTCAACTTGCTGCTATCTCTAATTTTCACCTTGGCTTTGAAGGATTGAACATAATGTCACACAAACTATCCTAATCCTTTCCCAAAGGGACTTTTCATCTGATATCACCTGTGAAATCCCCTTATACCCCTTGGAATCTAAATTTTATGTTTTCATGCATTATTCTCCCACTTTTCGAACCAGCTTCCTCCTGCGATTTGAAATATTTGTCATGGAAGACTATAATTTTAGTAACATTCACTTCTGCCCGTAGAGTGTCAGAGCTTCAGGCATTGTCCATAAAGCCTCCTTATTTGATTTTCTATACTGACAGTGTCTCCCTGCGAACAAATCCTTAATGCTTGCCAAAAGTTTGTACTGAAACTAATCTGAACCAGATTATAGATTTACCAGTGTTTTTCCCCAAACACATCAACAACTTAGAATATATGCTGCACAAGCTTGATGTTCATAGACAACTCAGATTTTATTTGGATAGAACAAGAGAGTTTATAAAATCAGAACAGCTTTTCGTTCCTTTTCAGATTCCAGAAAAGGTACGCCAGTGGCAAAAACAACACTGTCTAAATGGTTATGTAATTGTATCACATTTGTTTATTCGGCTGCTAATATGCCCTTACAACACAAAATTAAGGCTCATTCTACCAGAGCAGTGTCCACATCTTCTGCCTTTTCTGCTAGGCTTCCTATAGACAACATTTGTACAGAAGCCACTTGGTGAAGACCTCATACCTTTATCACTCATTACAAAGTTGACAAGGCCTCCAGGGACAGGGCCTCCTTTGGGTCTACTGTCCTGAAAAACATACTCCTGTGAGCCACCCGAGAAAGATGGTGCTTGGGACGCTACCCATCTGTAAGAATGAACAGTGAGATCGAACAACTTCACATAAAGAAGTTATGTACTCACCATAACTTTCCATGTGAGTTGTTCATCTCGCCTTCGTTCTTACTTCCCACCCTCCTGACCCCTCCAGGGTTTTTTCAGGACCGAGATACTATATTCTTCCTGATTGCTCAATCCTTCTATAGCTTTCTCCTAAAGAGTGATAGAGTGACTTATGGTATTATTAGATGCAGCAAACAAGATCTGAGGTAACTTCAGGTGCATAATGGGATAGGTACTTGGCCTTGAGCTGTCTGAAGACCTCAAGCTTTGTAGTAAACTCGGAGCCGAGGATCGGCTCCTAACTCATCTGTAAGAATGAAGGCGAGATGAACAGCTCACATGGAATGTTATGGTGAGTACATAACTTTTTTGTGACCGCTGCTATACTGACCTTGTACAGGTGGTACAGTAAATACAAATCTTGTTCTGCTGAGTTTCTGGCTGATAGTGGTTCATTTTGAGCCATGGTTGTGCTCAGATATGCACTAGTCAGTCAGTATTTGGAATCACATTCTCCCTTTCATATACAGGATTCTGCTCAATAAGACAAATTCATCGGTATTAACTAACTTCTTAAAGCCTGTGCTGAACTGCTAAAAAACATAGTTTGGGTTATGCTGTTAAGTGATAAAAAATTACTTCAGTTTCTGACCAAGTCTCTAGCTTTTAGAACAGTCATATATTTATTTAGGAAGTTTGAGTTCTGTGCTTAAGTCAGTTTATTTTTACACAACAGTTCATCACGTAGTTTGGGGAAAAACGTTTGTTTCCAGTGTTTGTGCCATTTAAACAAATGAGTTTTCCAACATGATAAATTAAAGGTAGTATGCATTAAGTCAGTTGTTTGATGTAGTAGGCCTTTGCTTTGTGTATGGTATGAGTGTTTTTTTCATACTAGGTTTATTGCATATTCAGCTGTTTTGTTAATGCAATACAGCTGAAAAGATGCAGTGACCTGTCATTTGCTAAAAGTAATTACTCAAAGTAACATGGAAAAATGGATTTTTTAATTTATGTGATGTCAGTTTCTAGAGGTGGGCACATTTTTTATTTGATTAAAATTTGCTGTTTGCTGTACTGCAGCAGAATGAGTTCACCTACCTTATACATTGTGAATTTTTTAGCTTACCAAGGTTACAACAGCAGCATTAGCTCATAGTTAAATATAGGATTTACTTAACAATATACATTTAATATAAAAATATTATGCATAGTTCTTTATGTATTGGTTATTTATGCCTATCTTTTAACATGTTTTTGTTCAGCTGAATTTTAGAGAAAAGTTTCTGGGCTTTATGCAAGAGTGCAATGTTAATTTGTGAGTATGTACAGTTCAGCATATATTTCCCTGATAAGAAATATGTTAGTAGAGTCTCCACGAATCAAGAGTTTATATTGAGAAGTTAAAAGTACATCTGTTTATATGAAATCCATCCCATGGGAAGGATGCTGTCTTTCTAATAATTATATTCTGGTATCCTTTAATAAAATAAATCAGTTATTCTTTTATTATACTATGCACAACTTGTCAAGCTGTGCATAAAACATGGGGTAATTATCAAGTCTTTGATCATAACACACTTATGTGTTTTTTGAAATACGGATGCCAAGAAATTCACCTTGAGTGTGAATCCCGACATCCATGTCAAAAATGCATAATAAAGGGTTATGAATGGAGACCCGAATATAATACTTTGTACTACACAAAGCTATATTGCTCCATGTGCTGTCAGCTACAGAAACAAATGTAGGCGATTGAAGTGAAAAACCAGTAAAACACTTAAGCTTTTTCAGAGAGACAACAGGCAGTAGATATCATAAATTCCCACCCATTATTAAACATGGTTTTACACCTAAACACCGTCATTCTGACAGCGCTTATAATAATAGAAATAGCACTAATCAATTTACTCCTACCAATACTAGCCTCCCTACTACAACCTCCCAGAATGATTCTGTACCACACACACCCCTTTTCGGTAATACAGACACGAATGCTCATTTTATTG
>NC_056729.1:380326134-380334133 GCF_019279795.1 Protopterus annectens | reverse complement strand
AAGATTTCCCATTTCTGCATTGTAGTGCGATCTCAGCGTTGGTAGTTTTAAGTAAGGGGGGTGTGTGGGGTGCAGGGGGGTGTGTAGTCCCCCTTGCTGTAGATGTTTAGTTTTGTGTTTTTTGGTTGTATGTGGTTTTACGTCAGTTTTTGAACTTTTATGAGTTCGACCATATGTTCTCGGCCATATGTGGTTTAAATTAGTAAAATTTCGATCTACTGCAGTAGTAATTATATATATATATGTGTGTGTGTGTGTGTGTGTGTGTGTGTGTGTGTGTGTGTGTTTTATATTTATTTTAACCGGCTAGGTGGTTTGGCCATTGCACCCCTTTCAGCCAAAGCCAGGCAATTAGCACAAGTAGAAGACAGTAAGAACATTTTGAAGTTATGCAGTAGTACAAAAATAACTTAATATTAGTAGTATATTATAGAGTGCCATTTTGTGCACATTTGTTTCGTGATTTTGTAAGCAGTTGTTACTTTCATATATTGTTGATAATATGATTTTGTAACTAGTTGATGCATATACATTATACATTATATTAAACACTATTTGCCAAAAATATCTGTTATGGCAAGCAAGATGATGAAGGCTAAGCTGAATGGAGAGCATGTGTAGATTGAAAATGGATAGGTAAGAGAGCATGCAGAGGAAAATATATATATATATATATACATATATGTGTATATAGATATAGATATATATATATATATATATATGTCTGTGTGTGTATATATATATATATATATATATATATATATATATATATGTGTGTGTGTATGTGCGTATATATATATATATATATATGTATATATATATATATATATATATATATATATATATAGATGTAAATATAGATATATTTGTGAGTGTATATGTATTGTGCATGCAACATATGCACACTTTTCTCTGCTACAGCTCATTGGGTGTATACTCAGTCTAAAAAAAAAAAGCTTTATTTCTTTTTTCTTGTAAATATTTTAATTAAATCCAAACATTTTTGCAGCTTTTGTAGTTGTCTTTTATTATCTCATGAAACTTAATGAAAGTTCTGCCTACCTTAGCAGCTAACAAACAGGATAAATATGTCCGTGTTGTCTTTTTCTTACAGGTGCTGCTCCTATGTTGGACGGAGGGGCAATGGCCCACAAGCAATATCTATTGGCAAGAACTGTGACAAATTTGGGATTGTTGTTCATGAACTAGGACACGTGATAGGATTCTGGCATGAACACACTCGGCCTGACAGGGATGATCATGTTACAATCATTAGGGAAAACATCCAGCCAGGTGAAGTTTTTTTTTTTTTGGACTGTTAAGATGTTTTTGTTATTTTTTTTTTTCTAGACCATGTGTGCTAGGAACTTTTGAAGGCATTTTCAAAATGTCTCTTATTCTGTTGCATCTGTAGTGCAGAGGGTAAAGCTCTGACTGTGACCATAATGACCAGTGTTCTACTACTTGGCCTGGATGTGAGATGGGAGGGAGAAACCAACTGTACTTTGCCTATCCTTTTGTGGTGGTAAAACTGTGGTGCCTAGAACCCAGTGCTGAAATGCCCAACTTTTATATGGATGAGTACTTTCTCAAGACTGTATGTAATTTAAGAGGAGCAGCGCATTGACACTACAAAGCAGTGTTTAGTAGTGTATAACCAGGTATAAGCATAAGAAAGTCTTCAGGCTATGTCTTAGCAATGTGCTGGTTGGTGATCAGAATGTGGTGATAGATCCTCAAATAAAAATCCCCAAACCATCCAAGAAACATAGTTTTGCAGGAGGCTACATTTACCCAGCGCTGACTCTGAAAAGTAGAGGACGTCAGAAAAGGCAAATCTTTACCGAAAATATGTCACCATGGGGTCGTATCTGATGCTGTGACTTATAGAATGAAGGGAACTGAAGAGCTGTACATTTGCAAGAGGTAGCTAGATGGTTGGGCTGGTAATTTTCTTTTTAAAATGCTTAGTTATAATAACATGAAGTAGATTTATATATTTTAATGTAACTGACTCATAAACAATCAGCTATGGATGTTTATACCATTTGTTACCTTTTTAAAACTTAGAATCTCCATACTTTTTTGAAAAGTCAAGTTGGGAAAATACAGTTTAAAGAAGTGTAAAGGTTTACTATCCTGTACTCCAACTGGTAGTCGAGTCCAGCTGGGCGAATCCTGAATTGCAAACATTGTAATGTTGAAAACCAACATTACTAGCTGCCCAACCTTGCCTCCTTCTAGACCAATGGTAGTGCCTTTCTGGACCCATGATACTGCTTTTCTGGTCCAATGGTAATGCTTTTTCCTGGGTCCAGACAGAGCTGTAGGGAGTTTTTGGGGTTCAATGTTTGTGTCCAGTATATCGGAATTTGGCAGTCCGACTTTTGTGGATGGTTTCGAGCAGTGGAGAACATGACTCCTATGAATTAAGAACTGTATAGTAAACCAATATAATTATCTTGTGAACAGTAAATGCCGTTAAAAATTTGCAAAGAACGTTTTTGTTTAACAAAAACTCTTCTTTGTAATGATAATAGTCAATATATAAAGTCTCTACATGATATTAAGTTTTGCAAGAAAAATCCAAGCTTGCACTTTTGTAATTATTGTATGATTTTCCATATTTAGAAGCTGCACAGAGTGTTAGCAGCCCTTTTCTTCATATATGTATTTACTGGCAAAGCCCGACTGGGCCATTGGCCCATTTTTAGCGGAGGGCCAGTGAGAAAAGCTCCATTCAAAAATTTAACATGTAAAATAATACATTATATACACAACATGCAAGGATGAGGTGATTATGCATTACATATTATAGACATACATGGTTTAAATATAAAGGTATAATATGCAGTAGCATATCTTACAGAGTAATGCTAAACATGAAATAATGCATAATAGGGGAGGAACAAGCAGAGTGAATAACAAAAGAGTAACAGAGTGCTTCTGAGTACTACTACAGGGGATTTATATCATAACCTCAAAAGCTAATAAGCACAAAACTCCGAATTTCAAACCTCAAAGTTAAAAAAAGAAGTCGAACCGTGGAACGGAGATCACCATAGTGTGTGACAAGGGAAGATTTCCCTTTACTGCACTATAGTGCGATCTTGGAGTTGGTATATTTAAGTAGAGGGGTGTGGGGGGTTCAGGGGGGTTTGCCCCCCTGCAGAGGGGGTGTGGGGGTGCATGGGGGGGCTTGCTCCCCTGCATAGAGCATTTTGTTTTTTGTTTTGGGTAATTAGTGGGGGGGTTTTGGTAGATTCGATGTCAGTTTCGTGATTTGAAGTTCGCGGTTTTGAGCTTCGGAGTTATCAGCTTTCGGTTATGTGATATAGACCCCTACTTCAGTTAAATCTTGTAACAGGCTAGATAAGAACACTTGAGGTTAAGTACTGGAAAAAGGAGAGAAATAGGTGGGGAAGTAGAAATAAGATGAAAGTATAGGAATAGGAGAGAAAGGTGTAGTATGTAATGGCTGAAAGGTAATGATGTGGTAGTGCTTCCAGGCCTAGTGCTTGTGCAAAGCCATTTGTTGGTGAAATATTCCTTTAGTAGTATTTTCATCTTGGAAGTGTTGGTATTGATTATTGCTTGGGGTATGAAATTCCAGTACTTAGATACTTTATTTTATAACAGGAAGCCCCCATAGCTATTGTTAGGTTTAGTTACATCTAGCAGAACTTTGTTAGTTGATTTTGGGGATGTACTGCTGTAGTAGGGCTGGACTAGGCTATTGAGAATGGGCAGTTGTTTGGGTGGTGGAAGACATTGTGTGTGAAAATTAATTCTTGTAAGGTTAGAAGATTAGGTAGTTCAAGCTATTCTAGTTGGTGCAGTGAGGTGTAGTGGTGTGATTTGTAAGAGAGGTGTGTGGCAAATCTTACTATTTTGTTAAAAGGACTCGAGTTAATTTAAATCAGTTTTTCTGAGATTGGTGAATATTGGAGAGGCATATAGAAGGGCGGAAAGTAGATGAGTCTTTGCTGTGGAATTTCTGGTGGCATTAGTCAGGAAAGGGTTGACCCTGTAGAGTGAATTTAATTTGATGTGAACATTTTTGATAGTTATGGCTAGGTGTTTGTCATATCTAAGATTGTTGTTGATTATGACCCCGAGATGCTTGGTGTGTTCATCATGTTTTTTTTTAATTTGTGTTGGAAGAACTGATAGTGAAAGGTAGATTGTGATTGTGTTTTTGTTACTAGTGAAGAGCATGTGTTTTGTTTTATTAGGATTAAGAACAAGTTCAGAGTCAGAGAGGTAGTTTTCAATGTCAAGGAAGGCTTTCTGGGTTTGTAGGCATTTTGGTAAGGAGGTAGCTGAACATACAAGGCAGCAGTCATCTGCATATTGAACAATGGTTGCATGTTTGGTAGCTGTAAGGAGTTTGTTGGTGAGAATGATGAATAATAGTCCAAGTATTGATCCTTATGGTGCACTGATGGAAATTTCATCTTGCCATTTTACTGCCTGTTGGCAGTCAGATAGCTATGAAACTAGTGGAGGGCCATTTGGGAGAGGTTTAGGTAGGGTTCCTATTTTGTTTTCGAATTGTTGAAACTTCGAAACTGTAAACATCAAACACAGTTAATCGAAGTTTCAGCAATTCGAACTAAAAAACAAAAAGAAAAAAAAGTCAACAGTTAACTGTTGTAAGCAGGGGGGCAAGCCCCCCTGTACCCCCCCATGATGGGGGCTGCACCCCCACACCCCCCACTCTTTAAATATACCAACTCCGAGATCACACTACAGTGCAGTAAAGGGAAATATTCCCTTTCCACACTATAGTGTGTTCTTGGAGTTAATATATTTAAAGAGTAGGGGGGTGCTGGGGGGCTTACCCCCTGCTTACAACAGTTGATTCATGTTTTTTTTTTAATGTATTCGAAATGATGAAACATCGAACATACAAGTTCGATCGTGTAGTGTTCGATGTTTCATGATTTCGATAACGTAATAGGAACCTGTTTTAGGGGAGGCTAGTTCATTGAGCAGTTTCTGATGGAAACAGTGTCAAGGGCTTTTGACATATCAAGAAGATGATATATACAAAGGTGGCTGGAATTTCTAAGCTGGTTAACTGAGTTAGTAAAACTAACAAGAATAGTAGTAGTAGTAGTGCTATGCTTTTGTCTAAATCCATTTTAGGATCCAGCTAGGGAGGCTGTTGTTTAGCAGATGGTCAAGTAGTTGTGTGTGGATGCATTTTTCAAGGATTTTAGTAATGGGGGAGAATAGCTATTGGTCGGTAATTTGTGAATTCTGTAAAGGTGCCGCCTTTGTGCAAAGGGATGATGTAAGAGACTTTCCAGAGTTTTGGGATATATTGCTTTGTGATGGACCTGTTAAGTAGGAAAGATATGGGGTAGAAGATGGCATCTGATGCTGTTTTCAGAAATTCATTGGGAAGCTGGTCAGCAGCAAGGGATGAGGGCTTTAGTTTGGACAGACGTTTCTTTATGGAGTTAGTTTGTATTGGTTTTATTGAGAAGGACTTTAGGTTTTGTTTTAACTGAGTAGGTATGGATAGATGAGTATTACTGTTTTCTACAAGGGATAGGATAGAATTGATAAAGTGCAAGTTAAATTGGGATGCAATACTATTGGTAGAGTTGGTTGTGGTAGGAGCTGGGTTTGTCTCACCTGGTTTTAACAGGTAGTTGATAGCTGTCCAAAATTTCTGGGGGTTATTTTAGTGCTTCTGTTGTGTTGTGTAGTACATTTTATTGTCCTGTTTAATTTGTTTTTTAGCAAGGTTATGCATTTGACAATATTTGAGAAGTGATGATTCATTTTTAGTCTCTTGGTGTTGGAATTATGCTTGGTCTCTTAGTTTAAGCAGCTTCTTAGTGTCTTTAGTGAGCCATGATATATGTTTAGATTTAGTGCAGATTTTTTCTTTGTGGGGGGGGGGGGGGCTAGGCTATTTAGGTTATTCATGAATTTATTATTGAAATATTGCACAGCTGAGTCTAGGTGGAGGTGTTTTAGAGGGAACCAGTCATAGTTATGCAGCAGGGTATTTCAAATTAAAAGTTATTTTTTGTTACGTATGTATTTGTAGACAATGTTTTTGGGGGTACAAATACGCTGCCTAAGTAAGTAGGTGGGTAGCTGGTCACTTAAGCTGCCAGGGAGAGAGAGAGAGATTGATGGCAGAGGGTGGGTTTATTTGTGAGAGTTCAATCTAGCATTAATTCTTTTTTTTTTTACTGTGCTTGTCCACCCTAGTGGGGGATTCCATCATTTGATAGAAACTGTGAAGTTTATAAAATTAGAGGGATTGTTGAAGGAGCAGGTTGACCAGTCCAGGTAAAAGTCCTTCATTATTTTGGTTTCCTGACTGTATGTTGAAGCACACCATTTAGGAGGTCTTCAGTGATGGCTGGGTTGCTGACTGGGGGTATGTAAACGGTTATGATAGTGTTGTGTTATTTGTAGGTGGGAGATAAAATTTCACAGTTCTTGGGATCTGGGGGATATGTTGGTCTAATTTGAGGTTATCTTTGTAAATTATTACAATGCCACTACCTCTCTTGTGAAGTCCTATCAATCCTATGAATGTTGTATCCAGGGTTAGGATCCCAGAGTCTTGTATATGTCACTGCAGCCAGGTTTCTGTTAGCATTTGATATGTCTGGATAGTATTGGGTGAGCGTTGCTTGAAATTCTGGAATTATGTTTAGTATGCTTCTCAGATTCATGTTTAAGAAAAGGAGATCAGTGTTGCTATGCAGGAGGTATGTGATGTTTGGGTGACTGGGATGTAAGGGGGATGGGGTATTTGTTGTGTGAGTTGAAGGCCTGGATTACGGTGTATGTCTCAGCTTTGTTTTATATGAGCCGAATTGACTAGAAATAGGTAAGTTTGATAACTAATCTGCCATATGTGTGTGGTAGGCTAGGAGTTCTGTGTGAATGAACATATTTTTAAGATAAAAGTTGGGTAGTGGTGGTGTTGAAAAGATGAGGTGAGATAATGAAACTAGTTATAGAGGTGTGGGGTGGGAGAGTTTATGGTGGAGAGATGATGATTATGATAGGATGTGGAAAGTTATGTTGTAATGAGCAGGGTACATAATATAAAGTGATGAAGTAACACTTGCGTATATAGTTAATGTAGGGATTCAAACTGACTGGGTGAAAAAGAGGAGGGACTGGGGTGATGTTGTGAAAAGTACGGGGTAGGGTGTTAATATTTAGTGTAATTACTAATTAGCTGCTAATGGTATAGTTGTAGTAACTGGAGGATTAGGGAGGGAGGTGTGTTCTAAGGGTAAGTATAAATGTAGGGATAGTGGGAGTGGGTGGGAATGGGGGTAGCATAGGGGAGCAGAGTGAGCCCAAGTGCAGCAAGGGTGAATGGAGCGGGTAGAGCCTGGCCACAGTGTGCACAAAAAACTATCACAATGTGCCAGACAAGGTAGGTGCTATATCACTTCAGTTGGCACTCTTAGTTCAGTTTTACCAAAAATAACTATAAAAAATGTGAACTATCTCTCGCTGACACCCAGAACTATGTTTGAGTAGCAGTAGAATATTGACCTAGTCATGGAAGGTTAACAGCAATTTACTAACTGCGTAGTTCATACCATACTAAAATGCCAGAACTAGTTTTTTTTTATACAGACAACTAAGGGGACAGTTTTAGGTTTATTCTGGTAAGGACTATTATGGGAGGGGGTTTAAGGAACTTGGATAGAAAAAATGTATCTGTTGTTCCTGACAGTATGCTCGCCAATGAATACCTGTGCTGGACTTTTATCTAATTAATATTCCTGAGGGGGTGACCTACTCTGTATTTGATGGTACATTCTCTCTCAAAGTTTCTTTTGTGTTTCAGTGAGTTATTTTACTGGTCGCAAGTACAGAAGTGTCAGGAAAACTTTAATTCTAAAATAAGGAGTAGCAAGGGAAACTGAAAATATAGTGGGTGAGAAAAACAATGTCAGAAGGCTATTGGAAAGTTAGGATTGATGTAAAATTAAGGTCACAA
>NC_056729.1:380128634-380321134 GCF_019279795.1 Protopterus annectens | reverse complement strand
AACAACTCACCAATTATATCCAGCATTGTAGTGTTGGAAGAAGCCAGTGCTCTCTTGTTAGAGTTGGCAGCTTGAGAAAGATAGGTTGGTATAATGATTAAGATACTTGCTTGCCTTACAAACCCAAGGTGCAGGGTTTGATTCTTGCGTGGGTTAATTGGCTAGGCTTACTGGCTTTGTTCTAAAAGCTCACCGAGACTCTGCCACAGCTTGCTATGAGGGAAAGGTTAGTTTGCATTTGATTTCTTGTACTTTGTATTACTTTATTTATTTATTTATTTATTTTACATTTGTTGACCAGGATAGTCCTTCTGGGTGTGAGCCCATTTTCAGCAGAGGCCCCGGGAGAAAAGCTTGAATAAAACAAGAACAATATTGACAGGTACAGTGTCGGTTTTACATAGAATTTAACAGAAACATCTAGAGACAATAAAGAAAGTACAATATACAATAGGCACTTTAGTGAAAAGGAGAAAGTTATTACAATAAAGTCATATATATATATATATATATATATATATACACATATATATATATATATATATATATATATATATATATATATATATACTTTAATATGTGTACATATGTATACCCTTACAAAAAAAATAAATTATCAAATTATATTCTTATTGTAGGTAGCTGATAGGTGGTGTTAACAAGTGGGAGTGGGGGTATGCATGGAGACTATAAAATTAACGGGATGAAATTTGATGTGGGCTTATGTGGTATTAGCTTGTCTTAGTGCAGAAGCAGAGCCAGTTGTTAGTCAGGTTGTCTTTGAGCAGAGTTTTGAATTGGTGTAGGTTGGTAGCATTTAGGATGTGTTGAGGGATTGAGTTCCAAAGTTTAGAAATGTGGTGGGAGTAGAGGACGTCCCCGGCTTTGTTGCTTCTTTTGGATACTTGGAGGAGTGTTTTGTTTGAGGATCGGAGTTACCAAGTCTTGGTATATGGTTGGAGTAATTGTTGTAGGGCTGGGGTTCTATTTGGCTGGTATATTAGTTGGTAAGTAAAGTCAAGTTGGGTATAGGTTAGTTGTTGTGGGAATTTGTTGTAGGGCAGAGCAGTGGTGGGACCTATAGGGGGAGCTAGTGACGAACTTGGCTATTTTATTGTAGGCTGATTCAAGTTTGGTAAGGTCAGTTTTGTTAAGCTTTGTAAAGATGGGAGAAACATAGAGAACAGTAGATAAGAGATGAGTCCTGGCGATGCATATTCTAGAATGTCTAGTTAGGAAAGGATTAATTCGGTAAAGAGAGCCTAGTTTGATGTGTGTTTTATTGCTTTTTTCTGTTTTGTATACTCTGCTTTGTTTTCTTTACAATGTGTTTTTCTTGTATTCTGCTTTTAATTGCATATTAAAACTTCAAAAGATACCACAGCTGTGACTCTTCTGAGTCAGGCAGATTTTTTCTCACCTTTCTACCCTGTTAGTGTTGTGTTCTTAGACACCACTGTCTTTCTAGATGCCTGCTCCTCATGTTAATATGGCCATATATCTCCTTCCCTCATTCCTTTCACTGGCTGGTGTGAGTAAGTATAAAACTGGCATTTTGTGAAATCACTCCCCTTCAGCTATTTAAATCTATTTGCCATCCCACTATATTCCATAGTACCAGAATACAAAAGTGCCCACCACCCCCTTTCAATCTATCTTGCTCTTTTAAAAATAGTGGCTCTCCACTTAGGCAGCTAAAACTTAAAATGTGAAGTTGTTCAATCTCGCCGTTTATTCTTAGAATAGCTCGAGGCCAGGCCCCTATCCCATGATGCTCTATGTCCTACCCCAGATCTAGTTTGCCACTGCAACTGATCGCAAGGTCTACGGAGAGCTCAGGCCAGTAGAACTTTATCTTTTGACCTTTTTGGAAGTGTTTCTCTTTAAAATTTTTTAAATTTAGATAGTGTACATTCTTTTATAGGGTTTCAGGCAGTTAGCCATTGTTTTCATTATTTTATAACTCTGTTATTTACAGAGCGGTTTGCTCTAGGCCTCTAACCATTTTTTCTTTGTGAAAACAGGTTGCATTTAAAATTACTGTTCTTTCTTCATAAAATACAGTGTTACACTTAAATTACTATTATATCTAGTTGTACAGGGATCTGTCAACTCGGGATTGTTTTTGCTACCCTATCCCTCTTAAATCCAACATAGTTTTAGTAGTTTGTGTGCGTGTGTGTGCATGCGTGCGTGTTCTATCCTTGTTATTTATATATATATATATATATATATCTATATACATATATATATATATATACATATATATATATATATATATATATATATATACAGATATACATATACATATATATATATATATATATATATATATATATATATATATATATATATATATATATATATATATATATATATATATATATATATATCTATAGTGTGTGAAATGCTAACTTTTTTTTATCCCTGGTTGTGCAAGGATTTTATATCTTTGTACGGTTTGTGCTGATTACTGTTGTTTCTGTGCACTTGTTGTAATTGAAGTTGATCAGGGCTCTGATAACTTCTGTTGTTTGCATAACATGGTGGTTCAGAAGGAAAAGCAAAGGTCGTTTCAAGAAGTGTAATTGTGGACAGAAGATGTCCATTACTGATGGACACGTTAATTGTGTTTATTATTTGGGGCCTGTACACCTCCAAAAAGATTGCTCTATCTGCCACTCCTTCAGCAGTAGGGTCTTATTAGAACGGCGAAGGAAGTTGGTCAGAACCACAAGGGCGGGAGACTTAAACCTTGACACGGTTATAAATAGAATGTGCTGGAGGGACAGATTCATCACCCAGAGACTCCCTATGCTGTGGAACAAAATCCCGGTACATGTGAGGCAGAGCACCTCGCTGGCCTTGTTCAAGAGGAATCTTGACCAATGGATGGGAGATCGCAGATATACCCCAGGGATTACTTCAGTGTCACTGCTTGACAGAGGCACAGAAAAATGATAGGCATAGTTTTTATTCAAACTAAAGGGGTGGCGAAAGCCACATAACTATGGGCTAGGCTTATAAATGCCCTTGGGCAGATAGCCTAGTATGAACCTATGAACCTATGATAGAGGCTTGTTGAAGCCTGACTTTGAAGACTCCCTGGATAAGGCTGACCAGACCTCCAAGTCCTCGAAGGTGTCCTCGGAGCCCAAGTCATCAGCTCCAAGCCTTTCTGTTAGGGCGCGGTAGCCGGCTCTGCAGTCCTCGGAGCCGTGTACCGAACAGATGTCTCAGAGCCGGTCCCCGGTCTTGGTAGCGGTCTCTGAAAGTCTGAAGTCTCCAACCCTTTGATCTGTGGCATCTTCGGTTCCTTCAACCGGTTCGGCGAGGACCCTTTCTGATGTCAGTGTGGACCGGGTGGTGCAGAGGCTTTTAGAGAACCTGACATTGGCTAAATTACTATCGCCTTCATGGCAACTGGGTTCAAAGCCTGAGACTGTCCCACTGGCTGTGACTACTCCTCCTCCGAACCGAGCAGGGCCTTCAGAGCTGGAGGAGGAGGATCTGATGATTGTGGAGCCTTTGGAGCCAAGGCCTGTCCCAGTGCCTTCGGATCCGTCAACCCTGACTTCTTTGGTTCCTTTGGAAGTGTCTCGGAGCCTACACTCTCTCGTCGGCTCTGGGGAGGAGAGTCAAACTGATGCATCGGTTCCAACCCTTCCTCACGGGGCTTCAGCGCAGATGAGCTTGGTTCCATCTTCTGGTTCAGAGCCCACTGTCTCGGTGCCGGGAAAGTTGCTGTCTTACTCGGAACTGGTGGTTTCCTCGGGTCGAAGCAATGGTGCCTTCGATGTCATGAGGAGGGTTATGTCATCTAAGACAAGCACATCGTCAGGTCACTCCTCTTCCTCCCCTAAAGTGCTGAGTTCTGTCTCTACATTGCAGGTTCCTGTCAATCATCGAGACCCAGAGCCTCAGGTACCCTCATTGGGTGATCCCTGCTCTGAGACTTCACCAGAAGCCCCCACTGATGAGGTTCTCGTAAAGATGTGGCATATAGATTCTCATGAGTAATTGTTGACATCAGACACCGACTTAGAGGAATCAGAAGGGTCCCCACAGTCCCCCTTGGAGGATATCTCCATTGCGGATATCCTGGAAGTCCTAATGCAGAGGGGTGACTGGCAGTCCTTTAGTCCTACTGAAGATGAAATGGTGCTCCTGAAGTCCTTTGGGTCTCAACTTTCCACCTCCTGGATTACTCCGCCCTTTGACGAACTGATGGATTTGGTCGCTGGAAAGGCGTGGGAGTCTCCCGATTCTATGGAACCAGTCCCTTGGAGGCCTAATAAATTTATTACCTCCCCCCAAGACAAAATGTTTCTCACTACGGGAGTCCCCACTGATGCCATGGCATTGGCAGCGGCCACCTAGAAAGAGATGTCAGAAACCTCTTCCACTGTCCTTCCTCCTAATAGAGACTCTGGGATGATGGACAGATATGGGGAACTCATCTTTAGTTCTGCAACATTTGGCATTAACCCATCTTCAATGAGATCTCCTCAAAGAGCTTGGAGATGCTCTAAAGGGCAACACAGATGAAGCTGTCTCTGATAAGGTGACGGCGCAGTTTAACACCCTTAATTCTATTGTGAACTCATCCTTGCGGCTCATTTCTTATGCAGCTGATGGATCGAGTTGAGCAGCAGGTTCAGCGATAGCTCTGTGGAGACAATCCTGGATGTGCTTATGCTCCTTTGTGGAAGCCTTCAAGTCTTCCTTTGTCAGCACCCCATTTGATGGCTCTTTCCTGTTTGGGCCCAAAGTCAAGGAGACTCTCATTAGGTGTGAGTAGGAGGGAAAAACTCTATCTGCATTAGGAGTCCATTTTCCACCCCTACTAGACCATACCTCAAAGGGCAGAAAGGTGGGAAAATTTCATTCTGAAAGTCCCAAGGAGCTTTCGAGAACACATGTAGTGAACCCCCCATCCAGGGACAGAAGAGGGGGCAATAATGGAAGATGCCGCCCTGGCGGCAGAGGGGGTCTGCAGAAACAGGGCAACAGGGAGCAGTTCCTTGGCCAGCCCTACCAGTGCTCCTGAGAGAAGGCCCGACTGTCCTGCTCTGGAGGCAGTCGAGGGTCACTTGGCTTTGTATTAGGATGCCTGGCTAGCAATTACAACAGATTCTTGGGTACAAAGCATAGTTACCAGAGGATACATCATTCCATTTCTATGCAGCCCACCTGTTGGCACAAAAATCCCAGATGTTCCACCCAGTCTCAGGGAACAAGCAGCCATAGAAATCCACAGGCTGCAGGAAAAGAAAGTCATCCAGCCAGTCCCAGCAGACCAGATAGGATCCAGAACTTACTCAGATTCTTTTTAGTTCCAAAGAAGACAGGGGGACTGGAGGCCCAGCTTGGATCTCAGCAGACTCAACACATTTGTAAAGAAGGAGAAGTTCCGGATGGTCATGCTTCAGTCTATCCTTCCATTCCTCAAAGTGGTTGATTAGATGTGCTCCATAGATCTCAAGGATGTGTACTACCACATCAAAATGGCCAGGCCATCCAAAAATCATCTGCATTTCTGGCTGGAAGCCAGTCACTACCAATTCTAAGCACTGCCCTTTGGACTCACAGCAGCCCCCAGAGTGTTTACCAAATGCATGGCAGTGGTTACGGTTCATTTGAGGCATCTAGGATTCTGAGTGTTTCCATATCTGGATGACTGGCTCCTTACCGCTGCTTCCAAGCATCAACTAATTCTGATCAGGGATCACACTCTCAATCTCTGCTCTCAGCTAGCATCACTATCAATTTCGAAAAATCTGCATTGTCGCCATCGCAGCATATCTCCTTTAACGGAGCAGAACTTGACACTATCACCACCACGATAAGATTCCCCCTGGACAGAATAGCCTCTTTATGGACTCTGGTCTCAGACATTCTGCAGAGAAAAAAAGCACTGGCCCATCAAGTTCTAACACTCCTAGGCACCATGGCAGCTACACTCATAGCAGTTCCTCTGGGACGAATGCACATGAGGATTCTTCAGTGATTACTATTCACCCAGTGGTCATACCAACAACTTCACATGTCGTCCTTAATCATGATTATGAACTCTTGCAAGAAGGATCTTTGCTGGTGGTTGACCAGCCAACAACTTACGATGGGTCGTCCATTTGTTCTCCCCCCGCTGTCGGCCACATTGACCACGGATAGTTCCCTGATAGGGTGGGGGGGTTATTTCAGGGAAGTACTGCCCAAGGCACCTGGTTGGAGACAGAGACACAGTTGCACATCAGTGTTCTGGAGCTGTCAGTGGTGCTTTTGGCGTTGCAGCACTTTCATGACTCTCTACCTCTAGGGACGATTGCCATACAGAAGGACAACATGTCGGTAGTCTGGTACATCAACAAACAAGGAGGAACCAGGTCTTACCCTGTGTGTCGAGAGGCCTTGAGAATTTGGCAGTGGGTTGTGTCCACCAGGTGCTTTCTGATAGCAATGCATATCCCGGGGAAATCCAACATAATAGCAGACAAATTGAGCAGAACCATTCTGTTACCTCACGAGTGGTCCCTCAAAAACGAAGTTGCAGAGAAGATTTTCCGCAGGTGGGGCCAGCCTTACTGCAACCTGTTTGCATCCCCTATGAACGCCAAATGCAGAAGCTACTTTGCCCTAAATCCCCCACCAGGGGACAGCCCAAGGGACTCGCTCATACACGATTGGCCCCTGGGACTCCTGTATGCCTTTCCTCCTATTCCCCTGATTCCCAAGTTCTTACAGAAAGCCAAAGCCCTCGGCAGGACTGTAATCTTAATAGCTCAGCTTTGGCCTCATCAGATTTGGTTCCCCTTTCTCCTACTCTACCAACTGGAGGAACCTTGGATCCTGGTCCCAGTTTCAGACCTTTTGTCACATTCGTCAGGGACCCTCCACCCCTCTCTTCATTCCCTCAGACTGACAGCTTGGCTGCTCCTATTCCAGGGGTGTCCAACCTTTTTAGTTGCAAGGGCCGCATTGAGTCAACAGAAATGGTCTGGGGGCAAACGGCAAGTGAGGACCAAAAAAAAATAAAAAAGGTCTCTCACAAACTGAAGAGCAAAAAAAAAAACCACCCACAATAACGTATCCCTAACGCCATTAAAAAGTGTTATGATACACAGCAGCATTTGATATTCCTTCCATTTAGCTATATTTAACAGCCAAAAAGATATTCAACCACATGTGCACAGCAGTAGACAGCCATCATACTAAGGGACATTTCTGTTACAACATCATCACATTAACTTATTCACGTACAGTATGATCATACACATGATGCACCAGTATAAAGCATTCATCTGGCAGCATTTTTCTCTTACAACCACTTAACTGGAGTAAACTTCTCCACAGTGTGTATTATTTTCTAACAAACATCTGTATCGTGCATCTATTAAAATACATTCTCTTGACTTTGACTAAAACTTGTTCAGTGCATGCCTTGCTGTGGTCACCCTCTCCACATTCCTATTACAGTCACTTGCCTCTCTGCTATGTACTGTACCATGACATATTGCTTCAGAATACTCACTGATGAGAGATCAACTCACCTCCCTACAGATATTTCACTGTAACTCACACTTCAGCTCTCTTCTAGATTAAAGCTATTCTCACATCACGCAGTTTAACAGCAAAACAAAATGTATACATTATGCTAGCTTGACACAGTAACGTGCAATTCAAGGATTCTTAAACAGATGGTTTCAAGAAACAGAACACAACTCAACATGCATTGTTTACTTCTGCATCAAATATACTACAATTCAGAACTGCTACATATTTCAATTCTTTTTCCTGGATTGCAATCTTGTTAGTTGTAAAAAATGTCAAACATGACTGGGAAAACACAGTTAGCTCCTTTGTCAGGTAGGCTATCAAGCAAAGCTTGGGCAGTTTACAGAAATCAGACATCTTAAGTGGGTGATTTAGAAATACGCAGAGCTGGGTATCATATTGTACTTTTTTGGAAGCATTACAAACAGGATCCAGATGGCAGGACAGTAAACCTACATCTTTAGGAAAATGACCCTTAAAATAAATGCTCTACTCTACTGATTCAGTACACATTTACACTGAAAAGTCGGAAGAACCATCTTGTTATTAAGACAAAACAGCAGCCAATATCTGGTGATGACTGCGTTCTAGGATCAAAAGTAAATCCTGTCATAAAGTCAGTTAACAGGATGACTAAACATCCAAGAAAGTACTCAATGAATACAAAAAGGTAGTGATCCCTGCTGTAGAACTGATCTACAAGATAACCAGTGATCTCACTACACCTCTGAAGCATTAAGGGGGAGCAAGATAGGCTACGGAATCTGCCCCATTTTATAAAATTTGTACATTTGAGCACTGTCTCATCCTAGCTAGCAGAAAACATTCTGAGGTGGCCAGAAGGCACAGTAGCAATCTTTGTGGAATGTGGAACTGTCATAGCAAAGCTAAAACACATCAGCTTTAGAATGGTTTACAATGCTGTCTCTTTGTGTCCAAACATGTTTTTCATGTGTATTAAATGAATAGGCTTTTTAATGTTTCCAGAATGTTTCTGCTTGGGACTCCATTGAAAATGGAACATCTCACATGCACATTTCTTGTCAACAAATGACAGCAAACAAATAAATAACATACTGCCCTTTTTGTTCCTCAAAGAAGAATCTGAAAAATATCTTACCTCTCATAACCCCATTCTCAGAAAAAAAAGTGAATGGATAAATTAACTCTTCTTAGCTGGTCAGGGAATAGTAGAGAAGTACTAAGAATATGTCATAACTTTTAAAAGCAAATTATTTTTAAATGAAATTAACTACATTCTATATATGCAACTACTTTGACGAAACATCAAAATTCACTTAAAGACTGCACCTCCCATGACCTTAATACAACAAGCTTCACTAAGAAATTCAGAATCTATACCCACTTAGAAGAAAATGCATATTTAGATATATATTTTATGATACAGTTGATGTCCGCCACATCAGAAGTACTGCACAGTGCTCTTCGTCCATTTCAGTACCTTTTTTATCCATATCATTGTGCCTGAATGTCGTAGTAAAAGAATCATATAGTTTAGCTTACCTTTTACTGGTGGAGATGTAGTCCGTGGGTAAAATAAATAAATCCTCCTCACTCTGAGTCTTCTCTTTCATCGCCGCGATCTCACTCCTTCCTTCATCTGAAACTTTTTAAACTAGTTTACCGCAAATGTAAAAAACGACTGAACGGTGTTTTGGCGCATGCGCAGACCAGCTGAAAGACGCTGTTGGCGCATGCGCAGAACAGCTTAAGGACGCGGACGTGAAAACACACGGAAAATAAGTGAAATTTCAATATAAGGGTCGCGGGCCGCATGGAAGAGCTCTGAGGGCCGCATGCGGCCCGCGGGCCGCAGGTTGGACACTCCTGTCCTATTCCCTTCCTAGCCAGGTCACATGACTTTTCTTCGGAAGTACAACACATTCTTATATCTTCCCATAAAGCTTCTACCAGAAAGTTATATGCTAGTAAATGGAAGCGTTTTGCCCTTTGGGCTTCTTGAAACAACATTGATCCCTGTGTGGCCACTATTGCTAGTATTCTGGAATTTCTCTCTAAAGTTTTTCAAGAAGGTTCTGCGGCTACCACAATTAGAGTCCAATTGGCTGCCATCTCGAATTTTCATCTTGGAGCTGAGGCTTCTAACTTAATGTCGCACAGATTATGTCGGGCCTTCCTTAAGAGCACCATTCATCTCAGGCCTCCTGTTAGACAGCCCTTTACTGCCTGGAATCTAAATTATGTACTGTCCTGCATTATTCTTCCTCCTTTTGAGCCTGCATTGTCCTGTCAATTGAAGTTCCTATCCTGGAAGACTATTATCTTGGTGGCCATTACCTCAGCACACAGGGTATCTGAGCTTCAAGCCCTTTCTGTCATACTACCGTATTTGGTGTTTCATCCGGACAGGGTTTCATTGAGGACTAATCCTTCATTCATGCCAAAAGTGTGCTCTGAAACCAATCTGAACCAAACTATTGAGCTTCCAACCTTTTTCCGTAATCATTCTAGTCAGTTGGAGTACATGTTGCATAAACTTGATGTCCTCAGTCAGTTGAGATTCTATTTGGACAGGACAAAGGAATTTTGAAGATCTGACCAACTTTTTGTATCTTACGCAGACACCAAGAAAGGATTATCAGTTTCTAAAGTTACCCTTTCCAAGAGGTTAACTGACTGCATTAAATTTATCTACTCTTCAGCCAACCAAACATTAGAATATGGTGTGAAGGCCCATTCAACTAGAGCTGTCTCCACGTCTTCGGCTTATATGGCTCGTTTACCTTTGGATACTATATGTGCAGCTGCCACTTGGTCTAAGCCTCATACCTTTATCACTCATTAAAAAGTGGACAAGGCTTCCTTTGGTTCCACTGTCCTCAGGAATATACTCCCGTGAGCCACCCAGGATTAGGGTGCTTGGGAACGCTACCCACGTGTAAGAATAAACGGTGAGATTGAACAGCTTCACATAAAGAAGTTATCTACTTACCATAATGTTCCATGTGAGTTGTTCATCTCGCCTTTATTCTTACATTCCCACCCACCATCCCCCTCCAGGGTCTCAAAGAACAGGTAGACTTGGAGTCTAGTAGTCTTTTCTGGGATTCTTACTACTTCTCAGTTACTTTTTATTGTTGCTGAGTTCAGCAAACCAGATCTGGGGTAGGACAGAGAGCATCATTGGATAGGGGCCTGGCCTCGAGCTATTCTGAGATCTTTAGCTAGTAAAGCGGCCGACTCGGAGCTGATGGCTCAGCTCTGAATCCACGTGTAAGAATGCGAGATGAACAACTCACATGGGATGTTATGGTAAGTACATAACTTCTTTTTACCCACTTTCATGTCTAACTGCTTAGTGTACACTGCACTGTTAAGGATAAACCATTTTTTCATCCAACCTTGAAACATGTATTGCAACACCACCAGTTATTGGAAACTCCACATTCTGCCTCTCAGTAGTCATCTTGGAATTAGTGCTTCTGTTCTCTCCTGGTGAGAGGTGTACAGGGACATTATTTTCTGAAGACTGCTGATCACCAGTAAGACTAATAACTGCTTTATAGGTGACAGTTTGGAATCTGTGCTTATATTCTGGTCCTTGTATGAGAAGGAGCAGAGTGCATCTATTCCTGACTGCTTCTGGGTGGAGAGTGTGTGTCTATGCTTAACATTCCTGATTGGTCTGGTTGCTATTCAAGACATCTACCAGGAAAAGTCTACAAGTCTACAGACCCTTGCATCATCTGGGACAAGACTGTGGATCACTAGGCAGGCTGTGACCTGCGTCTCATCTTGGGATTGGTGCTAACATTTTGCTTCTGGTGAGAGAAGAAGCAAAGGAGCATTGTATCCCAACAGAGTGAAGCTATGGTGAAACCAGCATTAGTAGTAGCCAGGCAGTAGCCATTCATGCGACTACCCTCTTTTCATCATTCTTAACAAGCTAATTCTTTGTTTTCAGTAAGTACTGCTTTTTATTTGTTTCTAACTTCAGAATATCTGCCTAAGTTCTTCATTCTTAAATTTTCCGGGTCTACTTATTAGTTTCCCCTCAAGTGTCTGCCAGTGCTCTGTATAGACGCAAGACACCCTGAGTGGCATTTTTCCTTTAAAAGCACTATTGAAATTTCTCCAATACCTAGTTGCACACAGGACACCTAGTTTGCAGTGACAAGCACTGTCACCATAGTTGCAAACCGGATACTCCTGACAGTGATTCATATTCTCACTCCAGCTGTCTAATCAATAAAGAAGGGTCTGTTGCCATGGATATGAACTTTCCTACTGTCTCTGTCACCGGCTTAGTGGCTATGGGCATCCTGAGGCAATATAGAAATTGACTCGCGTTTATTGACAGCCAGTTAATTCTCAAACAAAACTGATATGGTATGTAAGAGATGTATTTACACAATGTCACTGGAGGCAAAGCTCTCACATAAAAGTACTCCTAATGTCATTAACGTTGTCAGTAGTACACACACCGTACTCATCATGCATAATTCAAAGCAGACATATCAACCCACATATGCTGAGGCACTTAATTGTAACCTTCTTAAACCACAAAGACTTCCCAGACAATGTACACATAAATACCCTCAGCAGCCCGAAATGCACGGTTTCAAAACAACACCCACATCAACACATAAAGCTACATCTCATGGAGCCTTTACCTCTAAGCCCATAAGGCAAGCCACCACACAATGCAACAGTCTAGTCATTGGAGATTCCATTGTGAGGCATGCTGATGTCCCTCTTAGCAAGCTGAGTAGGGAGATAGTCACGGTCAATTGTTTATCAGGGGCTAGGATCTGCCATATTACGTAGGCACTCAGGTCATTGGACCACAATTACCAATATGACTTAGTCATATTCCACATGTGAGTAAATGACTTGAGATGTACCTCCATAGACTATATGAAGAGAGACATCACGGAGCTCTTGGAATATGTGTCTCAGGCCGGTATGAGCCTAGCATTGAGCAGCATTTTACCTTCTCCAAGGGTGATGCCACAATATGAACAAAAGATGATTGGCTTAGTTTCTGATGTTATTCTAAAGGGGTGCAATATTTTTCAGCATGGAAGGAGATGGTCAACAGACCATGCTGCTTTGCCAGGGATGGTCTGCACTTCTCCCCTCTAACCTTTTGAACATTAGGTAAAACATTGTCTTCCCCCATAGTGCCTTTTTTAGGCAATGCTGAACTGAAAGTACGTCCGACATGGCAAATCAAAACCAAGAAAATCTAAAGGTATTACTGCTCAGTGCTAGGAGTCTAAACAAAAAACTTCACTCCCTAGAAGCTCTCTCTACCCTAGAGAATGCTGACATCTGTGCAGTTACTGAGACATGGTTTACAGCCGTGGAGAGCACACCAACAGTGCTGGGTTGTAATGCCTTCCACTTTTAGGCCAGCTACTGGAGGTGTCTCTGTTTACATCAAATATAAATATACTTCAGGGCTGGTCAAAAAGGACAATGCACTTGAGCTGCCCCATGTTCAAATCACCATAGGCAAAATCCAGTACCACTTCCTTGTAAGCTGTAGGTCCCTCTCTCTGACCCAGGAAACCCATACCATATATTTAAACTTAGTATACCATCCAACCCAATACCATATTAATGGGTGACTTTAATTACCCCACCATTAACTGGGAATCCTGTACAACACCAAATGTACATGCACAGAGATTCCTGGATTTTGTAAACGCAAGTTCCCAGGACAGGAAAATCAGTACACCAACCAGTGGTGCAACCATACTGGATCTGGTCCTCACTAATATAGAAGATTGCTGCACACCCCCTACTGTAATGCCTTCCTCGGTAAGGTCAGACCACAAAATGGTCTCCTTTGAAGTAAAAATAAAACTTGGACCCCCAGCTAAACCTGTAATATTCAGGAACTATTCTAAGGCTCATCTCTTGCTATTAAGTGAGAACCTGGAGAATTTCAAGCACCCATAAACCTTGAGAACACTGCTGCCTATGCAGCTCTGTTCACAGAAATCTTGTACTAGCATGTTAATAACTGCATAAAGGCAGCTGTACCCATCACAAAGAAGTATAGAACCAACTCAAAAAACAAGCTACCCTGGTGGAATCACAAAATCAATTGGCTGTAAAACAGGAGGAAGAAAATCATGGCAAAAATGTGGAGGTGCAGCACCCAGCAGGATAAAAGCACTTTTGTCAAACTAAACAAACAACTCAGAGGGCAAAAGTCTACCAAATCCAAATTTGAGGTAAGTTGCGCCTCCCAGGCCAAGGACAACCACAAAGCATTCTTTAACTATGTTCACAACCTCAAAGGCAATGCACAACTGTGTGCAGAGCTCATTGTAAATGGAGCACCTGTACTGAGCCAGAAGACATAGCAAACCTCCTGGCTGATAAATTAAACTCCAACTTTACCCCCCCCAAAACCCTTCCCTCAGGGAATATCATCAAATACAACTCCCCTACTATCACTAGGGAACAGGTCCTTAATGTTCTCTCTAAGACCAAGAACACTGCATCAGTGGGCCCAGACAGTATCCCAGGATGCCTTCTAAATAGCACAAAACATGATCTATCAGGGCCTCTGGAATTACTATTTAACTGTAGACTCCAAACAGGTTTTGTGTCTCATGAGTGGAGAAAGGCAACAGTCATCCCTATGCACAAAGGTGGGACATCTAAAGACCCTGGAAACTACATACTCATAAGTCTCACTAGTCTTGTATGTAAAGCCATGGAAAGAATTTATCATGGAGATGATCGATAGAGCTATAGTACACCTCTAGACACTGGACCCAACCCAGTTTGGTTTCGTCAAGGGCAGATCATCCCTACCCAACCTGGTGGACGACTTTGAGAAAGTCACCCAAAGCAATGGATGAGGGAAAAATTGTTTGCACTGCCTACCTTAACCTGGCCAAGGCAGTTGACACAATACTCCACTCAGACATTGTTGACGAACTCAAGAGGTTAGTTACAAACCTGTATGTCACCCAGTGGATAGCCAAGTGGCTCACAGACAGGACCCAGGAAGTTAGAATTGGGGAGTTCACCTCTACAAAGAGGCCAGTCACAAGTGGAGTCCCTCAGGGATAGGTCCTTGGACTGCTACTTTTTGGCATTTACTACTCAGAAGTTGAGGCCAATGTCAGTGGTCTCTGTGACTAAATTTGCAGATGATTGCAAATTAGGAGCTGTCATTGAATCTCACACACTGACACAAATGTTCTCCAGCAGGGGTTGACACAGACAAACAATGAGTGTCAGAGCCATGGACTAAAACTAAATGCCAAGAAATGCATAATAGTATCCTTTGGGAAGTCATCCTTCTCTGGTAACGATCACACCCCTTAGAGTTGACCCAGTAGTCAGGGACTTGGAGACAAACATAGATAGTAATCTAGCCTTTGACCATCATGAGTCTACAGTGGTGAGGAAGTCATTCTATGTTGCACAATGTATAAACAGAGGTATAGCATCTAAGTCCGAGGAAGTCATTGTTCCACTGTATTCTGAATTCATCAGACCTATCATTGAGTACAATGCTCCCTTTGGTATGTACCTAACCAGGCATATCCAACAATTGGAATGTCCGCAGAGGCTCCAACTCGGCCATCTTCAATAGCTTGAGAGCTGTTTACTGGCTCATGGCTACCCCTTATCTCATGATGCCTAGCGATAGCTACCCAGATCCTGTTTGCCACTTTAGCTGCGAGGTGTTGTTTTTCTGGCTCAGGCTTGTATAGAATTTTTTGTGTAAATTCTCTCTCTAATTTAACTCTTCTAGTATATTATTATTAGTGATAGTGTTGTGTTAACTGTGGTAGATAATTGTTTATTCTATAGTATCCCTTTTTTGTAGAACTCGTTTAACTTCGAGAGATCACTCAGAGGAGCCCCCTTGGAAGAAAAAGTGTAAGAGGAAGCACATTGACTCCCCGAGTCTGTCACTTCTGATACAGACTTAGATAATTCGGAACGGTCCCCGAGATCCCCCTCTGAAAATGTTTCCTTCTTGGACATCCTAGAAATGCTTAAGCAGAGGGGGAACTGGAATCCCCTAGCCCCCACAGAGGATGAGTCTGTATTTCTGGATGCTTTCAGTTCCCGACCTTCCACCTCCTGGGTTTCTCTGCCTTTCAATCCACTTATGGCAGTGGTGGCTCGAAAGGCTTGGTCAGCTCCAGATACGGTGGAACCAACTCTGAGGAGACCTGGTAAATTCATTACAGCACCCCAGGATAAGCAATTCCTTTCTAAAGGTGTTCCTGTTGATGCCATGGTGGTAGCAGCAGCCACCAAAAAAGACTTAGCGGAGACCTCTTTGTCTGTCCATCCCCCTAACAAGGAGTCTAGGATGATGGACAGATACGGGAAGCAAATGTTTGCTTCAGCAACCTTCTCTATGAGGTCACTGAACTACTTATGTCATTTTACCCGACTTCAAAGGAATCTCCTTAAAGAGCTCGGAGATACCCTTCAAGATCCAACCGCTGAGGGAGCACAAGCCAAAGCAGCTTCCCAGCTGGTGACGCTTTATTCTGTAGATAAACTCCTCCATGAGGCTCATTTCCTATACAGCTGATGGGGCAAATAGAGCCGCAGGTACAGGTGTGGCCCTTAGGAGGCATGCGTGGATGTGTAACATTGTGGAATCCTTTCGAGCGTCCTTCACCAACACCCTCTTTGATGGTTTCGTTCTTTTTGGACCACAGGTGAAAGACACTTTGACTAGGTGTGAGCAAGACGGCAAGACTCTCTCTGCCATGGGAGTCCATTTTTCCACTCCCTCTAGACCTTACCCCAAAGGTCAGAAGAGTGGTAAGATGTGGTTCCGAAAATCTCAGGGAGCCTTGCCTGACACACATAGTGATTTTTTCCTCCAGAGGCAGAGGGGGAAACAATAACAATAGACGTCGCCCTCGTGGCAGAGGGGGTCCGCAGAACCAGGGCAACAGAGAATCTTTCTCTGATAAGCCCTTTCAGCATTCCTGAAGGGTTGCCCAGCTGCCCACCTCTGGAGGCAGTCGGGAGAAGACTTTCACTGTACCCAAAAGCCTGGCAAAATTTAAAGCAAGACAGATGGGTACGGTCCATTATATCCGGAGGTTAAAAAATTCCCTTCCATCAGCCTCCCTTTCGGTCAAAGAAAACCCTTCCAGATGTTCCACCCAATCTGAAGGAGCAAGCAGTAATAGAAGTTTCAAAACTGCTAGAAAAAAAGAGCCATCCAGGAAGTCCTGGCAGACCAGCATGGATCCAGAACTTACTCACGGTTCTTTTTAGTACCAAAAAAGACAGGGGACTGGAGACCCATTCTGGATCTCAGCAGACTAATCAGATCTGTACAAAGAACAAAGTTTTGGATGGTCACGCTACAGTCCATTCTACCCTTTCTGGGTCAGGACAATTGGATGTGCTCGATAGATCTTCAGGACGTGTACTGCCATATCAAGATGGACAGGCGCTCCAGGAGATATCTTCGCTTCCGGCTGGGGGCCAGTCATTATCAGTTCAGAGCTCTGCCCTTTGGTCTCACCGCAGCCCCTGGGGTGTTCACCAAATGTATGGCAGTGGTCACGGCTCACCTGAGACTTCAAGGATTCCAGGTGTTTCCATATCTAGACAACTGGCTCCTCACTGCTACCACCAGGCATCAACTCTTACAAGCACGGAACTACGCAATCACAATCTGCTCCCAGCTAGGCATTACAATAAATTTCAGAAAATCTGCCTTGTTGCCCTGTCAATCTGTCACTTACATAGGAGCAGACTTAGACACAAGGAATATGTTTGCAAGGCTACCACTAGAAAGGGTGTCCGCAATTCGTCAGCAAGTACAGATTCTAATGCAGAGCAAAAGGATCCAAGTCAAGTATGTCCTTCAAACTCTGGGTTCCATGGCAGCAGACATTCTTCTAATCCCACTAGCGTGCTTTCATATGAGAATTCTTCAGTGGCTTCTGTTCACACAGTGGTCTTTCCAAGAACTACCCATGACTCACACGATCCTGATCATGGATGCATGCAAAAGACATCTTTCTTGGTGGATGGTCTCCCCACTAATTACTCAGGGCAGACCTTTCATACAACCCCCTCCGGTAGCCACAGTGATGACAGACGCCTCCCTGATAGGGTGGGGGGCATTATCTGGGCAGGACAGTCCAAGGCACTTGGCAACCTCACAAGTACCATCTGCACATAAATGTCCTAGAAATGAGAGCCGTGCTCCTGGCATTGCTAGCCCTTAAAGACTCTCTTCCTTCTGGGACAATTGCTATTCAAATGGACAACATGTCAGTGGTGTGGTACATCAACAAGCAGGGTGGAACCAGATCCTACCCCCTGTGTCGAGATGCACTCAAACTTTGGCAGTGGGCAATTTCCTCCCAACGTTTTCTGATTGCGACGCACATCCCTGGCAGATCCAACGTCATAGCGGACAGGCTCAGCAGAGCTATCCTTATGACTCACGAGTGGTCTCTGAATCAGGAAGTTGCAGATCTTATTTTCCGCAAATGGGGACAGCCTTGCTGCGACCTTTTTGCCATCCCCTTCAACAGCAAATGCAACAACTACTTCTCCCTTCTGCTTCCAGGTCACATACCCAGAGTGTTTCCCCTGATACCGAAACTAATACAGAAAGCAAAATCGTTGGGTTGAAAAATGATCCTCATTGCCCCCTACTGGCCTCAACAGATATGGTTCCTGTTCCTGCACCATTACCTTCTCAATCAACCCTGGACTCTGGGCCCAATTCCAGATGATCTGATTCATCAATCAGGTGGGTTGCATCAATCCCTCCAAACTCTCCAGCTCACAGCTTGGTTGCTCCACTTCCAACCTTAGCCAAGCTTCCCAGAATTTCCCCAGCAGTACGTGAGATTATTGTCTCCTCTCACAAGTCTACAACCAGGAAAACTTATGCTAGCAAATGGAAACGTTTTTCTTGTTGGGCAGATGCTAGGAATGTGGATCCCTTTTCAGCTCCAGTCCACGAAATTCTGGAATTCCTAGCGCAACTGTTTCACTCCGAGTCCGCTTCCGCTATGATCAGGGTACAATTAGCGGCCATTTCTAACTTTCATGTTGGTTTGTCAAATTCTAACATTATGTCTCATAAGCTATGTAAAGCTTTTTTGAGAGGGACAACTCTTCTTAGGCCTCCAGTGAGAGATTCCCCCTCCTCCTTGGGACCTTAATTTAGTCCTAACTCCGTTAATTCTGCCCCCTTTTAAGTTTCTGTTTTGGACGGCACTCTTTCTCGTAGCTATTACTTCAGCCAGATGCGTCTCAGAACTTCAGGCACTATGTGTTCATCCTCCATACTTGGTTTTTCATAAGGACAGGGTTGCTCTGAGGACTAATCCGTCATTTCTTCCTAAAGTCTGCTCAGAAAATAATTTAAACCAATCTATAGATCTTCCTGTTTTTTTCCCTAATCACACCAACAAGGCAGAGTACAAACTACAACAATTGGACGTTCATAGACAATTGCATTTTTACCTGCACAGAACTAAAGAAATAAGGAAGTCGGACCAATTATTCCTTTCTTATGCCTTAGGCAAGCAAGGTTTACCAGTTTCCAAGGTAACCTTGTCTAGATGGTTGTCTCACACTATTACTTTCATTTATCAGTTAAGGAACAGAGTTACCTATTAAACTGCAAGGTCATTCTACTAGGGCCTTGGCCACCTCTGTAGCCTTCCAGTCTAGGTTGCCCATGGATTCTATCTGTGCAGCTGCCACGTGGGCAAACCCTCATACCTTTATTTCTCATTACAAGCTGGATATGGTCTACAGGAGCAGAGCTGACGTTGGTTCCACTGTTAGCCACCCAGGATATTAGGTGCTAGGGACGCTGTTCCAACCAGTAAGAACGAAGGCGAGATAGACAACTTAACATAAAGAAGTTATGTATCTACCATAACGTTCCATGTTAGTTGTCTTCATCTCGCCTTCTTTCTTGCGTCCCACCCTCCGTTCCCCTGTCCTAGTGAACCGAGAGGAGTTCCTGTTTCACTGACTGGGTGTTCTCTTGTTTTTCCTCTATTGACTTAGAGAATATGGTAGGTATATTCAACCTATTTTTTTTGGACTGGTTTATTCTCTTGCTATGTCTGGAGTTAGCTGTTTCAAACGAGATCTGGGTAGCTATCACTAGGCATAATGGGATAAGGGGTAGCCTCGAGCCAGTAAACAGCTCTCAAGCTATTGAAGATGGCCAACTCGGAGCTGAGGATCGGCTCTGAACCCAACCAGCAAGAAAGAAGGCGAGATGAAGACAACTAACATGGAACGTTATGGTAGGTACATAACTTCTTTTTCCTCCCTAACCCAGTTCAAGTGCTTCTTGGACAATTGGTTGGGAAACGGAAATTCATCCCTGGTTTGGCACCTATGTCTCTAATGGACACAGGCAACCTATAAATGGTTCATCTCCCAAACCCCTGCTTACACTTATCAAGGATATCAGAACTTGTCAGAGATTTGGGATGCATGGCTAGGCTTAAAAAGATCCTTGTGGTTGCTAACCTAGTAAACACCTATGAACCTGTGAACTATGAAACTATGAACGACATCTGGGTCAGCTAAGAAAGGAACAAAGAGAATTGCTAGACCAGAGTACACTTTGCATTTCCTCAAAGCCTTTTTAGGAACTGTTTCAATAGCCAAAGGGGTATTACTTGCAGTTTTATAATCATCTGCTAAGGCCGGTAACAGAGGACAAACACCCAAAACATTTGGAATCTCATCCTCAATAAGGTCATAAACTCTGCCAATCTCTAGCACAGGTCCAGATTACTTCCAGTCATAAATCTGTAAACCTTTCTAGCATCTGTGGGAAAATGAACACTTGCTTAGTTTTTTGGACCTATTCTCCTTGTGAAGAATCAGATTGGATGGACACACAGACTATTCACTACACTATGCATCAGAGTCCCCATCAAAATCTCCATCACTAGACTGATTTGTAGAGAAGGTAACCCCGTAGGCATTCTGAATCGGAGAATAGTTGCCAAGGCTAGCTGACTGCAAAACACCCTTAGTAAAGGAAATCACATCAGCCCTGTACATGATAATAACCTTTTTGTTCATCATGTGAAGAAGTCTGTTTCTTCTTTTAATAAACTACGCTATAGGACAAAATATCGAGGGGCAGAGTGTTATTTCCGGCAAAGGGGTCTCTTGCTTCCTGCACCTAAAAGGTTTGGTTCTTCTGTACCTAAACCAGATGTTCCATAGAGGGCGGTGGACTCGCAGCAGAGGGTGACTAGGGAAAAGATAAGTGGTCTCAGACTGGCTTAAGGCAGCAACAGCTTCACAAAGCATAGGCTGAGGCATGCTTTTTTTTTTGTAGGTGCAACTAGATTTGAAGGAAGAGTAGCTGTACATCAGGAACCATCAAGTCAGGGGAAAAACACCAGATATAATAATACACTGTCATTATTAACAGCTGACTAAGGGCACCAATAATAGAAAATATAAATTGTCACCACACAGCAAATAGGGCTAAACTGTATAAAATATAACAGAAACAGTTTAATTTGCGCTAAGCCTTGTTCTACATCGGCACAAAGTAGTAAACAGCACATAGTCACAGGACCAAGTAAAATTAACTTGTCCAAATTATGATAAAAGGTCAAAGATATGCTCTTAAATCAAATAGAAACATTTTAAACTAGCATAAATAAGCATTTGCTTAGAGATTCCCTTGTCAGAAATGAAAAGAATTTCTACAGAAAATGCAAATAAATTTGCAGTAAAATCTTGATTTAATGATTAAAAACGGCTATAGAAATGTTAAATCATTATTTAATGTCATATTAATGAAGACAAAAAGTGGAATATGCAATATTTTCTCCTCAGAATTCCCAAAAGGAAGTAGATAAACAAGCAAAACAAGAGACCTAGTGTTCATCTGAAACAACAGAACTCCACTTTCCCAGTACAAGTCATAGAACATTTACAAAAGCCCAATAACTGCTTAAAAGCTGTGTTAAGCATTTAAACATCACAGTACTAAGTTAGAATTCCTGGAGGAAATAACAGCAGTAGCAAATAGCAAGAATATTAAAATAAAACATTAACACACATTGTACATATACATGTATATATATCCATCCTCACACACTTTTCCCATTTTACACATGGGGTCAGGATGTCATTTTAGCAGTGACAGTCATCTCGAGCCAGGGTTTACACCACTGGGTGGCTAACCCTGACATAGTAATTCATTCGTACCACTCACTCGCACACATACTCACAACTATGGCCAATTTAGAGTGTCCAATTGACCTACTGCATGTCTTTGGAATGGGGGAGGAAACCCACATGACTGTAGGGAAGACATGCAGATTTCACACACAAGGTACCCCAGCCTAGAATCAGACCAGAGAACCTCTTGCTGTGAGGCGACAACACTAACCTCTGCACCATTGCAGCCACCCCGTGGTATATATACAACGTGTGTAATATATATATATATATATATATATATATATATATATATATATATATATATATATATATATATATATAATATGGAGTCACTTTATAACCTCGAATTACTGAAATGTCAAATTTCAGTATCTCTAGGCTATAAAGCCGAATGTTAAAAATAGAGAAAGCTCATAATCGCAAATTCGAATATATGTCGAATTCGCGGTTATGACCTTAAGCTGCGTAATGTCCGGGATTGTGTTTTGATGGTGCGCAGTGCCGTGTGTGGATGTAGGTGTTATGTCAGGTAAGTGTTTTCTAAGGGTTGTGAGTGGGAGTTAGAGTGTGTGTGAATGTGCTGATGTGTTTGATGTGTGTGTGAAGGGTCGGAGAATGTGCTTGTGTGAGTCGGCTTCTGTTTTGTGTTTGTGCAATCTCGGAGTTAGTATATATAAGTAGGGGGGGGGGCGCAGCCCCCCTGCTTATGTGTGTATGAGTTGTGTATGCATGTAGTTTTATTTGTTTTTGTTGTGATCTGGGTGTTGTGGTTTATGTGTAGTATTGTGTGTGCGGTTTTTTCGGTGTTTTGACTTTCGCGTTTTTTTTGTGTCAGTATTTTGTGGATTCGGTTTTATACTCTCGAGATACTGAAATTCGACATTTCAGTAATTCGAGGTTATAAAGTGAATCCATATATATATATATATATATATATATATATATATATATGTGTGTGTGTGTGTGTGTGTATAAAAAATATATAAAAAAAGTGTGTGTGTGTATAAAAAATATATAAAAAAAGTGTGTGTGTATGTATATATATAGATATATATATATATGTATATATATATATATATATATATTTTTTTTTTTTAAATAAAACATAAATCAAAAGTATATAATAATAATGAGGAGGGGAAGTTCACAAAGGGATCTCCTCTGAAAATCTGGAAGCTGTAATCTACCGATGCAGACTGCTAAGGAGATTCAAGTGTGGTGAGAGTCCTACATCTGGCAGTAAAAGAATGAATAACTAGCTTTCTGTGACAGGGGTTAGGTTTTCCATGATGCGAGTGGCTTAGTCTGTCCCCTGTCCGAGTGCCAGAGGAAGGGATACTCAGCTGTGCAGTGCAGGCTTGTGCAGGTACAGAACCCATATGCCACTGAGGCATTATTAACTAAGAGTCATAGTGACCATCACAGATGCAAGCATAAAGGGATGCTTTTTAGAACGCTAAGATTTTGAATAAGTGCATTTGAGCTTTTTAGGAAGTTTATTTGTTGAATCAAGTAAAGTTTTTGTGATGTTTAATGTATACTTTGATGATTCTTATGTTTTGTACAGTGGTGGTAGAATTGGCTGAGTCTTTCAAAAATGTTGCTCTGTGTTAATAAATTATTCAGTTATGAAGTTTAACTGCTGCTGCTAAGATGTGTAAAACAGATTTGTATATGGGGGGCACAAGAGAGAGACTCATGCCTGATTGTCAACACACTTACTTGTACCATGTCATGAAACCTGTGGCACAAAGCTTAGCACATTATTTGAAGCAGACACCTCTGTCTTGGAAGACTGAAATTACTGTTTTTTTCAGGAAGAAGCTAAATGGTTCATAATTTTAATTCTTGGATGTTGTGTGTATGTCCCTGCTTACAAGTTTATTTCATTAATGTTATTGATTATTTGAATAATATGTCTGTTAAACCTTTAGAAGCAAATCAGCTGTTTTCAATTCAAGACTCTCAACTTGAGGTTGTATATATTTTAAATCTGTGGCTGGATCTACATGCAGATACTTGAGCACCTTTGAAAACTGATAAGCATATTGAGAGAGAGGGAGTCTATTTCTGAATAAACTTGATTATTTTTGTAGTAGTCCCTTCTGTATGAGCTGGGGTTGTATGCTACTGTGGCAGTGCGGCCGTCTTAACTCTCCTATTTTTTCCCAATATTTCACATTGTTGTCAACTTATCCTGGTAAAACCAGGCTAGATTGATATCTGCCAGTACTCTCCCTCCAGAGCTGAGGGAGGGAAGAGAGCAGACTGGAGTGCCACCACTGCTGCACACACACAGGCTACCCTGACTTGAGTTGTTACACGGAGGCCCAACCTCCTGTGCATCTGACTTTTTTCTTTTTTTGGAGAGGCCACTGTGTTGTTAGCTGTGTTGTAGATGCTTCCTTGCCCCAGCACCTTAATCAGTGATGCTATACAAGACTCTCCAATTCACATAGACTGGTCACTGTTCATAGCTCTGATCTGCACTGGTGACATAAGAAAGCTCTGACATTTCATAATTATATTCCAATTCCACCCCCCCCCCCCAAAAAAAAAAATAAATAAATAAACAGTTGAGCAAGTACCTGATCTACTAATTAAATAGGTGTCTCCTGGGTCATAGTTAGGGCTTTATCCTAGTACTTCAGTGGAACTGGCTTCTGAAAAGTATTTTTTAAACTGATTTCCACTGCCACCACCATCTGTCAAACATCTTACTCCTAGCCCTCTTTTGTCCTATTTGTTCTACTTGATGTTATTCATGTTTCACTGTTGCAGTCATTACATTTGGATAATCTGCTGGCAGGTTGCCCTCAGTCGGCCTGATTAATAAATTCTTGGTTCCTGCGTCTGTTGCTGTCCCTTCTTCCATGAAGTCATGTCGGGGTGTAAAACATGCAGCCGATGCCATTACATCAGTCTTTCTTGCCGTGCGGTGCCCGAAGCAGAAGCAGTTCGCAAGTGCCGGTCGGCCAACTACTGAAATTTTCGATTTCGAATTTCAGATCCGAAGTCTTCAACTTAAAAGCTAAGTACCCCATTAGGGAAACCTTTTCTTGCTCCTTACCGATGTCAGTAAAAGTTAATAATTGCATTACTTGTGGGAAGCAAATACCTCATAAGGATTTTCATTTGTACTGTATTCCTTGCCTAGGCCCTGACCATAACTTACCTTGCTGTCAGTTTTGTGCTTTATTTAATCAATGCACTATCAAACGTCAGTATATTTTTGCATCTAAATATTTTGGCTCACGCTTTAATTATCCAGAAATGTCGTCAGTTAGCAATCCAACTACCGGAATACCTAAAAAAATGCAAAGAAAAAGGCAGAGACAGGCCGTTGAGGTCCAAAACTGCCGACGACACTTCTCCTAAGCCAGTCGCCAGTTCGCCAGTACTCAGTATGGCGCTTTCGCAGCCCCTGATACTCGCTACTTCTGATTCACAGGCCTCTACTGAGACCCATTCGGAGTCCAGTATGCTGCGAGATGCTTCAATTATGGAATCCGCGGATGTCTCTACCTTGGATGGGTCTGGAGCCGCTGTGCAGGCAACAGCTTCTGAGGGTGATGTTCTTCAAGGATGCATCTGCAGTCATAACAAATGGGTTGTCCTGTCGTCAGGCAGCCCTTCGGTCGGCCGGATTCCAAAGTCTGGGTCTGGCCTCGGCTGGTGTCGCACTTCACCCGACGTCATCTCTCCTGGTCTTCGGGTATAAAGGCATCAGCCGACGCCATTTTCCTCAGTCTTTCTTGCCGCGTGGCACCCGAAGCAGAAGCTGTTCGCAAGTGCCGGTCGGTCAGATCCAGAGATTATTATTACCGAATACTACTTCGAAGACTTCTAAAAAGCTAAGTACCCCGTTGGGGACTCTTTCTTGCCTCAGCCGATGTCAGAAAAAGTAAATAATTGTTTAACTTGTGGGAAACAAATACCTCATAAGGATTTCCACTCTTACTGCTTACCTTGTTTAGGCCCAGACCACGACGTAGCAGCCTGTTTAGCCTGTGCTTCCTTCAACCGACGAACGCTTAGGCGTCGGTCGGAGTTTGCTGAACAGTTTTTCGGCTCAGAGTTTGCGTACATTATGCCGTCGGATCCTCCGACTACTCAAATTGTTAAAAAACGCAAAGAAAAAGACCGACACTCGCGGTCCGCGGTTTCAGCCGAAACCACGGTTAAGCAAACCGCGAGTGTCTCGGTTTCGGCCAAAACCGAGCAAACGGGTCAATCTTCAGCCGAATCCATGACTACTACCGAGGCTCCTGTTACCCTAGTTGAATCGGCCTCTGAAGTTTTGCCTACTAATGTGGTTCCTATTGAATTATCAGACACCATTCCTTTGGATGTCTCTACCCCAGTACGTGGTGCTGCTAGGCCCCCTGCAGCCATGTCTATTAAGGCCTTTGCCAGGGCTAAAGCAGCCAAAACTGCTAAATCAGTGCCTGTTAAGCCCCCCTCACACAGGCCCAGTTCCAGTTCACAAATGCTTACTTTGGCAGAGGATCTCATCTCTTTAATTAGGGGATCCCAATCTCACCCAGACAGGGCCTCTCAGCCTCCAGAAAAGAGACCTAGAGCAGAGCCCCCAGAGCCGGTGTCCTCTGATGATTCTTGGATGACTCAGACATTACAGACCATCCAGAGGCTCCTTTTCTACTTATGAAGATTCCAATGCTGAAGAATCTATTCCATCTGCCTCTCCACCAGAGGAATTTTCCTTTGGGGAAACATTACATGCCATGAGAGAACAATTCCAATGGCAGGGACAAGATTTCTCAGATTCAAGAAAAAGGCTTAGGACCTTTCTACACTTACCACAACATAGGCCCTTAGCTATACCTCCAGTTCTGCCTGTTGTGGATGATGCATTTAATGATGTTTGCACTGCTCCTGATACTTTACCTCCAGCCCCTGCCAAACCAGATAGGTTTTACAGGGTACCAGACACTCATCACCACCTATACAAGGCCCCACTTGCAGATCCCGAGACTATCTCCCAGGGGCCTAAGGCAGTAGCTTCGACCTCAGCAAAAAACCCTCTTCCTTCTGAAAGGGAATCCAGGTCCTTAGAGATGGGGAAAAAGTTTACACCTCTGCTACTCTCTCAGCTAGAGCTTTGAACTGTCAGTTTCATATGATCCAATACCAAGAGTTTATGCTTGATCAGTTAACTAAGAAACTGTCCTCTGATGACTCCTTAGATAAGAAATATGTTTTAGAAATGGTGAATAACATTCAGCAGGTTAGTAACCATTCTTTAAAATGTGGCTATGATGCACTGGAGGCTTCATTTAGATCAGCCATGACTGGCACAGTTATAAGAAGGCATGCATGGTTGAAAGAACAGGTCTTGCCGGATCATGTTAAAGCAAAGCTGTTAGATGCTCCTATGGATAAGGCCAGTCTATTTGGTACTCCTGCTCAGCAAGTAATGAAGAAAATGGAAGAGAAGGCAAAATCTGTACAAACAGTTAAGGATTTCTTACAGGTTCAGCCCCCAAGGTTTAGCAGGAACTGGCCTTCCAAAAATTGGTCCTTTCCAGACTCCTCAAAATCTCAGAGAGGCAGGAATAGACGTGCCAGAGGCAGAAATCAATCCAGAGGAGGTGCCTACAGAGGATGCCAGTGGCAAGGCAATAACCAGCGAGGCAACGACACAACCACTGCCACTGCAACAGGACAATCACAGTGACTTGGCTCTGACACCGCCTACCAGGGAACAAATAGCAGCACCTTTAGGCGGAAAGTTAGCCTTATTTTCAAAAAATTGGCACTATATCACAAAAGACAAGTGGATTTTGCAGACCATAGACCAATGCTACAGGTTTCACTTCCACACCTTACCAGTAAAAAGAGGAATGCCAAACCTACCTCCAAACCAAAAAACAGAAGCTCTAAAGCAGATAGCTCAATTAACAAAGATGAGAGCTGTGGAAAGAGTACCACTAACAGAACAGGGCAAAGGATTCTACTCCAGACTCTTCCTAGTACCAAGAAAAGAGAAAAGTTGGAGACCTATTCTCGACCTGTCCGTCTTAAACACATTCATCATTGTCCCAAAATTCAAAATGCTGACCCTACAGCAACTTCTTCCCATGTTGGGCAAGGAGTGTTGGCTGGTAACTCTAGATCTCAAGGAGGCATACCTGCACATCCCCATATGACCAAATTGCAGAAGATACCTCAGATTTCTTGCAGGATCAGAGCATTATCAATTCTCAGCATTGCCCTTTGGCTTATCTACTGCGCCCAGAGTATTCACAAAATGCCTGGCATCAGTAATCGCTCATTGCTGGCTACAGGGAATCCAAATTTATCCATACCTGGACGACTGCCTGATACAAGCGGACAACAAAAGCAAGCTGACAAAAGACTTACAAAGAGTCATTTGCTTACTACAAGCCCTGGGATACACAGTCAATTTAAAAAAGTCAAGACTGATACCATCCCAAACAAGAACATTCTTGGGTGCGGAATTGGACACAGTAAAACAGATGGCATTCCTAACTGCAGAAAAACAAGAACAACTCCTCTTTACTTCTTGGCATTAACAAAGCAGAACAAACTAACAGCAAGAAAAGTACTGCAGGCCTTGGGCTTCATGGCATCATGCATAATCCTGGTCCCCCATGCCAGACTGCATATGAGAAAGCTACAGTGGTACCTAAAGAATTTATGGTCTCAACACAGGCACAGCTTAGAAACCGAAATCCCACTAATCCCATGCCTGAAACAAGAGTTCCTATGGTGGGCTCAAGCATGCCAGTCAAACCCAGGCTTGCCCTTCCACAACTTTCAAGCAAGCCAAACCATCACAACGGACGCTTCAGACCAAGGCTGGGGGGCACACATGCTGGACAAATGCATACAAGGATTATGGACTCCAGACCAGATGCACCTGCACATAAATCAAAAAGAAATGCTGGCAGTTAAATTAGCAATCCAGAATTTCAGACCTTTCCTCAAAGAAGGCCATTTAATGATAAGGACAGACAACACCACAGTCATGTGGTACATCAACAAACAGGGAGGCACTCATTCATACCCACTATGCAGAATGACTCTGGACCTTTGGAATATGGCTCTGAGCTACAACATCCAGTTACAGGCAATATTTGTACCGGAAAAAGTAAACATCCTAGCAGACATGTTAAGCAGAACTACCTCGGATGCTCACGAATGGATGCTACACCCGGACATCTTCAAGGCCATCACAAAGAAATGGGGAATGCCACAAATAGACCTATTCGCATCCCCACTCAATCACCAGCTCAAGAAATTCTGCACAAGGACATACCACCCACTAGCATGGAAGGTGGACTCTCTATCCTTCAGTTGGAAAGGCCTGACAGCATATGCATTTCCACCTCTTCCTTTGATGCACAAGGTACTACTGAAAATCAAAGAGGAACGTCCAAGGATAATTCTGATAGCCCCAAATTGGCCAAGACAACACTGGTATCCATTGCTGAGGAGCATGTCTCGGGGGAGAACGTGGACACTACCCCTGATGCCTTTGATGTTAACTCAGAACAACTACAACATCATGCATCCAAACTTAAAAACTCTACAACTGACTGCCTGGAACATCACATAACAGCAACTAACCCAGATTTATCCCAAAGGGTGAAAGACATTATCCTTGAAGCCCGCAGACCTTCAACAAGAAGGAACTATGCAGGAAAATGGAAAAGGTTTGTCATTTGGAGTACTGAAAGAGGAAAAGATGTGTCAAAGATAGACATTGCTAACATTCTGGAGTACTTGGCAGAGCTTCTACATACAGGCCTGTCCTATTCCTCCATCAAGATACATGCATCAGCTATTTCTGCAGAATACAGCTTCGATCCCCCTGTCTTCTCACATCCTCTACTCAGGCAGTTCCTCAGAGGAATCAAAAATGTAAAACCTCCTAGGAAACCACCATTACCAGCATGGGACTTGAACTTTGTGCTAGAAAAATTGACACTCCCTCCATTTGAACCAGCAGCAACAGCAGATCTTCAACACCTATCATGGAAAACTGCTTTCCTACTGGCAATTACTTCAGCAAGAAGGGTTTCGGAACTACAGGCCTTAATGGCAGTACAACCCTTCCTAATCTTCCATCAAGATAGAGTGTCCATGAGAACTAACCCTACATTTATGCCTAAGGTGGTATCCAGAGTGTCTCTAAACCAGGCAATCCACCTACCTACCTTCTTTCCCAAACCACAGAACAGGGGGGAAAGACTGCTGCATACCTTGGATGTACATAGACAGTTACGCTACTACCTGGACAGAACCAAAGGTAACAGAAAAACTGACCAGCTTTTAGTAGCCTATGCAACAGGAAGGGAAGGAAAAGCAATTTCCAAACAGACAATATCTAAATGGATAGGAAATTACATAAGATTCTGTTACTCCTACCATGGAAAGCAAATTCCACAGAACATAAGACCACACTCTACAAGGGCTACAGCCACTACCACAGCTTTCTTACGAGGAGTGGCTACCAAGGACATTATTGAGGCGGCTACTTGGACCTCCGTGCATACATTTGCCAAGCATTACAACTTACCTCTATATTCTAGATCCCGAGCAGGGTTTGCCACTGCTGTCTTACAAGGGATCCTAACTACACCATAATTCTTCTTCCTCCTCCCCTAGTTTGGCTATGGTATTCTACCCATTTGTTATGACTGCAGATGCATCCTTGAAGGACATAGTACAGTTTTGTACCTACCATAAATGTAGATGTCCGAACAGGATAGCATCTGCAGTCAGGATTACCCACCCTCCTTCCCCTCTGTGGTACTCCTAGGGTATTTACCCTCCTAATAGCTAGCTAGGGGGGGATCTCTTGTGGTGTATTTGTTTGTATATATGTACATACATGCTTATTTTTTGTGTTTGCCTACTATTTATTTTTTTTGGAAACATTGGCATTTATCCAAAACTAAGTTTTCCAAGAGGGCAACTGGCATCTGGGGCAAGAAACACTGAGGAAAATGGCGTCGGCTGATGCCTTTATACCCGAAGACCAGGAGAGATGACGTCGGGTGAAGTGCGACACCAGCCAAGGCCAGACCCAGACTTTGGAATCCGGCCTACCGAAGGGCTGCCTGACGACAGGACAACCCATTTGTTATGACTGCAGATGCTATCCTGTTCGGACATCTACATTTATGGTAGGTACAAAACTGTACTTTTTCAGGCCTACAGATTTGTATATTAAACCAACGCTATCTTCAACATTAAGGCCAAAATCTCGACCAATGCCTAAAAAATTACGTCCGGCCCACATGTGTAGGCCTCTATGCCTAAAAACCAAATGATCAAAATGGCTGAAGATTTAATTACTCTGATCAGGGGTAGTCACCCCCCCCCCCTTCTAAGAGGCCTAGGCAAGACATTGGTTATGATTCTTCTGAACAGGATTCTATTTCTTCTGACTCTTCTAATGAGCAGGAATTGTCTATACCTACTTATGAGGACTCTGATGCAGAAGGGTTGGGAGGGGGTGGCCTAATGGTTAAGGTGTTTACCTTATAAACACAAGGTGCAGGCTTTGAGTCACACAAGGGATAATTGGCTAGGCTTAAAATGGCTCGCAAGGGCAGTTAGCTTAGTACCAATCTATGAACCTATAAGATTCCATTCCTTCTGCTTCCCCCCCTGAGGATTTTTCTTTTGGGGAAACTTTACATACCTTAAGGGAAGATTTCCACTGGGAAAGTCAGGATTTCTCTGAATCTAAAAAGAGACTTGGGGATTTTCTTCTTCTTCAGCATAGGCCTTTGGCTATACCTCCTGTTCTAGACATTGTTGATCATGTTTTTTCAGAATCTAGTATGGCTCCTGATTCTCTGCCTCCGGCTCCTTGTAAGACGGACAGATACTACAGGGTTCCTGACTTCCACAAATTCCTTTTCACAAATCATGTTGCAGATCCTGAAACCATTTCTCAGGGTCCCAAGGGCATTAAGGCTTCTACAGCTAAAAATCCTACCCCTTCTGATAGAGATTCGAGGGTGCTGGATAGATGGGGTAAGAAGGTTTACACTTCTGCAACCTTGGCAATCAGGGCTTTAAACTGTCAATTTCATATACTAAAATATCAACAGCATATCATGGGACTGCTTAAACAGAAAATGATGTTAATTTCTGACTGTGTGGAAAACAAAGATTTACAGGATGTATTGCATTCAGCTGAACAAGTTGGAAAACATACTTTGCAATGTGGTTTTGATTCTTTGGAGGCCTCTTGCAGGGCTGCTGTAACTGGGTCTGTTCTAAGAAGGCATGCTTGGCTCAAAGAACATAATCTGCCTGATCATGTTAAAGCAAAATTGTTGGATGCTCCTTTACAGCAGGACTGTCTCTTTGGTAATAAAGCTGAAGAAGTTTTAAAAAAGATGGAAGATAAAGCTAAATCTATGCAAACTGTGAAAGATTTCTTACAAGTGCAACCTCCAAGATTCAGTAGGCACTGGCCTACTAAGAACTGGTCCTTTCCAGTTCCTTCGAGAGCCACTCAAGTCAAACCCAGACATTCCAAAGGCTCCAGGTTTCAGTCATAAGGGACTTTAAGAACAAAACAATGGGGTGCCTTCTCTTCCAAATCTGGAAACAACAAGGCACCTCCCTATGGTAAGCAGTCTCAATGGCTTCCCTTTACACTTACCAAGCACTTACCTTTTGGCACCCCTTTGGTTGGAAAACTGGCTCTTTATACAAAAAAATGGCAACTTATAACCCAGGGCAAATGGGTTTTAAATATAGTATCCCAGGGATAGAGATTTCATTTCCACACATTGCCAATTCCAAATGGATGGCCAGACCTGCCCCCAGATCAGTGGGCAGAGGCCCAGTAACAAGTACTTTCCGTCATGAGCATGGGCTATTCAGCCAGTACCAGAAGAGGAAAAGGTACAAGGTTTCTATTCAAGACTTTTCCTGGTACCCAGAAAAGACAAATCATGGCGTCCAATCCTGGACTTATCTTCTCTAAACACCTTTCTGGACATTCCAAAATTCAAGATGCTGACTCTTCACCATTTACTTCCTATGCTAGGCAAAGATGCCTGGTTGGCAACTCTGGATTTAAAAGAGGCTTACCTGCATATCCCAGTTAGGGAATTTTGCAGAAGATACCTCCTCTTCAAAGCAGGCTACTTGCATTACCAGTTCTCTGCACTGCCATTTGGCTTATCTACTGCGCCCAGGGTCTTTACAGAGTGCCTGGCTCCAGTAATTGCATTCTGCAGGCAAAGAAATATTCAGATATATCCATACCTGGACAATTGTCTAATTCAGGGAGAAAACGAGGACTCTCTTCCAAACCATCTGGCATTTGTAAAAAGGGTTCTAACTTGTCTAGGGTACACTATAAACGAAAAGAAATCACAACTGGTACCCTCTCAAAAAATTACATTTCTGGGTGCAAGCTTGAATACCACTGCCCAGATGGCTTTCCTTATGCCAGAGAAGCAAATTTATTTGGTGACTTACTTCAAACAGGTGGCCACAAAAAACATGCTTTCTGCAAGGCAAATACTGCAAGCCTTGGGGTTCATGGCCTCCTGCATTCTTCTAATTCCATATGCAAGACTGCATATGTGGAAACTTCAGTGGTACTTAAAACGTCTATGGAGTCACAGCCTGGAAACAATGATTCCTATCATACCTTGCCTGCAACTAGAGTTCCTGTGGTGGGCAGAAGCCTGCCACCAGAACAAGGGACTGGCATTCACACCACCCCCTGCCACCCAAACCCTAACTACAGATGTATCAGACTATGCTTGGGGGGCACATCTGGCAGGGAAGTGCATTCACGGCAAATGGAGCCCAAATCAAATACACCTTCATATCAGTCAGAAAGAAATGCTAGCTGTGCAGAATGCACTGACAGCCTTCAAGGACTACCTTCATCCAGGACAATTAATGATAAAGACAGACAACACCACCGTGGTTATGTGGTACATAAGCAGGGGGGTAAGCACTCCTACCCCCTTTGCAGACTAGCCATGGCATTGTGGAACACTGCCTTGACCTCTCAAGTAGAACTACAAGCTCAGTTCCTGCCAGGAAAGCTGAATACTCTGGCAGATGAACTAAGCAGAAATCTTATGGACCCAATCGAATGGAAACTGGAACCACAGATTTTCAACATGTTGACATGCAAATGGGGGAGCCCAGACATAGATCTTTTTGCCTCACCCCAGAACTATCAGTTGGACAAATTTTGCACAAGAACTCATCACAAAAAAGCCTGGAAAGTGGATGCTCTATCCTTCAGCTGGAAAAACCAACCATTCCATGCTTTTCCCCATCTGCCTCTGCTCTCCAAAGTTCTTCTAAAAGTCAAACAGGACAAACCAAAAATGATTTTGATTGCTCCAGACTGGCCTCGCCAACAATGATACCCACTCCTGCGCAATGTGCCACACCTTCCACTATGGCACCTGCCTCAGACACCTTACTGTCTCAGCAAAACAACCAAATTCTGCACACTCAGCTCCAAACTTTGAATCTTGCAGCATGGCTAATCACCTAAATTCACCCTTAGCATCCCTCAGCAAACCTGTGATGGATGTCATTTTGGAGGTGAGAAGGCCTAGTACTAGAAAATCTTATGCTGACAAATGGAAAAGATTCTGTGCCTGGAATCAATCTTAAGGGATAAGCACAGCAGTGCCCAACATTCCTCAAATTTTACAGTACTTAACTGAGATGCTTCCCAAGGGTCTGTCCTTTTCTTCATAAAAATCCATGCCTCAGCCATTTCAGCTCATTACAACACAGAACCTCTCCTCTACTCTCATCCTTGCTAAACAGCATCTCAGAGGGGCCAAAAACTTAAGACCACCCAGGAGAGCTCCAACCCCTGCCTGGGACCTCAATTTTGTATTGGAAAAGCTCACTCTCACTCCTTTCGAGCCAGCTGCTACTGCAGACTTAAAATTTCTCTCCTGGAAAACAACATTCCTTTTAGCAGTCACTTCAGCTAGAAGGATTTCCAAATTACAGGCTCTTATGGCAGTGGAGCCTTTCATCATTTTTTATGCGGACAGGGTATCTCTCAGGACCAATCCATCCTTCATGCCTAAGGTGGTATCCAGTGTGGCTCTTAATCAGACCATACATTTGCCAACTTTCTTTCCCAATCCACAGAACAAGGGGAAGCGGATTCTGCATTCATTGGATGAACACAGACAACTTAGATTTTACAAAATCTCAAAGAAAATCTGAACAACTGCTGGTGGCATTTGCTGCAGGGACAGAGGGAAAGGCTATTTCAAAGCAAACTATTTCCAGATGGATAAGCCATTGTATTTCTTTCTGCTATATGCACCATGGAAAAACTATCCCCCCAGGGGATCAGATCCCATTCCACCAGGGCTGCCTCTACTTCTACAGCCATTCTCAGAGGTGTTCCTACCAGGGACATTCTAGAAGCTGCTACCTGGAGCTCAGTTCATACGTTCACCAAACATTACCATTTACCATTTTTCTCTAAATCCAGAGCTGGCTTTGCCACTGCTGTCCTGCAGGGCCTTATAGCTGGTCCTAATGCTGTATAATTCCCTCCACCCAACCATAGCTTTGGAAATCTATCCAAATGTAATGACTGCAACAGTGAAACACGAAGAACATAGTACAGTTGTGTACACTTACCATAAATGTAGATGTTTGAGTGTATTCACTGTTGCAGTCCTGATTACCCTCCCTCCAGCCCCCTATTTTTCTTTGATTACACCTCTACTTTCTTTCACTATGCTTAAAAGCCCTTTTGGTGTATTTGCTTTTGGGATTGGAGGTATATTTTTTGTGTTTTTAATTTTATGTGCTCCCCATTTGGGGGGCACCTGACATCTGGGGCACGAAAAATTGATGTAATGACGTCGGCTGCATGTTTTATACCCCTGACGACCTGACGTCATGGAAGAAGGGACAGCAACCGAGGCAGGACCCAAGACTTTGTTAATCAGGCCGACTGTGGGCAACCTGCCAGCAGATTACCTAAATGTAATGACTGCAACAGTGAATACACTCGAAGATCTACATCTATGGTAAATGTACACAACTGTACTTTCCTCCTTTGGACAAAGGGTACTATGGCTCATTCATTCCCTTGTTGGCAAGAGTCTGGCCAATCTGACGTGGTGCCATCATTTATGTGGGGGACTGGGTTTTTTTTTGCATAAGCTGTAACCACACAGCAAAGCTGTAGAGTTTAGCATGCAGTGGGCCTCAGCCAGGGTATGTCATTCACTTCAGCATGTTGCATATCCCTCCAAAACTGCTCTGCCGCCCCTTGAAGCCAGAGCTCCGATGTGATCTCTTGTCTCCACTAGAGATTCCTCCACAGGAACATGCACACCAAGCATGCACTCCTGCAGCCTCCCCACCCCCCAGGATTGGCAAATTGGCAGTACTGCTTCATTCTTCCCTTCCTTGTGCCATCCTCAACATGTGCCTTAACCACTAATTGATCTTGGATGACCTAGGTCATAGTCAAGGATTTAGCCCTCTGTGTCAGTGGAGCTGGGTAAGGCTTCTAAAATTTTATTAACTTCAATACCTGTAAAAGCAAGGAACTCACTGATCATTTTGCAAAATGTGCAGACAAAATATTTTAAGACTGAAGGTTGCCCTGTCACTTGCTGTGGCAGAGCTTGGTTTCTCACTCAAGGTGGCACCTTTTTGTTGAGTGTCTTTATTTGGAATACTTGACAGTTATTGCTGACGCATGTGGCCTTATTGATTTATTACTAGAATGTTTATGGGCTTACCAACTCAGCCAAGAGGGCCAGAGTATTTGCTTTTTTTAATAGTTTTATGTGCCCAGTCTTTTCTTATTAGCTTTACTGATTTTTGAATAGTACACCCTATCATAAGGATTCTGAAAAACTGGTGGTCAGTCAATAGATTTGTGTTGCAAAGGGAATATTGGTGTTTCAAAGGGTAGTAGGAGTTAATATACACCCTCTTCATTTATTTGCCAAAGTGAAATAAGGACAGTAGTGGTGGATGTTGTGACTTTAAACAAAGGCTTGATAGGTTACTAGAATGTAGGTACCAAACTACATGCTATTGAGAGAAGGCTGAAGTCTTGTACAGAACTAGTAGTAGTCAGATATTTTAAGAAATATCTTACTTCTCTGGGCTTACCACTTACAAAGTGGATTTACTTGTTTTCCCCTCCTTGGTCCAAGTCTGAACTTGCTTACCTGATTACAACAGAACCATACCTCTCAAACTCTTTAGTACAAAAAATCAGGATAAAGCCAAAAATCATATGGGACAAAGGCCCAAAAGTAGGGATAAAATTTAAATATTGCTGTTATAAACTTAGAAAGTTGCCAGAATAAAAGGTATTGTGTTAACATGCATTTTAGAAGGATATGACGTCTGAAACTTGAATGTCTGTCATTATTTAGTGACTTCAGTCTTCACTGATTTGCAAGAAGAGCACAAATTTTATGAGAAACATTCCAAAAATATAACGCAAAATCTGGACATTCTATGAAAATCTGGATAGTTGAGAAGTATAAACAAAACTAGTGTTTCTTAGCTGTATAGTGAGTGGATCATGAGACTGAGATTAGGCAGAAAACTCTGAGAATGGGAAATGGTGGAGAAGCATTGGAAGTTCACTACAAATTGCTCTGGAAAAGACTGATATATGTGATGTTTTAAAACTACAGTTAATCAGTTGATTAGAGCTACCACAGGAATATTAGGGATTGCATCAAGACCTACTGAAGGCTATGAAAGGATTATTTAAGGCTGTAGAACAATGTAGTTGCATTGTACTTAGCTGAAACTGCTGATGTTGAAACCAAAACAAGGAAAGCCTCATACCTTGAAAACACTACAGAAATGTTTTTGTGGGGCGGGACAAGGAGTCCACCTGTAACCTCTCCACCACCTTATTTAAATATACCAACTCCGTGTTTACAATAGCATGAGAAAAGGGCAAACACCCTTACAGATAACGCTTTTTTCACATCACTGCATTTGCAGCACTTTGGTGCAACAAAAATAAAGTACACAAATATATAAAACAAGCTTAAGAAGGAGGGGAAAAGGCAGTACTATTCGTGTTAAACTGTACTATTTCACTAAATAAAGAATATCAGGGCACTCTGAACAGTAACAACAAAGAAGCTAAGAAAGAAGTTGCAATAGCAAAGAATAGGGCATTAGAGGCACTGTACCAACTTCTGGAAAGTGACACCGTAAGGGGCACAACAAAACTATATCAGGTCACAAGGCAAAGACAGAAAGATAAAGAAGATAGTCAGACACCCTTTATAAGGGATTCCAGCAACAACCTGCTCTCACCAGTCCAGAGGACATCAAAGGCATGAATGAAGAAAATCCCACAGAAGCTGTACTGCCCTAGAAACAGCCTACAATGAGAGAAGAGGAGCCCACCCTAGAAGAAGTAAGAACAGCACTAAGGAAGATGAAGTCAGGGAAAGCAGCAGGCTCAGATGAGGTCACAGCAGATATGGGTGAGATAGGGGAGAAATGGCTCCTGAGGGTACTAATAGCAGTGTGGAGAGAAAGGTGTATCCTAGATGACTGGAGAATAAGCATACTCATGCCAGTGTACAGGGACAAAGGGGACATCCACAACTGTGGGCAGTACAGAGGCATCAGACTCCTATCACATTGCATGAAAGTTCTGGAGAGGATGATTGATAAACAGCTGTGCAGAGTAGTAGAATGTAAGATGGGAGGTGACCAGTTTGGATTCAGATCATGATGCAGCACAATTGACCCGATGTTTGCATTGAGACAGATACTTGAGAAGAAGCTAGAGATGAAGAGAGTCCAACTGGGCATTCCTAGACTTGGAGAAAGCATATGACAAAGTCCCAAGAAAGCTGATCTGGGCAGTACTGCAGTGGTTTGAAGTCCCAGAAACATTGGTAGAATTAATGCAGACTATGTACAAGGACCCAATGATACAAGTATGAACAGTGTTCAACCTCACAGAGGGGTACCCAGTGTGAGTGGGTGTACATCAGGGTTCAGCTCTGAGCCCACTGCTGTTCATACTGATGATGGACTACATTAGCAAACAAGCTGGAGGGGATGTATCAACAAAACTGCTGTATGCAGATGATGTGGCAGTACAGGCAGACTCTGAGCTAGAACTTCAGCAAAGACTAGGAGTATGGAATGCAAGTCTGAAGACACATGGGATGAAACTAAGCACAGATAAGATAGTGGCAATGGCAGCAAATTGGGGAAATCAGAAGAAGCTGAGAATAGAGGTAGAAGGGAATAGAGGTAGAAGGGAAGTGGAACAGGTAAACAGCTTCAAGTATCTGGAAGGGGTAGTTGAGGAGCAGGGTAATCTGAATGAAAAGGTCAAAGCTAGAATCAGAAGGGCTGCAGCCAACTGGCATAGAGTGTTGTGTTGTCTATGACAGAAGAATGCCAAAGAAGCTGAAAAGTAAGGTGTACAAGACAGTGGTGCGACCAGTACTACTGTATGGTACAGAAACCTGGGCAATAAAGGCAGAACAGTTGAAGAAGCTAGAGGTGATGGAAATGAAGTGCATGAGAAAGGTGGTAGGATGCACACTGTGAGACAGATGAAGAAATGAGGACATAACAGCAGAAGCCAAAGTATATCGAATTGCAGAAAATATCAAAGAGAACAGATTATGGTGGTTTGGGCATATGTGTAGAAAAGCAGAAGACAATTTGGTGAGGAAGATTTGGGACTGACAGGAAGAAGGTAAGAGGAAGTGAGGACATCCAGCAATGAGGTGGATGGATTGTGTGAAAGAAGATCTGCGACAGTCAGGCATGAGTGTTGAAGAAGGCAGGAGTGTGGCACTGACTCGAGAGAGTTGGTGACAGTTAACAAGATACTCCAACCCCATGTAGAAAAATGGGAAAAAGGGTGCTGATGATAATGTAGTTCTGATGACATCAAATATGTAATTTTAGGAAGAATAGAGTACACATGGCACCATTTTTACATCAGAAACAAAGAAGTATATTATTAGAAATGTAAACCTAGTTTGAACTGAACATGAGATGTCATAGCTGTCATGCAGGAGATTTTTTTCAGTCAGGGAGGGTTTAATGGTTGAACAGTGGAGGCAGAACATTTCAAGTAAGTGTGTTAGTTGTAATGATGCACTATAGCAGAGTATAGATTGTCAGAAGATTCATAAGTGACATTCTTATTTGATTCATTTATTAGAATTGGGTCCTCACCTTGGGAGCGCATCATATGGCTATAACTATGTTGCATTAAATTATGCCATTACAGCATAAGGTCAAGATGAAGTTTCTGTTGTCAGTTGAAGTTATTAACTTTGGAAAAAGGAGTAATTAAGGTGATGTACTTCAAAGCATTAAATTTGACTCCAAGCAACATTTATTACTAGCTGCTTGTGAGATATTAGTGATGCAACAAAAATTATAAGTAGAGTCTTAAGACAGTGAATCTGACACTGTGTTACATCACTAAGTGATCTTTAAAAAATTCTAATAAAAAGCTTGCATGCTGTTATATTCTGTTCATAGAAGTTAAATTTGTATTTATTAATTTTAAAATGTTTATGCTTATTACTGTTTGTCAGATTCACTTTTTTATTAAAGATTGGATTAAAAAAGGATTTTCTGGTACATAGAAGATAGACTTCTTATTGCATTGTCTCAATCCAAGCTTATGTGAAGATCTCTACAAGGCTGATTTTCCCCCACCATGTGGTTATTTCATTGCTTACCTCTCTGTTCTGTAAGTATTTAACTCTTCTAAAAGAAAAGTATGTAATCCTGCTGCAAGAGCATCTTTGGGTGTGAACAAGAACTGTGACCTGAAACACTGTTTTAGGCCTTCTATGATCAGAGTTAAGTTTCAACCACCCTGCCACTCTGCTGGCCTATACAGGTAACATCCAACAGGGTATAGATGTTTTTAACAGTCCAGATGTCATTGGTGTCCCTTTCAGTTATTGTTCACTTTACCACTTCTGCACTGTCATACTTGAGCTACATGGTGGGGGGTTCTCAACGTATTGTTTCTCTTGATTTAATTTCTCTAGTGTTGTAACAGTCTTGTCACATTAATGTGACTTTTAGTAAACAGACCATCTGCTATGAGTGTATCATAATGCACGAATAAGATGTGCGGCTGTTTCCAGTTCTTTTTTTATTTTAATTACAGAACCTGCATTTGTCTTTTTCTCCCACCCTTTTACTGGATTTTGTACACAAAGAAGCACATAGTCCACTATCCTGGGCCTCCATCATTAGCCTTTCATCTTTTGATTTCAGTTCACCTCTCCTTAACCATTCCTGCAGCAAAGCTTGGTCACTATGAGGTTGTTCCAGGAGGTTTCTGTACTTGCTACAATATTTATGGCTTTTCCAATTTTCTTTCCTTCTCATCTGATCCTTTTTTTTACACTTTCTTTGATTTTTGGCACATTCAGTTGCTATCTGATTTTTGTCTGCTTCTCATTTGATTTCCATTCTCGCTTGATACCGAAATGCTTCTGCTAAACTATGCAAAGATGTCATCTTAGACTTGTTCTCATATTTTAAAGCTTTCGCTATGTTTGGATCTGATGATGATAGCAATTATATATGCAGTCCCATGATTGCAGATCTATGTATATAATCAGTCTCAAGAAGGCCCATACCTCCTTCAGAGCAAGTTATATATAATCTTGGTATACACTAATTTTTATATATCATTGTGTATGAGACATGTTTATTGTTTTGGTGTCCGGTTCATTCAATAATTTTTGATGCCAGTCAGTCACCCCAAAACTGTAAGAAGCAACAGGAAGAGCAAACTGATTTGTTGCTTGGACTTTATTCCAAGATGTCATGGCAGTTTTCAATATTAGTTTTAATCTTCTAAAGTATTCCTTACTGAGCTTTATTCTCATTTGTTGATGTTTTATTGCCAATCTGTCATCTGTTTCTAACTATTTATACACTCCTGCTTGTTCACATTCCTTTATATCACATTCCTGTCCTAGGTTGATATTTTCTTGGTGCTACTTTCCTGTTTTAAATGTTGCTTTTACACATTTATTAAAACCAAATGCTATTCTTGTATCATCTGTGAAAGGTTTAACCATTTGTAGTAGTGCTTTTAACTCCTCATCTGATGAACTCTACAGTTTGTTATCCAGAAAAGATGAGAAATCTTTAAAAAAGGTCGCTTTCTGGTAGCTAAATTTTAACCATAACCTAATCTGTTAAACAGCTTAATGGATTAAGTGCAAGACAAAAAATGTCTGTAGTGACAAAGAATCACCCTGAAATATACCCCTTTTTTATCTCTGTGATATTAATTTTCCCTATGTGTGGCTCATCTGCAAAGTGATTTACCACTATTTCATGGTCATGTTAATGTAATTGGTCAGGGTTGGGTGTATCTTGCACATCTGTAGGCATTCCGTCATCCATGAATGTGAAATGCTGTCAAGTGCTTTTTTTGTAATCTATCCATGCCACACTTAAATTCTTCCCCTTTTTTTACAATTGTCTGTTACGGCTTTATTTCACAACAACTGATCATTTGTTCCCCGTGATTTTCTTTTGTCACCCTTTTGTTCTACTGCAATAATTGAATATTTTTCTAATTGACTGTAAACTCTGCATCAATTCCAGTATATATTTTGTATATTGTTGGAAGGCAAGTTATTTGTCAATAGTTCCTAGGATTTCTTACAGGCGCACTCTTGAGGAGGAGTATTGTTTTTCCACTTGTTATCTAGGTTGGTGGCTGTTCAGAATGTGTATTTAAGAAATTCTAATCAGGGCTAAATCTTTGTGTAAAGATGCTAATAATTTTAGCTAGAAGTTATGTACTGTCTGGGCCTGGGATTTTCATGTAGGACCTTTTCTTAATTTTGTCGCAATTTCTCTGGCTGTTACTTCATCCCATTTCATATCTCCTTCATTAGAACTCCTTAATGTTTCTTTTAATTCTTCAGTCCATTCATCATCTTTGTTATATTCTACAGGGTCTTCATAAATGCTTCACCAAAATGTGCCTTTCTTTTTTGTGGTGTTTCTATTCCTGTTAATTTGTTTTCCAATTCTCTATAAAATCTTTTTGGGTCATCAATGAATTTCTTATTTTGTATTTTTCCTTTATATTTATCTTCCTATCTCCTAAGTGTTTTTTTCTGCCTGTGCTGATAATTTTTATTTTATTTGCAGTAATGTATGATAAATCCTGTTCTGTTTTGGTACTGCACATTGTTTTTGCCTATTTTTTATTTCTACTTATTTTGATGATGTGTTCCCTTTTCTGTATTCTTCTAACAATGATACTTTTTGCTTTATGGTTGTCTTTATTTGATGCTTCCATTGTGGCATTTTGCTTGTTCTTTTCCTTTATTGCATTACTTTTTTGTGGCAACACTTTATACTTTATTAGTTTAGATGCAGATTATTTCTGTTAAATCATCTGAATTTCTCCTAATAGTTCAGATTACTGTGTTCATTTGTTATACCAGCCTTTAAGATTTTGGGCCTTATTTACTTTTTGATTTATTTAATAGGTCTATTTATCTATTAAAACAAGCAGGTCTTCTCTTAGAACATTTTATTCTGGTTTGAGAGCATCTTCTTTGCTGTCTGTTTCCTGTGAGTAATCTACAGAAAGTTCCAGAATGTCTTCTTGTGACTTTTCTTCTTCAGATGCACCCTGCTTCATCTGCTGCTGCTTTCTTATAAGAACCCATTGGACTGTCGCTCTGTAACATTACTTGTGTCAGAGTTGCCATTATTTCCTGCTCTTCCCTTGCTGTACAAATTCAACTGGACTTTTGTACAGGTCTCCTGCAGAAGGATCCAGAGGAATATGGTGGGGCAAATCTTCAGACACCACCTGCTGTGCTTGTTTGTTTAATATGGGGCTATAGTATTCCATCATGCTGTAACATTGCCTGGATTAGATTCTCCACAGTTAATCCTTTACTTTGTAGATCATCAATAACTCTATTTACTATTTGTTTAACTTTTACGTTATTAATTCTCTTTTCCACGTTCCCCCTTTGTTGTGTATTTTTTTTTTGTATTGTGAAAGTTTCCATGTCCAGTGCCTTTATTTCTATTTATCTTCAAATATCTTTGGAACTGTATTTTTTGTACTGATTAGTTTGGATTTCTCCTTTTCATAAGACTGCATCATACTAGATCTCTTTTTTTTTCCCATGTTCATGTATCATTTTTCGTATCTTTCAAAAATCTCAGTGTTTTGTTCTTTATATTTTTGCATTTTCAGTGTCGATTCTTTTTCCAGGCAGTCTAAAGTTTCTTTGTCTATGCAGTGTTTTTCATGGATCTAATGTATTAAGGACTGTGCATTTTTATTTGAAAGTTTAACAGTTTATCATGTTTAAGTATTTTTCTTTTCTCTAATTTATCTCAATCTTTCTGAATATTTTCTATCTAAAAAATCTAGGCTTTTTGTGTAATAGTTGCAATACTTAATTTCTTCCTTATGCTCCGTAGACCACTTTATCATCTTTATGGCTCTTTTTTGGCCTGCTTTCTGGTATGAGGCTGAGAATGTGGATTTTGCACTGGACCTTAATGGTTCCATTTGTCAGCTATGAGTTTGGTATAGAGGATTACAGCTGGGTATTACCTAATGATGAGCTTCATCTCGCTGGTATTGGTTTGACTGTCTTGACATCCTTTTGTAAATTATGCAACCCTCAGCATCTCATCTGGCCCAATAAAAGAGGCAGTAGTGCCTTATAGGTTCACCCAGTTACATATACAAATCCCTTCACTCTTTCTACAGCAGCAGGTAAGCCCTGTGTTCATAGACTGCCCTATAGATTGTACTTTTGGCCATATGGTTTCATATTCAATCAGCCATAGATGCACTAGAATCAGATACCTAGTCACTTGATTGGGGAGCTCCCTTTGAAGCATAATGGTATATGGAATATGGTATCATTCAGAGTCAAGGATGAACATTAGTATTCTGAGATGCATACAGTCCTTTTAGACCACCATAATCTGACAAAGGTTATTCTGAGAACCTTGATATCAGTTAGTCATAAGGCAGATAAGCAGATAGGGAGGGGAAGGTGACTTGTCCTACAGTCCTTGTTTGAAAGCCAAGAGTCTGTGTTCCTGAAGGAATGGTTCAGTTTTCCTGTGGTTCACCTTTTGGGTTATCTGAATGTCTTGGTAGTTGACCCCCTCTCCAGAGGATGCCCCTATAATTTTCATGAAGTTGAGACACACTTTTTATGGGATTGGTTCACATCTTCAAGCAATTGCAAGTACTGGAGGTGCTGTTCCCTAGTCCCTGGTCATCGTAGATGATTAGCACTCATTGCTCATGAATTTTTGGATTTTGGCATTCAGATCCTAAAAGCATCAGTGAGGCTTTTACTTACTGTATGCTGTAAATGCACTTTGTTTTATGGTCAATAGCTGTTCCTTGTCTCCAAGCCTGTGCCTCAGAGGGCGTATGACATAGTTCTATGTGGTTCTTTGATTTATTTACATTAATTGGTTAGCTCCCAATTTCATGACTGTGAAGGAAGGAGAGCCACTGGTTTTATTGAGATTGTTTAAAAATGTTTTGAAAGTTTTCCTTCTCTGCTTTTTCATAAGAAACAATGAAATTAACATGTATGCATACGTAAAATGATACTGATCGTGGAATATGACCTTCATGTTCGAAAAGCATATTTTTCCTCTGTTTGAGCACACATTCTCTCTAGGGCTGAAATTTGTATCCCACAAGACAGCTGAATCAGGTAAATTTTCAAGTTTCTTGCCCTTACAGTACCTAACCGATTTATGGTTTTCCATAATGGCAGGTTCCCTTTTTCTTAACCTAAGCCCTGCTACTGTGTTTCTTTTAGGCCTTCAGCAGAAGAGAAGAGCATTTAGTGGAGGATTGCAGACAGCTAAGGTTTTACTTGCAGAAGTCTGAGCTTTTTAGAAGGAACCCTTGTTTTTCTGCATCCTCTGCTATAGGCCATTAGCATCACCCTTTGTTACTGTAAACATGAGAATGCTCTTGACTACTTCTCTAAAGTGGAATTCTGCAAAAGCATTAGGTACTTCCACCACTTTTTTCTCTAACATCTCAGAAGATGACATATGGAAACATGTAGCCTAGTCCTCCATTCGTATCTTTACTAAGCATTGCAAGCTAGATGTGGTGTTATTGTCCAGCATTTTAGTGCAGTGGTGGTGCAAGGTATTTTGGAATAGGCTGGTTCAGAACATCTCATTAGTGTTGTTTTCTCCCACCACATAGTAACTTCCATGCTTGACTCTCTTTTCTGTAAGTATTTAACCCTTCACCAAGATAAGTATTTTATTCTGCTGCAAGAACATCTTCAAGTAATGTAACATAATTATACAGTATCCTTACTATAGTAGCAGATCTTCAAGAGTATGCTTTTGCAACTGGAGCTTTCCTGTCATTCCATTTCCCAAGGGATAGAGGATAAAACATATTTCTTGTGATTATATCTTTGTTAGTGGGTCTTAAAGACACAGCAGGGATTGGAAGAACCACATACAAAGAGATGCATTGACAAGTAGAGTAGTTCAGAAAGGTAAAGAAGAGGGGAAGAAGACTGCAGAGCTTGTCTAGCTCCTGGTAATGTAACTTCTGCAAATGTTCCTGTTGTAGGGAGATGATGTCAGAAGTCTACTGTTACGGAATGTACCTTGCAAAAATGTACAATGTGCTGAACGTGGCTGTTTCCAGCACTGAACAATGTTGCTGTCCACTAGCATTGGCTTGTTACTCAGAAGCTCTGATTGCCACACACTGACTCCTGCCAACTGATCATGCCCATATTCACCTTACCAGTAGTTTAGGACATATTTTACCAGGATTATTTGTAATATTCTTACATCCACTACCGCAGAGTCTTTTTGCTAGGTTATTTGTTCCAAAGTACATGATCACATGAGCTATTCCTCTCCTCAGGGCCAGCCTTAAGGATCAGCAAACTAATCAGTCGCCTAGGGTGTTACTTTTTAGAGCTTCCATTTCTGGAGTACGGGAATTTCAGGCTAGGTTTTTGTCTGTGGTGATTTGGGAGAGAGGTTTCTCATACTTGCACCTAATTCTCCTACCTCACTTTTAAAGTATGTTTTTCTTGTACTGTAAAGTGTAGTAAGGTGCTAAGTGGATTCATAATAATATGCATCGATTGGAGATTAAAGTCTGCAGCTGGTGGTGTTGCTCTGTATAGTACATATGAGCTTCATGGTTATGTCGCAGCTACAGATTTTATGATAGGGAGCAAAATTCTGGGACAAGATTATTGGCATTCTCTGAAGATCAGGAACAGTAGAAGAGTTTGTGTAGACATTTATTATGTTATTCCTGTCTCTGACTTGGAAAGAAAGAGCCCCCCTACAAAGTTTGCCATGCTCAGAATTGGTCCTAGTGAAAATCTAGGTTTCTGTGGTAATACACCTGCATTTAATGAAAATGCCAGTATACAGGGCAGGTTGCTACTACAGAATAAATTACTGCTTAAAGGACATACTAAGTAGCAGTTGTATTTCTTGCAGCTTTTGTTGATTTAGATTGCACTACATACTCTTTAATTTTAGAAGTGAGCTGGGGAGAGTCTGAAATTCAAAGTTTGCTTTGTTTGTAAAAATGTGAACGTTTCTGCTGACATTATTTGAGCTTTGTCTCTAGTGAAACAACTTATTCATCGTACTAGAGTACTCGATCATAGCTTAACTTTTTTCTTTCAAAGTGACAGCAGTGCAGTACACAGCAGAACAAGGGGAGTGTATAACTGCCATTTAAAGTGCAAATCTGTCATAAACAAAGGATATTCATTGAAAGTTGTCTTAATAAACATTTTTCTGTTCTATCAAGCCTCTAAATATTGCAAATAATGTATATATACTGTCTCACGTAATCTGTCAGTTTTTGGTACTCTAAAGAATGTACTGTTGGAGTTTACTATGAAGTCATTGTGATTTTTTATTACTGGACATCAAGAAATCATAATAAACTTGGATACTCTGAAGATGACTACAAAAAAGCAGGTGCATTCTGCTACTTTGATACACTGTTAATGTTTGAAAGGAACATAAAAGTAAATGTCAGTAAACTGTAATATGGAAACAATGCTTGTATTCATGTCCAGGAAATATAGTTCAATAACGAGATTTAATTTCTGTTTTGCATGTCATCTGATAATTTGTGGTTGATACTCTTGCACATATAATGGCAGGGATGATAAGGAGGAAATTAAAACAGGTGAGTTTTGTCATGATATGGTCATGGAGTGTGTAAATCTGAGCCAGCCGTCTGCAGAACAAATTAAAAAAAAAGGCAGACAACCTGACTTTGGTACTTGGACACCATTGGATAGAATCTATTGGGATTAAAGATAAATTATACTTGGGACAGCACTGTCTACCAGCATAGAACTGTAAGTAACATGCAAGGCATGGGAAGCAAGTGACTAGTAGCTCACTTATACCGTTTGTGGTGGGCAGTTTTCTGAAATTATTTCAGTCTGTTTTTTGTATCTATTTTTTTCACCACCCTCTATATCCCTTGCACTTTTCTTTCCATTGGCTTAATTGGCCAGTTTATTCTCCTGAGAGGAAACACACTTTCCAACATTGGGGTGGGCAGCAGAGGTGATGCCATCATCTGTTCACAGGAACTTCGGTTTTGTACTTTAGCCCTAACACCATGGTATATGCTTACTAGCTGTGACTACAGGATGTTGAATGCAGTGGGCTTCAGTGGGGACATGTGTCTCAGCTTTGAAAGTGATGGAAGCTCCCAGAAGGCCATGTCACATTAAAGCAAGCATTCCCATGGGAATACCCAGTCTCTACTGTGGATTGTACTATGTGATTCGTACCTCCCACAAGAGAAGTTAGCAAGCATTGTTCCTCTTTCACTTTTCCAGCTCTTCTAGCACCCAGACTGTTAATTGAAACCAGGTTGGCCAGATAGTAGTCACAAATTTATCCCTTTGTGCAGTTAGAGCTGTAGGCCTTACATGATGTGAATCATCAGAAGGGTCATAATTTTTTGGAGCCGCACCAACTTGTACACAATTCCCAGCAAGTAGCCCAAATCCCACACCACCACCTATGTGCACATTTCCAGACAGCGTACCTTAAAAAAATAAAAACATTAAAATGACAGGCTTAATCAAAACACCATCGCTACTGCAAAGCATTTAGCATAATAGGGAACCGCATTTTATTTTAGGGTACAATCCAACATTTCTGAAAGACCGCTCTAGAATGTCTTTGAAATTCTTTATATCTCTGCACAGCAGTTTGTCACCTTCTTCAGATTTTCTGAATATTTGAGATGTACATGTTTGTGTGTGTGTGGCGGAGGGGGGGTATGTGTTTTAAAACCTCCACCCCTCAACACAACCCAAAGCAAGCAACCTCCACCCCTCCAATACAACCCAAAAGACACATAGCCCACAAACTCAGTGTGCCACTCAACCACAGCCAATAAGGCATAACAACGTACCCAACACTAGTCATAGGTGACTCTATAGTCAGGCACACTGATGTTCCACTCACCAGACTAAACAAGGAGAAAGTTACTGTCAGCTGCCTGTCGTGTACCAGGATCCGCTACATAACGCGTGCACGCAGGTCACTCCACAACAAGTACAAATATGACTCTGTCATTATCCTTGTTGGTGTGAATGACCTGACATGTACCTCCCTGGACTACATGAAAAGAGACATGGAGGAGCTTTCCAATCTTGTAGCCCTGACAGGTATGACCCTAACCCTGAGCAGCATCCTGCCATCACCCAGAGTGATACCACAGTACAAGGACAAAATGATTGACTTCAACAATTGGCTAAGCTTCTGGTGTCATTCTAAGGGGATCCAGTATCTGTCTGCCTGGGATGACATGATCGACAGACCACGATGCTTTGCCAGAGATGGCCTGCACCTGTTGCCCTTGGGATTCAGGATACTGGCTAAGGTTCTTGCCACCCCTATAGTGCCTTTTTTAGGCAAGGGTCAAATGACAAATTCACCACCGTAACAGGTACAAGCAAGCAAAATCTGAGGGTAATGCTACTCAATGCTAGAAGTCTAAACCTCAAAATGCAGTCACTCGAGGCACTCCTTAAAATGGAGAACATCGACATCTGTGCAGTGACAAAGACCTGGTTCAAGGCTCCAGAGAGCACCCCTGCATTACCAGGCTATAATTCATACCACACCTTTTGGCCACCTAACCTGGACCGAAACACTAAAGACAGAGGAGTGTCCATATTCATTAAAGGATATCCACACCTCCAGGCTAGTTGCTCAGCATAATGCATCCGAGATTATCCAAGTGCAGCTAACTCTGGGCAAGACTGCAATCCAAATTGTAGCTTGCTACAGATCCCCCAGCATTCCCACTCCTCATTTCTTGATACACTGGAAAATATTAGGGTACAACCTAACACCCTAATAATGGGCAATTTCAACTGCGCAACCATTAACTGGGAAAACTATTCATGTACCAACTCTCTTTCTCAACGTTTTCTGGAATTCATAAATTCCAATGCCTTGGATCAACTTATCCACACCCCCACCAAAGGCAGCAATATCCTAGACTTGGTCCTTACCAACATGGGCAACCAGTGTTCTACACCAGAGTTTCTCATTCGTCAGGTCCGACCACAAGCTAATCAGCCTAGACATCCGTATCCCGCCCCCACCCCCCATTTGGGAAACCACCGTAAAAAATTTCTTCAAAGCCAACTTCACACTTCTTAAGACAGAAGTGGCAAACTTCATGACACAAATGCAAAGGGTACGACTGCTGAATCCTACACAAATGCACTTTATAAGCACTTACACAAGTGCATGGATCGTGCAATCCCTAACAGAACCAAGATGCTATCCTCCAAAAAAAAGGAAGCCAAATTTGGTGGTCCCCTGCCATAAACAAACTCTACAACAGAAGAAAGAAAATGTTGCAAAAAAGAGTAAAATCCCATGATTGGAGGAGAACTCCCTGGTCAGCCTCAGTAAGAAACTGAGATCCTTCATAAAATCCTCCAAAGCTAGTTATGAAAACAAAATCGCTACTGATTCTAAAGACAACCACAAAGCATTCTGTAGCTATATCAAGAATCTCAATGGGAGCACTCAGATCTGCTCTGAGTTACAGCACAATGGCACTAAATATACAGAAACAATTGATATTGCCAACATCCTGGCAGATAGGGTCAGTGCTAACTTTACCCCCCTCTCACCCCCTAAAGGGCCCATCTCTATACCGGAAGAATGCAAAGTTCCTGTAATCACGGCTGCACAGGTAAAAACCACACTCTCCAAAGCCAAGAACACAGCATCCATGGGACCTGACAACATCCCAGGCTGCATTCTACACAAACTACAAGAATGAACTGGCACCCCACCTAAGTACCATGTTCAGTCATAGCCTTACCTCAGGATTTGTGCCCACTGAATGGCGCACAGCAATGGTCATCCCACTCCACAAAGGGGGAGCTACCACGGACACCGGGAATTACCACCCCATTAGCCTAATTAGCCTAGTCTGCAAGGCTATGGAACGTATCAACATGGAACTTATAAACAATGACATTGGTAATCTCCAAACTCTGGACCCCACCCAGTTCGGGTTTGTAAAAGGCAGATCATGTCTCCTAAACCTGATAGACTTCTTTGAAGCAGTCACCAAAGCCGTATATGAGGGTAAGGTGGTTCACACAGCCTATCTAGATCTCGCCAAGGCTTTCGACATCATCCCCCACTCTGAAATTATAGATAAACTCACTAAACTAGGTATAAATCCCTATGTCACAAGATGGGTTGCCAACTGGCTCACTGACAGAACCCACACTGTGAAAGTAGCAGACTCTATATCCGACTTCAGACCAGTGACAAGTGGAGTACCACAGGGTTCAGTCCAGGGTCCTCTCCTGTTTGGTATCTACTTCTCTGAAGTACAGGCTAACACAGAAAGGTCTTTGGCTAGTGAAGTTCGCAAATTACTGCAAACTAGGAGCCATAATCGAAACTCCTAACGATGTGGATATCCTACAAAAGGGCCTCACTGAGACAGATGCCTAGTGTCAAGCAATGGCCTGAAGCTCAATGCCAAAAAGTGCATCGTCATCCCTTTTGGTAAAGACTCTGTACCCATAAACTACCACATAGGCAGTAGTCTACTTAACACCAAAAGTGTGATAAGTGACCTTGGGACATGGGTGGACAGTAGTCTCTCCTTTGATAATCACATCACCACAGTAGTTAGGAAATCCTTCTACATGGCACACCTCATCACAAAAGGTTTCTCATCCAGGAAAAAAAGAGGTCATTGCTCCCCTCTACTCGTCACTCATTAGACCCATTATAGAATACAGAGCCCCTTTTGGTATGTACCTCACAAGACATCTACAACAACTGGAAACGCCACAGAAATAACTCACAAAGAGAATTACCAACCTCAAACAGATGCCCTATGCAGACAGTCTCAATAAACTCCAGCTTTACTCCATCACATATTGCCTACTCGGAGGTGATCTCTGCTTAACACACAAAGCTATGTCAAACCCAGAGTTGTTGGACATGCTCCACTTAAAGAAATCCCAATCCCTCCGAGCTACATGCTCTAGGGACCTAAACCATGTCACAACAATAAACAGAACATGCTGGAGGGATATATTCCTGTCCCAGAGACTTCCTGTACTCTGGAACAAACTACCTATCTATATCAAACAAAGCTCATCATTAGGACTCTTCAAGAAAAATCTTGATGATTGGATGGGAGATAGGAAATTCACCCCGGGGATCTCCTCAGTTGCTCTGCCCGACAGTGGCACAGGAAAATAATTTTCTTGGGTGGCGAAAGCCAGGATACCTTTTTGGCTAGGCTTATATAGGCCCTAGGGCCAATAGCCTAGTACCTACCTATGAACCTATGTGTAAGGGGAGGACTTGTAGTGATGGTACTGCTGGATGTGCTTGTGTCTGAAAACATTCAGTTTTCAACTGTTGTGTGGTGCCTGTCGTGTTTGGATGGTGCTACAGTATTGCCTTTGACTTTCAGAATAGCTTTTATTCATGGTAGGAGACACATTTGTATTTATACCTTGCACTCCTTTTGTGTTCTCCATAGTAACATATTGCTTTTAAAACACTGGTTTAAACTTTTCTTTGAAGTGTGTGTTGGTCGTCTTCCTGCATTTAGCATACACATTGTAGAACAGGTTGTGTCTCTGGATCCTGACTCATATTTATTCCTTGTAGAGAAAACTGTACACTTCTATTGAGATTTTTTTGAAGGGAAGCCTTGTTCTGTACTTGGTTACCAGTAATCCATATGTTCTGTCACACTACATAATATGCACCATGTACTCTTATTTTTATATTGTATATTTTGCTAGTGAGAATTAGAGGAATTTGACAGCATGAAAGGTACATTGCACCGCTGTATGCATTGCAGCTAGGCATTACATATTTTATATGGAAAGGATGACCTCTATGAGCTTTGGTGTTGATTAGATGTGGGTGGTTTTGTTATAACATCTTAAAATTGTATTATAAAATATTTCAGTTGTATTTCTTGCTGTTGACTAGCATGCTGTTGTTGAAAGTATTACACCTTGGCTTGAGTCATAACCTTTCAGTCATCCCATAATGCTCATCTCATCCAAATATCTAAAAACAAAATATGTTGCTTTGATTTATTAGGTGGCAGTTGCACCACCATTCTGATCTTTCAAAAAAATAATCTGCAGTCTCCCTGTACAAGCAAGAGCTACTGCGATACTCAGTACTCTTATTTTCAGGATTTTAACTCTGTCGTATTGCCAGCAGACAGTGTAAATCCCTGTTGACTGTTAAAGAACAAGGCTAGGAACTCAGTGGGTCCCAAGGAGATACCATCGCCTTGGTCATACCACATTTTGGCAGAGCAGTTGCGTTGAAGGCTTTCCCCAGAAAGGCCTTAGCCACATGGAATCAAACCCCCATAGATGGACATTTTCAAGTGCTGAGACATGATTTGAAAGTTTTTAACTTTATAATATTGTTGTAGAGTCCTGATTATCTGCGATAGGAGGTGAAAAAATGGCTCTTCGGAAAGAAAGGAAATTTATTTTATTGTAAAATTTCCGACATTGTGGTCATTAGCCTAGTATGTACCTATGAACCTATTTCAACCACTGGGACTGAATACAGAGTTAAACTGGTGTATGTTCCTTTAAAACCTATTAGAATGTAAGGGACCAAAAAATTATAGATGAAACACCATTTAAGAAGACTGTAATAAATGCCAACCCATCCCCGAAAGCTATCTGCAGAGGTACCATGAACTTTAAATAAAATTTAAATCTCAAACTTGTTATTACAGACAATTTGTTATATTACAAAAATAATGATCCTTTATAAAGTTATTGTAGTTTACTCTATTTTCTGCCTATGAATAAAGCTTCAAAGATCTGAAGCTGCTTACTCTGTTTACGCATTAAACAGTCATAGTCAACACTTTAATAAATTATAGTCCTCAGAAATGCTGTATAACTTGTTTGTTTGTTTGTTTGCAGGTCAGGAGTACAACTTCTTGAAAATGGAACCAGGAGAAGTCAACTCACTTGGTGAATCGTATGACTTTGACAGTATTATGCATTATGCCAGGAACACCTTCTCAAGGTTGGAGTCTCAGGTTACTTCCTTTTTACTTTTTAATGCTTAAGATCATGTCTGAAATAAAGTGTGTCTTAACTGTTCTGTTTTGGGGTTGGAAATTGCAAGACAGGACTTGCACTACACATTCCTCAGCATGCCTCCCTCCAAAATAGTGCACATTCTATCCTAAATGTCGAAAATACTGAACAGATCATTAATAAACATTGGTTTGCCTGCACCACTTGAGTAGAGAGATAAAGCCCTAACCATGCCCTAGTGACGTTGGTTTAATTAGCAGCTTTGGTGTTTGATGGTGCATGCAGGAGGATGGGCATACCCTTGGGGGGGGAGAGGGGGCAGGGAGTGCATGTACCCAGAGGCACTTGTGCATTGCCTGATTTCCTTGGTGAAGACAATATAAACAGCCACCCAATGCTTCTACTGGGTGAGCAGGGACATCCCCTGCAGATGTCAGGCACTTGTGGAAGTGATGGATGGTTCAGCAGTCATGGTCATTGCACACTGCATCCATGGGTTGCTGATGAGAAGATGTACCCAAATCATCCCTGCTGGTTATCTAAATAGGAAATGAGTGGACTTGTTGACTGGGAAGGTGTGGCTGAAGGTCAGTAGGGTCAAGTAGTTGCAAAAAAAGTAAAAAACTAAAACAGTGTTCAAAATTAGATTTTTTTTTTGGACTGCGGAAAACCTAAAAATCTGTCTCCCATGTGGTGGAACTGTGTCCCTCATAATTTGCCTGAGCAACATAGTACAAGTACAGACAATGCCCACCAGATATGATAGGTTTGTAGAGAGATAGGAGCTTTTGTTAATTGAAATGACTGCTAACTGCACTTTAATAGTAGAATAGCTAGCAATGGATTGAAAAAGTCCAGAATTGAAGTAGGAGGAGCTGAAAAAAGTTCAAGGCTGTGGTCCATTTCCCACATTGAGAACTGTTTCCATTTGTTCTTGTATATTTTCCTGGTGTGTAAGATTTCTGGGAGGTTAATTTTCTGCCGGTCCATGAAAGACTAAGGCCCACTGGCTGGTTGGGGGGGGTGACTGGCAGCCAGGTTTATTTATTTATTTGTGTGTGTGTGTGTGTGTGTGTGTGTGTGTGTGTGTGTGTGTGTGTGTGTAAAGAGGGAGGGAGGTGTCTGTCAACTGTCCAGATTTTCGCATAATATAAAGATTTTTGCTTTTTATTTTTAGTCTGTTTCTCATAAAATTTGTTATTTTTTGGGTTTATTGTGGCAAATCTATGAGGACAGAATTCATTAAATAATGTCAGTCATTTGGGTTTCAGACTTCATATCCTTCAGAAAATTCACGATAACAAGTCCTTTTATTCTAGCAACTTTATAAGTTTGTGAGAGCAATATTTAGTTTGTCCCTATTGTTGGGGCTTTGTCCCACCATTATTTTTGGCGTGTGTGTGTATGCATGTAGGTAAGAAGGAAGTAGGTAGGGGTGTGTGTGTCTGTGTGTGTACGAAGGCGGGATGTGTGTGTGTAAAAGGGAAGGAGGTAGGTAGGTGCTTGATTTTCAGGGACATTGATTTTGAATGAAATTTTAACTCTGTCCCTCTTAATCCCACCTAAAAGTAGTGACTTTTGGAGAAAAGATGATGAATTACAATTAAATAATGACAATAATTAGAGTTAGACTTAAACTTTAGAAAAATGCATATGCACTCCTGTTCTATTATTTTGTCACCGTCTCAAGTTAATAATACTAAGAAAAGTGTCTCTGATTCTGTTGGGATTTGTCCCTTTTTGGTTGAGAGCTATGGCTAGGTGTGTGTATAAGAGGTACGTAGGTAGCATACCTCTCAACTGTCCAGAATTTTGCAGAATGTCCAGATATTTGCCTCATATTTTTGGTCTGTTCCTCATAAAAAGGACCAAAGTTTCAGGCTTTATATCCTTTGGCATACATGCTCAAACAGCGATTGTTTTAATTGGTTCCTTATAATGTTCTTTTATTTCTGCTTTAGAGTCCCTGAAATAATTCTCCTATTTTCACCAGTCTCCAAGTGTAAAAAGGTTGAAAACTACTGACATAAGTGACTTTATATCCAGGTGAGGCTTGTCAAACAGATGAGAGACTCAATCCAGAAAGGAATCCAGGACCCAAGAAGACTGTAGAAGATGAGGCCACAAATAAGGGAACCAGACTTGTCAAAGCCTGAAAGGGGCAATGTGAATTTTTTTGCCTTGCATGTAGCAACTTTATGAACAAACTTTATCAGTGAAAGTAGATGGTAAGCATAAAGGAGTTCAGTTTGACAAGTATGGTTAGAGCTTACCTTGGTGACTGCCCCTGTGGAGAGATAAGTGCAAAATAGGTGCTGCACTTTGAATTGGTTGGAGATGCAAAGAGGTTGCAACAAGGTTGGCCCCAGTGGCTGAAAATATCCATTGCCACTGTCTGTTTAAAAGAGCACTTGTGAGGCCTGAGAATACATCGACTCACTTTGTCCGCTATTATATTGAATTGACTTGGAATGTGCAGTGCTAGGTTAAAGGTTTGAGAAGACACTGCACATTGCCATATACTCATGGTCTCTTGACACAGTCACCTTTGTTGTGTCAGATTATAGATGTATTGTGTTTATGAATAGCAGTCACACATTGCGGGAGGTAGTCCTCAAGAGCTTACAATGCTAGGATGACTGCCCTAATCTATAGAACATATGTGAAGATGGGCCTCTTGTCTTGTTACTTTCCCTCAGTCATCCTCCCATTGTAATGCACCACCCTAACCCCAGCAGGGAGGTGTCTGCGGTCACTGTGGCAGATGGTAGCAGAAAGGCAATTGGACATACTTGTGATACTAGATGTGTGGTTATTCACCAGTTAAAGTGTTAGTGACAGAGGGAAGATAACTTGATCGAGTAATGGAGAGAGTGTGTTAACAGTGAACACTGAACTGAAAGGTTCCACTGCAAAACCCTCTTAAAGAAACTTGCATGAAGAACCATAGAGCTTAGTAAGTGAAGAACTAGAGAAACTGAAGGATTTGGATGAGACATGACTTGCTGTGTTTGAAGACAAAAGGAAGCTAGCTTGAGAAAGTTTGCAATTTATGGCAATGTCTAAATGAAATTCTATAAAGTTCAGTGATTGAGTAACCTACAAGTTTGATTTATTATAGTTTTTGGGAATTCCCCAGGATCTACTCAGTCTCATAAAGACTGCTCAGAGGTGACCTGTGTCTGGCATACAAAGCCATCTCAGACCCAGCCTTGATGGAGTTGCTGCATATTCTTAAGACAAACTCCACTAAAGCAACCCACATGGAAGGCCTTAACCTGATCTGTGACATTAATAGAACTTGTTGGCGGGATAGATTTGTGTCCCAAAGACTCCCCCGTTTGTGGAATAGACTCCCTCTCCATGTCAAGCAGAGTACCTCTCTAGCCCTCTTTAAGAGGAACTATGAACCTATCAACAGAAATGGAGCAAATAATCTCTTTCTTAGATTTAAGATTGTCTTGCTCTTGCAGTGAGGACCCAGCTGCCTAAGTATGACTACACCTGGAACCACTGAAACTGGAGATGTGTTGCCAACACTGATATTCATTTGTTGAATACAGTGGGCTGTGGTGAACCTGAATAGCAGGGCTCTGAACTGATATTAGCAGTCTTCCAGCCAGAAGCATAAGCACCTTCTGGACTTTTCATGTGATATTAGGTATTCTGGAGATCTATAGAGCACATCCATTTCCTTTCTTCTCATTAAGGGCTGTGTCCTCTCTTATTAACTCTTGTGGGGGGAGTCTGACTGGCTCTTTTTTCACTTGCATGTTCTGTTCTGTTCAGGTGGGAAGGCACTGAAAATTCAGAGGTGTACTTTGCTTCTTGAAAAAAGGATGGCTCGAGGCCTTCTTTAGCAGGCGTTCCCTGGGAAAAATAATGAGAGGCTAAAAGTACAGATGGATCAGGGGGTGTGGATGGAGCCAAAGTCATACCTCTCAACTTCTTAGAGCAAGAAATTTGGACAAAGCCATAAGTAATGGGGGGACAAAAGCACAAAAATAGGGACAATTTTAAATATTGCTCTTACAATCTTAGAAAGTTGATAGAATAGCAGCGTCTGGCTCCTTTTCACTTCCATTTTCTGTTCTGTTCAGGTGGGAAGGCACTTAAGATTCAGAAGTGTCTTTTGCTTCTTGAAAAAAGGATGGCTCGAGGCCTTCTTTAGCAGGCGTTCCCTGGGAAAAATAATAAGAGGCTAAAAGTACAGATGGATCAGGGGGTGTGGATGGAGCCAAAGTCATACCTCTCAACTTCTTAGAGCAAGAAATCTGGACAAAGCCATAAGTAATGGGGGGACAAAAGCACAAACATAGGGACAATTTTAAATATTGCTCTTACAATCTTAGAAAGTTGATAGAATAGCAGCGTCTGGCTCCTTTTCACTTGCATTTTCTGTTCTGTTCAGGTGGGAAGGCACTAAAGATTCAGAAGTGTCTTTTGCTTCTTGAAAAAAGGATGGCTCGAGGCCTTCTTTAGCAGGTTTTCCCTGGGAAAAATAATGAGAGGCTAAAAGTACAGATGAATCAGGGGGTGTGGATGGAGCCAAAGTCATACCTCTCGACTTCTTAGAGCAAGAAATCTGGACAAAGCCATAAATAGTGGGGAGACAAATGCTCAAAAATAGGGACAATTTTAAATATTGCTCTTACAATCTTAAAAAGTTGATAGAATAGCAGGTTTTGCATTAGCATGAATTTTCTGAAATGTAGAAAGGCTGTATCTCAAATGTCTGTCATTATTTTCTGACTTCACTCAAAAATTTGCCAGTGATTTGGTAGAAAACCACAATTTTGAGAAACAGATCAAAAATAAGAGGCAAAGATCTGAACATTCTGTGTAAACCTGTACAGTTGAGAGGTATGGCCAAGGTTTGGAGTAGTCTCCCTCCTTCGTGAATTATCAGGCCAGGATCTTCAGAACAATGATATCCAATATGATGCAGAATCAAAGGTTAATGGATCAAAAGATCATATCTCAGACATTAATGCCCCAACCAGATAAGAGACTGAGACAGGGTCTGAGCCATTGAAGAATGAAGGATCCATAACTAAGGATACTCCTGAACAAGATGGAGTTGTACCCTGCTCAGAGTGTTTGGTGCTGACCTCTGAACTCTGGGATGCCATTGGCTCCAGGGGCTTCACACTCAAATGGGTCAGACAGTCAACACCAAAATGCTAAGGTTGTCGAGTCTGGCGGGGGGGGGGTGATTGGAGTAACCTCTGTTTTAAGACCACCTGATCTTCCATAGAGAATGGGGAAGGGGCAATTACAATTGGGGGGCAGCTCTCTCTCCACCCTTAACATTGAGAGGAAGGGAATGACTCCCATGTCTATCTGAGACTTAAAAAATACTCATCATCTTGTCCTAGGCTACATGTTTGATAATTCTAGAAGATCTGATGGACCACACTGATGTAACTCATGGTGGTTGGGAAGTCACAAATCTTGAGAGTTCCCATTTGGATGACCTGGACCCAGAGTCAAGAAAATCTCTCTCTTTGGAGAATGACAGGGGATAATAGTCTCCAGTATGAGTCATTTAAGGAATTTAAAGGGAGTCATGTTTGCCTTGGATTCAAAGGAACTGGAGCCCAGGGTGGGGAAAGCCCCTGGAGATTTAATATTTTCAGAGTGAGAGAATCCTGAAGAGAATCAGACATTCCTTGTTTTTATTTTGCCAAGTATTAGAACCAGTATCTCTGGACTTTTCTTTAGTTCTGTTTTTGTCTTTTTCATTGTCTTTATCTAAAAGTTTTAAAAATTTGCCTCTCAATCCCATTGGAAAGCTGCAGAAGAGATGTATCCAATGACGAACCAGATTATTCTCCCAATGACCCTAGGAGAGTACCTCTAAGGGTCAATTTTATTTCTGTCTGTCCCTTACTGCCCATTGGCCGATGGAGGAACAAATATTACACTGAGCACCCAGGCAGCAATCACATTAATTGTGTGTATCCTGGGGGTGAGAGCTTGTGTCCTCATTTCAAATATTTTGTGAATCTGAAGTGCTTTCCATAGCTACAAACAACCAGTGACTTTGTACACATCAAGAAAATGAAAACTGTGAACATAAAAGTGCCAAATCTGAAGGGAGAGAGGAAGTTTTATTATATTTGTTTATTTTTAAGGAGAACAAGTGTGATACGTAAGAAAAGAAGACATTATACTGCTAAGAAAGAGAAGACTGCTAGAAAAACGTCACTTGATAATTTCTGAGTGATGAGTGGTGCGCTGGAGATTTCATCTGATGAGAAAGGCATCAAATAAAATCCGAAGTGTTATTAGAGCAGAGTGTTATGAGAGAGAGAAGCTTAAGCACTGGAGAAGGCTCTGATGGTGTTGGTAGCTTGGCTCCACCTTGAGACAGATAAATCTATCTGTTGACATGGATGGACAAGACAACATGGGATATGGTTGTTTTCTACACAAAAAGTCAAGCATTTTTCTTTAGTGAATTCGGAGCAAAACACACTTTTTGAGAACTCTCATATTTGTCCATTTTTAGCACTTGAGTCTTGGCATGAGAGATGACTCCCTGCCCAAGGATATTTTTAACTTGCACCTGCTTCTACTATTCTGGGTATTTATTTTATTTCCAAGTTCATGAAGACATTCTCTTACATGGTGATTGGTATAAGTGAGAGTCATGCTAATGGCTGACAATTCTCATGTAGACGGTGTATTTCTGAGTAATTCCCACAATTCACCCAGTCCCTCCGAGCTACACGCTCTAGGGAGCTAAACCTTGTCACCACAATAAACAGAACATGCTGGAGGGATAGATTCCTTTCCTAGAGACTTCCCATACTCTGAAACAAACTACCTATCTATATCAAACAAAGCTCCTCATTAGCACTCTTCAAGAAAAATCTTGATGATTGTATGGGAAATAGGAAATTCACACCAGGGGTCACTTCTGTGGCTCTGCTTGACAGGGGCACAGGAAAATAGTGGTGAAAGCCAGGGATTCTTTTTGGCTAGGCTTATATAGGCCCAAGGGCCAATAGCCTAGTACCTACATATGAACATTGCTGTTGAAACGTAGTGCCTTCTTTAAGGTTTTAGTAGCAAAATATTCTTAGAGATACTGTCAGAGAGTTGCTCGAATTGAAAATTGTGATCATAAAGCTGGGCTCGTTGACCAAATGCACATAGCTAAAAACTGTTGTCTTTCACAAAGATGTAAAGTTATGGAGTGGAAGTTAATGGCATTATTAAGGCATACATTTGTTTGTGTGGAACATACCAGATGTTGGGGAAACACTGGCATGTATATTAGAGAAACTTTTGTGAAACAGGACAGTAGAGCTGCAGTTAGCTCATATGGCACCCTATGCAGATCTCCAAACTGTCCTCCCTCTCAACTCAAAGTACACCCCGCCCAAAAAAACCTCTGCCATTCTTGTAACTGTAACAAGTTGCTTGCTGCAGTTTTACAGTTTCTACCATACAGTAACTGCTTCAGAACTTCAGCCAAGCCACAAGTGCAGAATTGGCATTCATTTATGAATCTGCAATATCTTTGTGACTTCGTAAGTCCTGCACCATTGTCACCTGCTGATCACGCCCCCTGACAACTTGCACCTCAGGGCGAAGACAATAACCATAGACAGTTCTCAGTGATGCAACAAACCCCAATCAGACTGTGACTGGTTTTGAAAATAAACTCTGTTTTTGAAAGGGAAAACATGATCACAGGTCCGAAAGGAAAAGACCAGGAACTCCCCTCTTCAGCATGCCTCCTCCCCCACATGGAAATATCAGCAGTTTTTATTCCAGGAAAAGATTACAAGTCATTTCTGGATCCAGTAGTGAACCGTTATAGGCATCATCTTTAAACAGAAGGACTGCAACCAGATAATGGACAACAGGACTGTTTCTTCAAATGACAAGTGTAGGTACCTGGTCCTCTAGTCGTCTTTCAGAAGTGTGAAGCCTATAATTGCAAGGCCTGTAATTACAAAAGACAGTGCTGAATTGTACCAAGAGGGGGGTGAAAGATTTTTTTTTTTTTTTGCTTCTCAACTTTTGTTTGAGGAGGTACGCCATGGTGGAGGACTTTGCAGGTGCAAATTTACCTAGCTGCTGCTCCTGATTGCCAAAAAAATACACTGAATCTTAAAACTCACTGAAGTGCCATTAAAGTATTCTTGGGAGTGGATTTGACTTCTCCTCAGATCCCCATCATGGGGGCGGTGGATTCCCACATCCCCTGCTAGTTATGCATGTTAACTCCAAGATTGCTGTACCTTACGGTAGGAGGAAATATTCTAAGGTACTACTACAATCTTGGATTTAGTGTATATTTCACATATCTACGCCATCAATTTCACTTTTCCAAGTATTCCAGTTGCAATCTATTGAGTTCCAACAGGAGCCCAGACATATATTTAATGGGACTGTGGAATGAAGTTTCTTGTCATATGATATTGTTTTTCTTTGATGTTCTTCGTGTTTCACTGTTGCAGTCATTACATTTGGGGGTAATCTGCTGGCAGGTTGCCCTCAGTTGGCCTGAATAAAGTCTTGGGTCCTGCATCAGTTGCTGTCTCCTCTTCCATGACATCAGGTCTTCAGGGGTATAAAACATGCAGCCGACACCATTTTATTCACTCTTTCTTGCTGCGCAGTGCCCGAAACAGAAGCAGTTCACAAGTGCTGGTCAGCCGACTCCTGAAATTTTCGCATTCGAGTTTCAGTACCGAAATCTTCAACTAAAGATTAGTACCCCATTGGGGAAACTTTTTCTTGCTCCTTACCAATGTCAGTAAAAGTTAATAATTGCATTACTTGTGGGAAGCAAATACCTCATAAGGATTTTCACTTGTACTGTATTCCTTCCTAGGCCCAGATCATAATGTGCCTTGCTGTCGGTTTTGTGCTAGATTTAACCAATGCACTATTAAGCATCGGTATATTTTTGCTTTGAAATATTTTGGATCCAGATTTAATTACCCTGAAATGTCGGTTAGCAATCCGACTATCAGAGTTCACAAAAAACACAAAGAAAAAGATAGAGACAAACCGTCGAGGTCCAAAACCGATGATGAAACTTCTCCTAAGCCAGTCGCTGGTTCACTGGTACTCAGTGAGGCGCTTTCGCAGCCCCTGATACCTGCTGCTTTTGAGTCGCAGGCCTCTACTGAGACCCATGCGGAGTCCGGTATACCACGAGATTCTCAGAGTATTGAACCCGTGGATCAAAATGGCTGAGGACTTAATTACCTTGATCAGGGGCTCCCAACCCCCCCCGCTAAGAGGCCTAGGCAAGGCACTGATTATGAATCTTCATATCAGGTTTCCATTTCTTCTGACTCTTCTGATCAGGAATTTTCTATTCCACCCTATGAGGATTCTGATGCAGAAGAATCCATACCATCTGCATCTCCTGCTGAGGATTATTCTTTTGGAGAAACCTTGCATACTTTAAGGGAACATTTTCACTAGGAGAGTCAGGATTTCTCTGAAGCAAAAAAGAGGCTTAGGAATTTACTTCTTCATCCTCAGCATAGGCCTTTGGCAATACCTCCTGTTTTAGACATTGTTGATGATGTGTTTTCGGAATCAAGCATGGCTCCTGATTCCCTACCTCTAGCTCCTAGTAAGCCAAACGGATATTACAGGGTTCCTGACTCCCACAAATTTCTATTCAAAAATCCGGCTGCTGATCCTGAGACTATCTCACAGGGTCCCAAAGGTGTAAAGGCCTCTACAGCCAAAAATCCTACCCCCTCTGATAGAGATTCCAGGGCGCTAGATAGTTGGGGAAAGAAGGTTTATACGTCTGCAACCTTGGCAATTAGGGCCTTAAACTGCCAATTTCATATGCTTAAATATCAACAGCATGTTATAGGCTTATTGAAACCGAAAATGATGTTGATTTCTGATTGTGTGGAAAATGAAGAATTACAGAAATTATTGCATTCAGCAGAACAGGTTGGAAAGCATACTTTGCAATGTGGTTTTGATTCCTTGGAGGCTTCTTGCAGGGCCGCAGTTACTGGATCTGTGATTAGAAGGCATGCCCGGCTCAAAGAGCGAAAGCTGCGTGAGCATGTTAAAGCTAAATTGTTGGATGCCCCCTTGCAGCATGATACTCTGTTTGGTAATAAGGCAGAAAAGGTTTTAAAGAAAATGGAAGACAAAGCTAAATCTATGCAAACTGTAAAAGATTTCTTACAACTGCAGCCACCCAGGTTCAGTAGGCACTGGCCTACAAAAAATTGGTCCTTTTCTGTGTCCAACAGAGCCCTCAAGGCAAATCCAGGCAATCAAAAGGCTCTGGATACCAATCACAGGGTTCTTACAGGTCAAAGGAATGGGGTGCCTCCACCTCCAAATCTGGAGGAAGCAAAGTGCAACCCTACAGTAAGCAGTCTCAATGACTTCCCTATACCTTCACCAAGCACTTATCTTTTGGCATCCCCCTTGGGGGGGAAATTAGCACTTCATGCTCAAAGTTGGCATTTAATTATTCAGGACAAGTGGGTATTAAACATAGTATCCCAGGGGTACAGATTTTATTTCCATACATTGCCAATTTCAAATGGTTGGCCAGATCTGCCACAAAATCAATGGGCAGTGGCTCAGAAACAAGTTATGTCCCTCATGGATATGGGGGCTATTCAACCAGTACCAGAAAAGGAAAAAGGACAAGGTTTTTATTCAAGACTTTTCCTGGTGCCCAGGAAAGACAATGCCTGGCATCCAATACTGGACTTATCGATTTTGAACACATTCCTGGACATGCCAAAATTCAAAATACTGACTTTACAACAGCTACTGCGTATGCTGGGCAGGAACGCGTGGTTAGTGACTCTAGACTTAAGAGGCATACCTGCATATCCCAATAAGGGAATCGTGCCGAAGATACCTCCGCTTCAAGGCAGGTTTTTTGCATTACCAATTCTCTGCACTGCCCTTTGGCTTATCTACTGCACCCAGGTTCTTCACAAAGTGCTTGGCACCAGTAATTGCATTCTGCAGACAAAGAAGCATACAAATTTATCCTTATCTGGACACACTTCTTCAACATCTGGCATTTGTAAAAAGGCTTCTAACATGCCTGGGGTACACAATAAATTAAAAGAAATCACAACTGGTACCCTCTCAAATAATTACATTCCTGGGTGCAAGCTTGAATACAACTGCCCAGATGGCTTACCTTACGCCAGACAAACAAAGGCAACTGACAACATACTTCAAACAAATGGCAACAAAAACCCAGTTATCTGCAAGACAAATTCTGCAGGCTTTGGGGTTCATGGCATCCTGCATTCTACTAATTCCATATGCGAGACTGCATATGAGGAAACTTCAATGGTACCTAAAAAGTTTATGGAGTCAACATTGTCACAGTCTGGAAACAATGATTCCTCTCATTCACTGCCTACAACAGGAGTTTCATTGGTGGGCAGAGACATGTCACCAAAACAAGGGACTGTCATTCACTCTACCCCCTGCCACCCAAACCCTAACTACAGACGCATCAGACTATGCTTGGGGGCCCACCTGGCGGTGAGATGCATTCAGAGCAAATGGAGCCCAAAGCAAATGCATCTGCATATCAACCAGAAGGAGAATGCTAGCTGTTCAGATTGCTCTGACAGCCTTCAAGGACTTACTTCATCCAGGACAACTACTGATAAAGACGGGCAACACCATGGTTATGTGGTACATAAACAAGCAGGGGGGTACACATTCTTATCCCCTTTGCAGACTAGCCATGGAATTGTGGAACACAGCTTTGACTTACCAAATACATCTTCAGGATCAATTCCTGCCAGGAAAACAAAATACTCTGGCAGACGACCTAAGCAGAAACCTTATGGACCCACACCGAGTGGAAACTGGATCCACAAATCTTCAGCGTGTTAACACAGAAATGGGGAAGACCAGACATAGATCTATTTGCCTCTCCCCAAAATCATCAACTAGACAAATTCTGCACAAGGACTTATCACAGACAAGCATGGAAAGTGGATGCCCTATCCCTCAGTTGGAAAAATCTATCAGTCTATGCCTTTCCCCCTCTGCCCCTTCTCTCCAAGGTCTTACTAAAGGTGAGACAGGAAAAACTAAAGATCATCCTAATTGCTCCGGACTGGCCTCGCCAGCACTGGTACCCAATTTTAAGGAATATGTCTCAACTCCCTCCTTGGTACTTACCTCATATACCGCATTTACTGTCTCAGCAGAACAATCAAATTCTGCACACTCAGCTCCAAACTCTGAACCTTGCAGCATGGCTGATCATTTAAGTATTCAAACGACACCTCTCAGTAAATCTGTGATGGATGCCATTTTGGAAGCCAGAAGGCCGAGTACCAGAAAATCTTATGCTGATAAATGGAAGAGATTCTGTGCTTGGAACCAAGCACAAGGAATGGACACAGCAAGGCCCAATATCCCTCAGATTTTACAATATTTGACTGAGATGCTTGACAAGGGCCTATCTTTTTCTTCAATAAAAATCCATGCCTCTGCCATCTTGGCTCATTACAACACAGAGCCTCCCCTCTTTTCTCATTCTCTGCTTAAACAGTATCTTAGAGGGGCCAAAAATTAAAGACCTTCCAGAAGATCACCAACTCCTGCATGGGACCTCAATTTTGTGCTGGAAAAACTTATCCTGCCTCCTTTTGAACCAGCAGCTACAGCAGATATAAAAATTTTATCTTGGAAAACAGCTTTCCTCTTGGCAATCACTTCAGCAAGAAGAGTTTCAGAACTACAGGCTCTCATGGCTGTGAAGCCTTTTATTACATTCTACCCGGACAGGGTGTCCCTCAGGACCAATCCTTCTTTTATGCCTAAGGTAGTATCCAGTGTGGCTCTCAACCAAACAACCCACCTGCCAACATTTTACCCAAATCCGCAGAACAAGGGGGAGCGGATTCTGCATTCATTGGACGTACACAGACAACTAAGATTCTACTTAAACAGGACCAGATCTCTAAGAAAGTCTGAGCAACTACTGGTGGCATTTGCTGCAGGAGCAGAGGGGAAGGCTATATCAAAGCAGGCTATTTTTAAGTGGATAAGTAACTACATTTGTTTCTGCTAACTGCACCATGGTAAACCTGTGCCCAAGGGGATCAGGTCACATTCCACCAGGGCTGCCTTTACCTCAGCAGCTTTTCTCAGAGGAGTTCCAACCAAAGACATTCTAGAAGCTGCTAATTGGAGCTCTGTTCATACCTTCACAAAGCATTATCATTTGCCTCTCTTCTCCAAATCCAGGGCAGGCTTTGCCACTGCAGGGCCTTATAGCCGCTCCTAATTCTATTTAGTACCATCCTCCCATCCATAACTTTGGGATTCTACCCAAATGTAATGACTGCAACAGTGAAACATGAAGAACATAGTACAGTTGTGTACACTTACCATAAATGTAGATGTTCGAGTGTATTTACTGTTGCATTCCAGGTTACCCACCCGCCATCCCCCTTTTCTATAACCTCTCTTTCCTTCACTATATTCTAAAGCCTTTGTGGTTTATTTGCTTTTAGATGAAGATAGTTTATGTTGCTAAAACTGCATTTACTTATTTCTGTTTATTTATACATACATATATATTTTTGCTCCCCATTTGGGGGACACCTGACATTGGGGGCAAGAAAAACTGAATAAAATGGCATCGGCTGCATGTTTTATACCCCTGATGACCTGTCATCATGGAAGAGGAGACAGAAACCGACGCAGGACCCAAGACTTTGTTATTCAGGCCGACTGTGGGCAACCTGCCAGCAGATTACCCCCAAATGTAATGACTGCAACAGTGAATACACTCGAACATCTACATTTATGGTAAGTGTACACAACTGTACTTTACATATACTTGTGTTTATCACAAAGATAACTACTGCAGTATCTTCATTGTACTTGGGAATTTGCTACAAGAAAATACCTGATCATGTGGCCTGACTTGCAGAGTTTTGAACATTAGATGCATGTGGCTCATTCCACCCTCCCACCCCCTTGCTGAGGACCTCAGTAGAACATGTGGTACAAAAGGGAGAACAACCCATCTGGTGTGTGCCTGTTCTAGGTGACCTAATACCCTAATGCATTCTGTTATTGACATTGGTCTAATGAATTTTATGCCATTTCCAAGGCCTGTGGCATTCCTGGAAAACATCACAAATGGGTGTGACCATTAGAGATGGATTCCATCATCAAAAAATATTCATTCCATATTTTATAGACCTGTGATCCCGACTTACTCTGCGCCAGAAAAGCAATATGTTATAGGGTCCAACATCTTGGGTCCTTTCTCAAAGATTAACCGCTACTAGCCTTCAAGCAAGGGAAGTTTACATGTCCAATGATGCCTTGACAGATGGAATTTGCAGATATGTTTATAAAAAGATTTTGCTGTTTTCCCATGGTTTGTCTGGTTAGGGCTTCTATGTGTATGTGCTTTAGAGCTTTTTTTTCACTTCTAAATTGACCCTTGTTTAGTATTTACCCCTGAGCTAAATGTACATTAGATTATTTAATTATTTATATTTTTAATACAGCAAGAGTTTCAAAGCACAGCTGCAGACTCCACATTTAACATGCAATAAGGGTGAAATACAAACATCTTGCTTATTGGTCTGAGTGCCTTATTAATACATGTGTGTTGTTATGAAGAAACACTTTTTAGTCAGCACTGCTGGCACAGAAGGATAAAGCCCTAATTGTGGTCCATGTGACCAAGATTCATTTAGTGGCTCAGTTGACCAACAGAGCTAGCTGGAGAGGTTCAGGGCAGACCCAAGTTGGTATTTATGCTATTAGGGAAAATTTGGCCAGGGCATCTTGAGGGGCAATTAGAGGAAAGATTAGGAAGCAAGAGATGTGGTTTGAGGGTGGTTGTTAGATTCACAAAGCCATCAGTGTGTGGTAGCCTTCATAGTGGGCATGCAGAAATTTGCATACAGTTGAGGAAGATTGTGAACACCCAGCTGAAGTGGTTCACTCATCCCCCCACCTAGGAGATAGAGATGGGACCAGCATAAATATCATCCCAGTTAAGATGCTACAACAACACAAGAAAACTGTCATGGCTGTTTGAATGACGGCCCCTTCCAGATAAGTCTTGCCCTGTGATTATGGAGGACTCCTCAGAACAGAGAAACAAATGAGCTCAAATCTGTCTAGAGGAGGATTGATGTTCAGCAGGCATGGGGACAAAAATCATGTAGAAAAAAACATTAATTCATTTTTCTAGGGAACATTTGAATATCTCCCATTATGCCTTGATAAAAGCAGGTAAGGGTTTTTCTGCTTTGCCAAGATTTCTGTAGTTGGCTGTGTCAGTACATTAGCTCTATAGCTTTTATACTCTTTTAACTGAGCCTTATTTGGCACTTGCCCCTCTGGTAAATGCTGCTTACAGGTTGAGTGTTTCAGAACATAGCTAGGCTCTTCACTTTACCTACATATTGATAAGCTGAAAGAAAATGTGACTGTAGCTAGTGGATTCTTGCATATTGGCCTGACTGCATTATTAACTCAAAAACCAGTGTACAGAAATGTTTTTCCAGGATAAGATAAATATGTCCCATAATGCTTTGATGAAGAGATGTTTGCAGACATTTCTGCACAAATGTTTCTCTGGTTGTCTCGTTCATGCACCTGCTGTAACTTTTTGCCCTTGTGATGAAAGTTATTGCTGAACATGAAAAGTTATCGGGCATCACTGTTGCTTGTTGTGGGATTTTCTTTTTCCATCATTTGATTGAATCCTGCAAATTCAGTATAAAAGTTGTATCCATTATCAGACAAAATTGTGAACACTAATGTGGTGCCTTCTCTGCAACTGAAGTAAATTTGCAGTATGTATTATCTTAATGTAGCACCATTAATCTGGCTGCTTTGTTGTTGAGGTTTTGTCTTTGTGACACTTATAATGTGAAATGTGACTGTAGCTAGTGGATTTTTGGATATTGGCCTGACTGCATTATTAATTCAAAAACCAGTGTTAGCCCCGCTCCACTCCCCTCCCTGCCCCCAAATTCCACCCGCCCCCACTAGTGCTAAATTTAAACCAGACTTTGCCACTCCCCTCCTGCTAAGTACCAATCAGCACCTCGCACATCATTGAGCAACCCTGCCCCCTTAACCCATTTCCTTCTCTCTCTTTCTTCCACACCTTGTTAGCACAGTCAGCCATCAAATTTGGCTCGCCCCCTATCAAAATGCAAACAAGCAAAAAAACACTAATTACCCAAATGCCTATACTGTTTCTATTTTACCATCTCACTGTCTATGACCAAACACTTGACCATGGTAGTCACTACCCAAATGGTCAAACAGACACAACTTCACACACAACACCAAACAATTTACCTTCCCCTGCACACCAAATATACCACCCTCTATAAAATACCACCCCTGTACAGCCACAAAACATAATCCTAAAGACAAAGACTATATAAAGCTTATAAACAAACTCCTAAAGCTCAGAATATCCTGTCACTTTAACCTTATAATACATGGAGACATTCATCCCACACCCAATAACCTCCACTCCCCTACCACAACCCCCACAGTCAAGCTACTCATGAATACTCCCACTAGTTCCCTCCTAGCATTTCACCTAATATTAGAAGTATTAACAATAAGATTCCCAACCTACACGCCCTCCTAGCAACCCACTCCCCAGTCATTATGTGTCTTACGGAAACCTGGCTAAAACTCAGTACTACTGACAATGAGATACTACCTCCAGGATACAATATTCACCAGTTAGACTGTGCTACAAGGAAATGAGGTGGGATAGCAGTCCTTTACAAAAATACTCTAACCGTTAATAGAGACACCATTCAACCTCCCCACTTCAATAACGCAGAACTCCTCATAACCAAGCTACAGATTAAGCAAAGCAAACACTTGAGCATCATCTGTGCATACATTCCACCAGGCAACAACCTAAATACCCTAGAAGATCTTCATTACTGGTTATCCACTACCTATCCCCAAGAAACCATAGTTCTTGGTGATTTTAACACCGACTGGCACCCCTGCTCCTCCGACCCCCCTCTCACTTATGTAAACTTATCTGGGTTTAAACAAACCATAACCTCTCCCACTAGGTTAAACAAACCAACCAACAAGGAAAGTATTCTAGACTGGATCCTAGTTAATAACCAACCCCAACTGTACACAGCTGGCACTTTCCCTGATGACCTCAGCGACCATTGTCTAACCTTTATCATAAAACATAAGGCAGGAAACTCTCACCAGCCCAAACATAAAACATTTAGAAACAGGAAAAACTTTGATGCTGATGTATTCCAAAATGAATTAAAAGCAGTTGACTGGTCAAAACTAAAAAATCTAACATTAGAGGAGGCCATAGATCACTTTAACACTAAATTCCTAAGAATCCTTGATTCCCATGCTCCAGCACGTACAATAAAAATGAGATCAAATACAGCACCATGGCTCACAAACAATACCAAAGCAAAAATCAAAACTAGAAACAGAGCCTGGGCCAGCTGGAGAACAACCAAAGCCCCACTTGAACATCTAAAGTATCGTCAACTCAGGAATGATACAAAAAAACTATTTTACTGGATAAAAAAAGCTTCTACCAAAATCTCCTACAAAAACACCACACCAACTCTCAAAAGTTCTGGACATGCATAAATCAACTACTTTGTCCAGGTCACTCCACCACCCCAACCCCGGCTAACTACACCCATAGCTCCCCAGAGACAATAGCTAATGCCTTTAATGACTTTTTCACTGAAACAATCCAATCCCTAGCAAATCAACTAACCCCCTCTAACTTAAACCACATGCCTAATCTACCTAATAATCACCCGGAATTTGGCTTCCAACCAATATCCACTAGTTTTATCAAAACACTTCTAGAAAATCTAAAACCTACCACCCTCGCTGCTGACCTCCTCCCTACAGAGTACCCGCAAATAGCTGTAGATGCCTTTGCATATCCCATATCTATCCTCATCAACAGAACCTTATCTGAAAATGCTATCCCCTCCCTCTGGAAAATATCTCACGTCATCCTACTCTATAAAGGTGGTAGCTCCTCAGACATATCCAACTATAGACCTATTGCCATTCATTCCCCACTAGCCAAAATAATGGAGAAATGTTTACACAAGCAGTGCAATACCTTTCATAGAATAACTTACTATCCGACTCCCAGCATGGTTTCAGGCCATACCACACCATCTCAGCCCTCCTTTCCTTTACTATTGCCATAAACCAAAACAGGAATGACAATAGGCTAACCTTTGCCCTCTTTCTTGACCTATCCAAAGCCTTTGACATGGGCAACCATGAACTTCATTCTTCCACTAAAATCTATTTCCCTCAACAAGCCTGCTATCCAGTGGTTCCAGTCCTACCTGACTGGTAGACAGCAGGCGGTACTATGGCAGGGCAAACTCTCCAGCCAGTTACCTCTCTCACACTTGGTGTCCCTCAAGGGTCCATACTAGGTCCACTACTCTTCTCTATTTTTATCAACAACCTCCACACTGCTATCCCTAAAAGCCACTTGCATCCAATACGCAGATGATTCCACTCTCATCTGCTCAGCCACCTCCCCATCCGACTTGCAAAGCTTAACCCAAAATACATTTAACACTATCGAGAACTGGCAAACCAGTCAATGCCTACTTCTGAACCCCAGTAAAACTAAACTTCTACTCTTCTCTCCCACTAGTATATCCACCACACTTTCATTCTGTGTCACATCTAACACTGGTACCATTATATCCCCAGATAATCACACCAAACTGCTATGGGTTATTATAGACAATAATCTCAAATTTGACCAACAGGTCAACAAAACCATGCAGACCATCAATAAGAAGCTTGGATCACTGTATAGAAACAAGACATTTTTAACCCCACTGGCTAGGACTGCAATTGCCCGATCACACCTACTCTCTACTCTCTTATATGCCTTGCCCTGTACTTTCAAACCTCAACAAATCTGAACTAGGTAAGCTGTCCCATAGCTACAATCATATTGCCAGATTCACCACTGGCTCCACCTATAGAACCCACCACTGCCAGAACCTTAAACAACTAGAGTGGCTAGAACTGCCCAGCTTAATTCAATTCAATCAACTCTTAATAGCGCACACAATTTTGTACCACCCTGAGGATACCCCCTCACTTAAAAATATTATTAAGCCATATAGCAATCTAAGATCCCTACAGTCAGCAGATAAACTACTGGTCCAAACCCACAAAGCTAATAACTCTGCTGGTGAATCCCTGTTTGCCAACTTCATTGGCAAAACCTGGAATTTGTTGCCAAACTATATAACCTTACAATCCTCCAAAAGTCTCTTCAAAAAAAACCTCAAACAGTATCTCAAAGTGAATTGGCTGTGCCCATGTACCAACCCTGATTAAGTTATAAACTAAAAGCATATTCTGCAATTATCATAACTTGTAAATACATCACCAAGCTCTGCTTCCAATCTGATGTCTCTTACTTTTAATTGTCTGTCCATGACAATTGTGAGTCCCTACTAGGGAACACTAGTAACCCATTGTGTATAATCACTTTGTTTTTATAATCGTTTGCTAACTTCTGTGTAATCTATGTAAGTTTGTCTTTGTGGAGCTTGTCTCCCCGGGCCTCTGCTGAAAATGGACATGTATCCAGACTATCCCGGTAAACAAAGTAAAATAAATAAAATAAAATAATCCAAGTTCAGAAAGTGACCCATAGCACTGGAAGAGCCAGCCAGGGGGATGGTCTTGAGAGGGATGTAGGCCAGTTATTCTGTATTCAGAAGGATGGCTGTACTTTCATCTCCCTGTGATTTTCATCCAGTAGCAACCAATTAGGTCAGCAAAACTGTGAGAATGAGTCTCATGGTTCATCCCTGTGGTACTTTAGCTTACATATATGCATCAGTAGTGCGTTCACATGCAACTTGTCAGACATACCGTGAGACAGTGAGCTAACATTAGGAGAATGTAGGTGACAGGTTGTCACTCATTTACTTCTGGATACGATAACACCTAGAACCCATTGCTGTGTCTTGGGGTGTAGGAGCTATAGCTACTGTCAGGGAAGATTGTTCAGATGATTCTGTAAATGCGGAAAGGATGGGCATGGTGATCAAAACTAGATGTGAGAAGTTGCTTAAAGGTAAGAAGGATTTGAGGATTCCCTCTATCTATGGTATGATCCCAGTTATTCTAATTAGGAATAATATATAATTTTTGACCATGGGATGGGTAAGGTCAAGCTAACACCGAATGGGATAGGTTAATTTAAGCCCAAAAGGGAAATTGTCTAGGCTTAAAATGGCCTGCAAGGGTGGCTAGCCTAGTACTTGCCAATGAACCTATAAAATTAGTTCATGCAAGTAAAATTCATTAATTGACTAACCCATATATTTTGCTACCTAAGATTTCTTTCTGAAACCAATTTGTTATGGAGCTTTATGTGTTAAAAGTCCCCCCCCCCCCATTTTAATTCCTCCACCACTGCATATGCACGTGCAGTATATGTATGAGTGTATTTGTATATGCTTTTCTTTACCAGTCATCCTGCCTGTTAGTTGATGATGTTATCTGTGTTCTTTCTGATTTTTCATTCTTTCTCAATTTACCTTTTCTAGCCTTTGATTCTATTAACAATATGTTGAGGGATGAAAGTGTATATGAGATGGTAGATATTAAATGTATAAGAAATCTCATTAGAGAAATGTGTTATATGGTGTATGATTATATGTTAAGTTTTCAAATTACAATGGAGCTAGCACAATATTTGACGGTTGAATCACCCATTATACCCATATTTCAGGGACAACCTAAGGTGCATAAGGATTCTAGGATACCCCTGTTCAGGTCAATAGTAGCTGGGAAAGGATGGGTTACTGAGCCCTTTTCCGCATTTGTTGAAAAGCATGTTAGGCCAATTTTGGATAAGTCAGAGACTGTTCTAAGGGACACTAAACAGTTTCTAGAAGATCTATATGGATTCATGCAAGGGTATGATTGAATACATGATTACATGTTAGTCACCTAGGATGTGGTATCCCTGTTTACAACATTACCTAACATTTAAGGGGTAGAATATTTACGTAGGTATCTGAATGATCAGAGTGACTATGAACACAGATTGATAGAATTGGTTTGTGATTTTATGGATGTGGTACTTAATAATATATTTGTGTTTGACAACTGCTATTACAAACAGAAGCACAGTGTGGCAAGAGTGACCTGCTGTGCGACAGTTACGCCAATGCAGTAATGGCGCAGTGGGAGTTGGAGGAGGTGTTTGGAATGGAACTATACTTACAGCATGTGCTTTTCTATTGTCGCTTTGTTGATGATGTTTTTTTGCTATGGGGAGGTACCTCAGAGGATTTACAACAATTTGTTTTGAATTTGCATGAATCTAATGCCTTTCTGAGATTTACATATTAATGGTCATGTAAATCCATGGAATTTGTTTTGAATTTGCATGAATCTAATGCCTTTCTGAGATTTACATATTAATGGTCATGTAAATCCATGGAATTTCTTGATGTATTAATAAATAAGTGTCCAGATTATACACTGACCACTCATTTGTTTAGAAAGGAGTGCTATAGAAATACAATACTTCGTAGGAAGAGTATGCACCCTAGTAGGGTATTTAATAACATAATAAAAGGTCAATCTATGAGAGTTTCTCAGTTACATAATATCGATCTGGATTACAAGGGGGTTGTGAAACACTTAGTCTCTGAGGCATAGAGGCTGTAGGGATAGTGAAGTGAATCCTATTTTGATAGATGTTGATTCTATGAGGAATGGGCGAGCTAAACCATATTTCTCTTCCACTCATGATTCAGTTGTAGCTATAGGAGGGTCTGAAAGGTTGCATGATTGCATAGGAAAAGTTAAAGTTTCAATGGTCTATACAAGTAACGTTGATTCAGTTAAAAAAGTATTTCAAAACAACTGGTACCTTTTAATGATGGATGACAAGATCAGTAGAGTGGTAGGGGACATTCCTATGTTTGGATATAGGAATTGTAAGTCGCTTAAAATGATGATGTTAAGTTGTCAATCTCGCCTTCATTCTTGCTTGATGGGTTCGGAGCCGATCCTTCGGCTCCGACTCGGCACTTGCTAAGCTCGAGAGTCACTTTTACCAGCCCGAGGCAGCCCCATATCCCATGATGCAAGGTGGTAAGTACCCAGATCTCGTTTGCCGCTTCGCTTATGAGGTCCTCCTTTTACCAGCTCCTGGTAAGTGATTCATTTTTTGGATATTTAAGCCCCTTTTTGTTAAAAAACCCTTAATTATTAGTTAGTTAATTATTTACTTTTTGTGACAGAAAATCCCTGTCTCTTCTAATTTTTTTTAGTCAAACTTTACCCATCCCATCCCCTCCCTGTTAGGGTGTGTGTGTTTGTTTATAGGAATACCTTTTGGTATTTTATTTAACTTAATTTTTTGACTGGTGTGTGTGTGTGTTTTGTAAAGCACCATGTCAAAGGAGAGGGTCTCAGGTTTTAAGAAGTGTGACTCGTGCTGTCAGAAGATGTCTCTGACAGACGGTCACACTTCTTGCCTGTATTGCCTGGGGCCTCTTCACCTGCAGGACTCCTGTGCTATTTGTCATTCCTTCAGCCAGAGAGTCCTGCAGGAAAGACGCAACAAGCTGATCCTTAGGGGCCTTCTTAAGCCGGAGGGCTCTCCGGCTAAGTCGGCTCCATCTAAATCAGCTAAATCTTCCAAGGCCCAGGCTTCTGTGTCTAAGCCTGCGGCCTCAGCTCCGACTCGTTCCGAGTCGAGATCGGCTCCAGCTGGAGCCGATTCTGGCTTAACAAAGCCTTCGGCACCGATGGCTATCGGTGCCGAATCTGCATCGACTACTTCGGTGTCGGCTCCGATCGGTTCCGACACCCATGTGGCACAGGCATCGGTGTCGGCTCCGACACCGTTACTTTGGTGGCTGTATCGGCTCCGGCTGGGGCCGATACATCGGGGCTTTCTGTCGGCTCCGAAGTCGGCTCCGACAGGATCTATAGTATCGGTTCCGATGGCTCATTCCAGGAAGAGGTCGAGGTCTCCTTCCTTGGAGCCGATACTTTCGGCTCCGGCTTCACCTCTTCTTCGAACGGAGCCATCGGAGCCGATCTTCAAGGTCATCCAGACTGTCAGATCATGACCTAGAGAGAGTGGTCAGTAGATTACTTAAGTCACAGGTACTGGCCCAAATGTTACATAGTCCGTCTCAACAGACGACTGTTGGTCCACACCCCGTTGCAGTTCCTCCTTCAACTCTACCCCAGAGCTTGGAGTTGGAGTCTTCGGGAATGGTTACTGCTACGGCTGAGGGACAGATACCCCCTTCTGTTCCTTCAGCCTCTACTCTTATCTCCTCTTCGAGACCTTCCTTAGAGGGATTCGGTGGTCGGGCTTCCATGGTCTCCTCCGAGGGGGTGAGTGGCATCGGACCCTTGTCCGAACCCGCTCTTCCCCTTGGAGCCTCGGCCTTGGTGAGCTCGGCTCCGACATCTGCCTCGGAGACTTCCCTTACGGTGGTCCCTGGAGTTCCTAGCTCTTCGGAACGGGTTCTCTCGGACCTGCCTGGGAGGGGAGCATTTGAGGTGATGAAGAGTGTGCTGGCCACTGGTATCAGTCAGCAGTCTGTTCCCGTAGCTCCTCCCTCTATAGTACCTGTTGACATCTCTGCCACTTCTCTTGCTACAGGACCCAGAGATCCTCCGCCTCAGGTTTCCCCATTGGGAATTTCCCCCTCTTCCGAGGATTCTCCTGATGTTTCGGGAGATCCTCCTAGGAAGAGGACTTGTAAGAGGAAGCATGTAGACTCCCCCCGAGTCTGTCACTTCGGATACTGACTTTGATGAGTCAGAGGGATCCCTAGATTCCCCTCTGAGGATGTCTCCTTCTCAGACATCCTAGAACTCCTTAAACAGAGGGGAAACTGGCCCACCAACAATCCCTCTGAGGATGAGTCAGTATACCTAGAGGCGTTTGGATCTCGGCCCTCCACCTCCTGGGTGTCTCCGCCTTCGACCCCCTTATGCAGGTTATTGCACGAAGGCGTGGGCAGCTCCTGACTCTGTAGAGCCAGTCCCTAGGAGGCCTTCAAAATTTATCACTGCCCGTGTGACAAGCAATTCCTCACTAAGGGTGTCCCGCTGATGCCATGGTGGTGGCTGCGGCCACCAAAAGGAACTTGCAGATCCTTCCGTGCCGTCCATCCTCCTAATAAGGACTCTAGGACCATGGATAGGTACGGTAAGCGGATGTTTTCCTCAGCGACCTTTGCTATGCTCGCTGAATTACCTATGTCACTTCACCAGACTCCAGAGGGATATCCTTAAGGAGCTGGGTGAAGTAGTTCAGGATCCTACAGCTGCAGGGGCTCAAGAAAAATTGCTTCGCAGCTAGGAACCCTCAATTCCATTGCAAACTCCTCCATGCGGCTAATATCTTATGCTGCGATGGAGCGAGTAGAGCCGCAGGTACAGGTGTGGCTCTTAGGCGCCAAGCCTGGATGCGGCTATGTGATTTTTGCGGATCCCTTTAAGGCGTCCTTCACAAATTCTCCCTTTGATGGGTCAGCTTTGTTTGGCCCTCAGGTGAAGGAAACCTTGACCAGGTGCGAACAGGACGGCAAGACTCTTTCTGCTGTTGGAGTCCGTTTTTCCACCCCTTCTAGACCTTATCCCAAAGGACAGAAAGGTGGGAAAATGTGGTTCCGTAAATCCCAAGGAGTCACGCCGGATTCACGTGGTCAGTTTACCCCTAGAGGCAGAGGGGGTAACAACAGACGCCGCTCTAGAGGCAGAGGGGGTCCAAAAAAACAGGGAAACAGAGAGCCTCTCTCTGACAAGCCCTTTCAGCATCCCTGAGATGTTGCCCGGCTGTCCCTCCTTGGAGGCAGTCGGGGGAAGATTATCACTGTACCCAGAAGCCTGGCATTCCCTCACTCAAGACAGATGGGTACAGTCGATCATATCCAAGGGTTACATAATTCCTTTCGAGGAAAGTCCCTTCCCTCAAATTCCCTTCCAGATGTACCACCCGGTCTAAGGGAAATTGCAGAGTTAGAAGTCTCAAAACTACTGCAAAAAAGAGCCATTCAGCCAGTTACAATAGACCATTCAGAGCCCGGAATCTACTCAAGGTTCTTTTGGTCCCCAAAAGACGGGAGACTGGAGACCAATATTGGATCTCAGCAGACTCAACAAGTCTGTCAGGAAGACAAGATTCGAATGGTCACTCTTCAGTCAATTCTGCCCTTCTTACAGAAGGACAACTGGATGTGCTCAATAGATCTTCAGGATGCATACTATCACATCAAAATTCACAGACGCTCCAGGAGATTTCTCCGCTGGATGGGGTCCAGTCATTTCCAGTTCAGAGCCCTGCCCTTTGGTCTCACTACAGCCCCCAGAGTGTTCACCAAATGCATGGCAGTAGTCACGGCTCACCTGAGACGTCAAGGATTCCAGGTGTTTCCGTATCTCGACGACTGGCTCCTGTCAGCCACCACCAGGCATCAGCTTATACAAGCCAGGGATTACACAATAAACCTTTGTTCTCATTTGGGCATCTCAATCAACTTGAAAAGTCATCCTTATCGCCCTGCCAGTCTATTACCTTCATAGGCGCAAACTTAAACACTGTTCGGATGTCAGCTACCCTTACAGATCAAAGAGTTTCAGACATTCAGAGTCATGTCAGGATCATTCTGGCCAACAAGAAAGTACAGGCCAGAATGGTTCTAAAGGTATTAGGTCTCATGGCTGCGGCCATTACTCTTCTTCCACTGGCTCGATTCTACATGCCTTCTTCAGTGGATGCTGTTCACACAATGGTCATACCAGCAACTTCCAATGCGTCACCAGATTCTGGTGACACAGACATGCAAAGAGCATCTTGCTTGGTGGATCACATCTCCTCAGGTTCACCAAGGCAGGTACTTTGTACCCCATCCCCGATAGCCACTGTCACCACGGATGCCTCCTGATCGGGTGGGGGTCATTATCAGGGCAGGATGGTTCATGGACGTGGCAGCCGTTCGAGTACCATCTGCACATAAATGTCCTGGAGATGAGAGCAGTGCTTTTAACGTTGCAAGCCCTCAACGACTTTCTTCCCGTAGGGACAATTGCAGTCCACACAGACAACATGTCTGTAGTTTGGTATATCAACAAACAGGGCGGAACCAAGTCCTACCCCTTGTGTCGAGAAGCGCTCAGACTTTGGCAATGGGCGATCTCCTCTCATCGGTTTCTGGTAGCAACGCATATCCCTGGGAAAACCAACATTGTAGCGGACAGATTGAGCAGAGCTATTCTCATGCCTCACGAGTGGTCTCTCAAGCAATCTATAGCGGAAGAGATTTTTCTGGAATGGGGTCGTCCATGTTGCGATCTTTTTGCTACTCCCCAAAACAGCAAATGTCCAGACTTCTTCAGCCTCTTCCCTCTATCAGGCCATCCCCCCAGAGACGCTCTAACCCAGGATTGGCCCCAGGGACTTCTTTATGCCTTCCCTCCATTTCCTCTGATCCCTCAGGTTATCCAGAAAGCTACCGTTTTGAGAGCCAAATTGATTCTCATTGCCCCTTACTGGCCTCGACAAGTTTGGTTCCGTTCCTCCATCATCACCTTTTGGTGCAGCCGTGGCATCTGGACCCAGTGCCAGATCTTCTGATTCACCAATCGGGTCAGCTGCACCGGTCAATCCCTTCTCTCAACCTCACAGCATGGTTGCTCCACTTCCTTCCTTAGCCAGGCTTCCTTTGATCTCTAACCCAGTTAGAGACATCATAGTAACCGTTAAAATCCTCTACCAGGAGGATTTATACAAGCAAATGGAAACGTTTCTCTTATTGGGCTAAGGCCAAGAATATTGATCCTTTTACTGCCCCTGTTCAAGCAGTCCTGGACTTCTTAGCAGAGATTTTTCATGCAGGCTCCTCTTCTTCCACAGTCAGAGTTCAATTGGCTGCTATTTCCAATTTTCATGTCGGGATAGCAGATCATAATATTATGTCCCATAGGCTCTGCAGGGCCTTCTTGAAAGGAATTTTCCTACTAAAACCTCCAATCAGGAATCCTCCTCCTCAGTGGGATCTAAATTTAGTGCTGACATCCTTGATTCTTCCCCTTCGAGCCAGCTGCTTCTTGTTCCCTGAAATATCTTTCTTGGAAAACTTTATTCCTAGTGGCTATTACATCGCCAGGAGGGTGTCTGAACTTCATGCTCTTTCGGTTCGACCCTATTTGGTTTTTCACAAAGACAGAGTATCTTTGAGAACTAACCCAACCTTTTTGCCTAAGGTCGCTTCAAAGAACAATTTGAATCATTCCATTGATCTCCCTGTATTTTTCCCTAACTATTCAGATAGAGCTGAACAAAAGCTACATTATCTTGATGTCCACCGTCAACTTAGATATTATTTGGACAGAACAAAAAAATTTAGAAAATCTGATCAACTTTTTGTTTCCTATGCGGATAATAAAAAAGGCCTTCCTGTTTCTAAAGTGACTTTATCTAGATGGCTTTCTTCGGTCATCTCTGAAATTTATCTGCTCAGGGGAAAACAGCTGTGCTCAAAACCTAAAGCACATTCAACTAGGAGCTTAGCTACTTCTACAGTTTTTCAAGCTAGACTTCCTTTAGACACTATTTGTGCAGCGGCCACTTGGGCCACTCCTCACACTTTTGTTTCCCATTACAAATTGGACTTGGCCTCCAGGGACAGAGCCAGTTTTGGCTCTACAGTCCTCATGAATTTGTTCCATTGAGCCACCCAGTATAGAGGTGCTAGGACGGTCCCATCAAGCAAGAATGAAGGCTAGATTGACAACTTAACATTAAGAAGTTATGTACCTACCATAACGTTCCATGTTAGTTGTCTTCTCGCCTTCTTTCTTGCGAACCTCCCTCCTTCCCCCTGGCCTGGACAGACCTTGTTATAAGAAACTGTTATGCTGAAGACCATTCAGACCTGGTCCTTCTTCCATCTGTAAGTTTTCTTTCTTCCTTTTGGAAGTATTTTATGCTTGGTGCTGTTGCCCTTTGTCATCAAACGAGATCTGGGTACTTACCGCCTTGCATCATGGGATATGGGGCTGCCTCGAGCTGGTAAAAGTGACTCTCGAGCTTAGCAAGTGCCGAGTCGGAGCCGAAGGATCGGCTCCGAACCCATCAAGCAAGAAAGAAGGCGAGAGAAGACAACTAACATGGAACGTTATGGTAGGTACATAACTTCTTATTATGCTATCCAGATAAAGGCAAGATAGCATGTGGTAAACAATATGGAATGTATCCATGTGGTTCCTGCAATTTCTGTGGTTTGATAGATATTGATACCACCTTTATGCATCCAGACTTCAATAGAAGGTATACATTTAGTGTAAGGGCAACTTGTATTACCAAGCATTTAGTGTACCTAGCACAGTGTGAATGTTGTAAAAAAAAATCTATGTTGGGAAGACCGATCGCATCCTTAAAGAGTGCATAAGGGAACATTTATACAGCATAAGAACAGGGAATAGTGCAAATGCACTTGCTAGATATGTGGCAGCTAGTTTTAGGTTTAAAGTTATACAAACATTACAAGTAGGTCCTAGGATGGGTAATATTGAAAATAGGACTAGTGAAGCGGAACTTAGATGGATCCTTAAGTTGAGAGCTGATAAAGGATCAGGTTTGAATTTGTTAAGTTTCTATTAAACCGCTACTTGATGAGAGGGGATTACCAAGATAGAATATGTTTTGCCAGCCGGCTTAGTTCAACTTATAGGGCACCATGTTTAGTTTTAACTTTTTGACTGTAGCATATACATTGCAAGGGGAGTGTCTCCTTTAATATATGATGTCATCTGAAAAGCAATTGAAAGCAATTGATATATGTAAATGAATACTGGTGTAGAATATGCTACTGGTGAATTTGAATTGTTTTAATTGATCTTATGACTATATAAAGTGTGTGGCTGTATGTTTTATTATTATTATTATTATGGTCTGATGAAGCCAATGTTTATTTGGTGAAAGCGCTTACTGACTTGTAAGTATTTTATTAAAAGTATTTCATCTATTTACAAGTCTTGTTGGACAGTCTGTGTGCCGTGCTTCCTGCTGCAATACTGTGTTTTGTTTTACTTGGAGTTTTATTTATTGCTGGCTGGTTTACTCGGGTGATTGTCACAGTCAAAAATAATGAGCTTATCTATTAAACTTGTTGTAAATTGTCTGTTATATCATTCTTGTGTTCATTTTGTTATTGTATGTAGGTTTTGGGACTAAAAACTGTTTGTGAGTGTATAAACCTTTTGTGTGCGTGTTTGCGTGAGCACGCGCATGCGTCTGTATGTATACACGTGTACACGTGTAAATATATGTATGTATACTTGTCTGTATGTATATGTGCACACACACAACCATTCGGGATATGCATTATACCTTTTTGAATATGTAAAGCCTTTTTCTATACTACTTGACAAAAATAAGTTGTTTTAAGACATTGATAAAGGGCTAATTCAAGCTACAGTAAAGCAATATTTTTATTTCTCTTTTAATCCTGTTTAGAGGCATGTTTCTGGATACCATTCTTCCTTCTCGTGATGATAACGGTGTGAGACCTGCAATTGGTCAGCGAACCCGTCTAAGTAAAGGAGACATTGCACAGGCAAGAAAGCTGTATAGATGTCCAGGTATTGTGATGTAAAATAAAGAAGTACAGATGAGTGTGCAGCTTTTTTTTTTTTCTTTTTTAGTGCAGACTCAAGGAATCCCTAAAAATGAAAGTGTAATCGGTGAATGAGATAATTACACAAAAATTGTCCTGTGCATCTGCTTAAAATATTTTTACTGTCAAGGTGGTCTTAGTAAGACAAGATGAGAAATTGTTTAATTTCCACAATATTAGAGGGTAAAATGTCAGTCATTTCTTGGTAAAGAAAACGGATAAACCTGATCCTCAGGGATGGATCTGAGCAACTCATTTTTTGGCATCTGTTATAAGTAAAATATTAGCTCAACTGCCACATGCAGTGCTAAGAGTTTACCATTTCTGACTTTTGCCAAAAATTACTATGTCAACCAAGGGGTTTTGGCAAGTACATGGAAGTGCCATAGTCTGCTGTCTGTAATGGATACATACATGTATGTATAAATACATACATGCTGTTCATCATAGTGACTCCTGCAGTTTCTTTATCCTAAATGAGAATTCAGCTGAAGGCAAACGTCTGTCCAACTGGCCTGATTTCTAGACCCTTGGACATTTCCAGGAAGGCTAGTTTCTTCCTCTGTATTAGATACATGAGGACGATACCAGGGTGAAAAAGGAGAGCATTTTGCAGCATCTCAAACTGTTGCCACACTGCAGTCTTCAGAAGTGAGTTTATCATTCCCATTCATGTTACTTCTAGAATGATAAGTACCCTTTTGGAAGACTTTATTATTGTCATTTTCTAATAACATCATGGTTTTCTTCTTTGAAGTTTTAAGCTTGAATAATAAAACACGTTCTTGTGAGTGTGTTCTTACACTATTTTGAGATGGTGGTTGTCACCAGGAACAGTCTGCAATGACTGTGCCTTAATTCAACAAATCCCTATGAAGGAATTACACTTTGTATCTATTCTCCCTGGGTGGAATCACACTGTTTTTGTTTGCCAAGAGAGTTCTTACTCTAAAAAGGCCCTAAAGAATATGGCTTATGAATTTCAAATCATTTTTGGATTGCTGGATGCACCTTACTTTATGCTACAGGATATGCACCCCACAGTCTTTAATGGGAACATCTTTTCATGTGGGAGAAGGCATAGAAAACTTAAAGCCAAGTGCCAGAGAAAATGAATAAGCAAAGAAGTGCAGCCTGTAAAGAAGCATACAACACAATGAGGCCACAGCAACACTATTAATGTCACAGAAAACTAAGAGTTCATACTCCAAGGAGGCACCATATTGTAAGCCCCACCTCCAACAGCTGTTACAGCAGTGTTGTCATCTGTTGGAACCCCTCTGGATTCTAACTGTGGAACAGTACTAACTATTCTGCACCAGGACTCATAGCTGCATCACAACCAGATGCAGGTATCCAGTCGTCTGCCTTTGGCCACAAAGGATGCAGATCCCAGGGGAAGGCCCTTAACTAGCAGAGATCCCTTCAATCTCTGTGTAACAGCTGTGTGTTCCAGGCCAACCATTTATTATTTTTTGAACATAAACAGGATTACATGCGGTTAAATCTTGAGGTCTATATTATTGCTAAAGACTGGGCATCTGGCCCAGGATGTCTGTACCTTAGACAGCTACCCTGGCTTGCTTTGGCTCCAAACAATTCATGTAAAAATATGTGGGAGCTGGCAAAGGTTAAGCACGCTGGATCCCTTGCTGTGGGACCTACCACATCAGGAACCTCAGATGTCTTTCTCTTCTTATGCTGCAGTATTCATCACATTAGGGAGTTCGCCTCCGCCTGACTCTTACATTCGGCCAGTATACAAAAGTCTAAATGGTACTGCAAGGTACGTGTGATGCTGCACATCACCTCATGTACATTGGCCTTAAAGAGACATCTGGTATAAAGCTAACATCAGCACGTACCAAACTCAGAACTTTTCTGCCGCCTGCTCGATCGCCTACTCCAGATGTTCACTTGCCAGATTAGTCGTGAAACTTGGTTCAGATAAGTACCCCACAGGGGTTTTCTTTCTTAAAATTTTGGCTACTCTTTGTTTTTTGGGTGATTTCATGTCAACTAGGAAGGGCAAGTGTCAGTGTGGAAGGCTGATTCCACATAAGGACTCCCACAACCTCTGTTTGTTCTGCTTAGGCCCAGACCATGACCATACCTCTTGTGCTATATGTAAGTTGTTTGTTCCGAAACCCCTCAGGAGCTGTTTAGCTTCTCTTAAGCTTTATTTAGAGAACCAACGCCTTAAGCGTTTATCACATGAGATGGAGGTTATGTCAGGCTCTTTGGATGAGCCCTCACATTTTTCTGTTCTTCTTCAGGCCTTCTCTCTATCCACTCCCTTCAAAAGGACATCTGCAGACACCTCCTCAGATAAAGAGGAATCTTCAAGAGATTAGCTTCTCCTCTGGGTTATGCCTCTCCAGAGGAGGAATCTAATGGTATGTTTTTCCCCTGGAGAGGATATTTCCTTTGAGGAAATTATTTTGAAAATGAAAGAATTTTTCAAATGGGACTGTTGCCAAGTATCAGGCATACAAAAGAGGTATTATGACCTCCTTCAGATGGATTCTGCATCCCCTTCTGCCATTCCCCTGGTTCTGCCAGCATTTTTGGATGGTTTTACAGCTGCATCTAAATGCCTGGACTCCTAGCCTCCTGCTCCCAATCATCCTGATAGGTTTTACAAGGTGCCTGAAGACTCTAAATTCCTCTTCAAAGCCTCTTCTGCAGACCCATCTACCATATCATTTTCAGCTGATAAGGCATTCAAATTACTGCCCTCTGATAAAGAGAGCAAAGTAATGGAGAGACTGTAAAAAAGCTTACACCTCTGCCACTCTAGCTTTCAGGGCAATTAATTGTCAGACCCACATGGCCAAATACTTTGGCTCTCCTGTCAGATGCTGGAAAGCTCCTCTCAGAACTCCCGGATTCTCCTGCCATGGCTAAACTGTCCACCATCCTCAGCTCCTCTGCCCAGTTTGCTAGCCAATCCAACAAATGCAGTTATGATGCTGCGGATACCTCAGCCAGGGTGACGGCCTCTGGGTCAGTCCTGAGGAGATCTTCCTGGCTGAGGTTACAGCCCTTACCTGATGACATCGAGGCCAAACTGATGGATGCCCCTCTAGTCAATAAAGCCTTATTTGGTAGCTTGGCTGCAGACCTTTTCAAATTATTACAGGAAAAAGACAAGGAGCTCCAGGATCTTAAACATATCCTTGATTCTCCTGTCCCCAAGTTCCAGAGGAACTGCACAGCAAAGACTATATTTGTTAGGAAACCGGTTATGCCTTCTTCCTCTAAATGTAAGAGAGGCCCCAGGAAACAAGCTTCTTCAAAGTCTACTCCATCCACACCTCCTCAGAAACCGTCCTTTCAGTCCCACTCCAAGCCTGGTAGACTGTGACTATCTGCCTCCAGGGCCATCCATTCCTCTGTCCCTTCTCCTTTCTCTCTCTCTTCTTGTTTGGAATCTGATCACTCAGGACTCTTGGGTCCTCTCTATAATCCAAAAAGGATATTTCATCATTTGGGAAACTCTCCCCTCCTTCAGAGACATCCCACAACCACCAAAAGGGTAATTAGAACTCTTCCCTCAGTTCATTTCTTTTCTTCTCCCAGGGGACAATTTAAGAGGTCCTCTCCTCTCAACCGGGAAAAGGATTCTACTTCAGGATGTTTTTGAGGAAGGATTGCCCTTGGAGACCCATCCTGGACCTTTCCCATTTAAACTCCTTTCTTAAAGTTCCCTCCTTTCAGATGCTGACTTTGCCCACTCTTCTTCCCCAAGTGTTCATGGTGTCATTAGACATCAAAGATGCCTACCTTCATATTCCTATTCACCCTCTATTCAGGAAACTTTTACATTTTTCTGTTGCTTCCTCACAATTTCAGTTATGTGCTTTGCCCTATGGTCTTTGTACGGCACCAAGGGTCTTCACAAAATGCTTGGCTCTTGTTATAGCTTATTGCAGACTACAGGGAATTTAGATTTTCCCTTACCTAGATGATCTCCTTATCCAGGCCAAGTCCTCAGACCTTCTTCAAGAGAATCTTTCCTTCATAATTTCCCTTCTGAAGAGTCTCTGCTTCACAGTAAACTCAGAAGTCCTGTCTGATGCCTTCACAAGACCACATTTTTCTGGGCTGCAGGATCCAGACAGACAGGATGCTAGCCTCTCTGCCCACAGAAAAGGTGGTGTTTCTTACTTCCTACTTTGAGAGCCTCTTACCCCTTCAATCCCTGACTGCCAGGGACTTCCTATGTCTCCTGGGGTTCATGGCATCCTCAATTTCCATGCTCCCCTTGGCCAGGTGGCACATGAGGAAGATTCAGTGGTTTCTAAGGACAGTTTGGATGCAGAACTCCCATCCTCTGGATTTTGTTATTCCAGTCCTGCCTTGCTGGATTGGTGGATTCTTCAGGTTTCAAACAAATCCAGGTCTCCCCTTAAAGCCACCCCTGCCCTCTCAAGAATTGTACACAGATGCTTCAGACACAGGATGGGATGCAACTGTGCAATCCAGGAGGGTCAGAGATGTATGGTCTACAACCCAGACCAGGGAACATATCAACATAAGAGATGAGGGCCCTGATTTTTCCCTACAAATCTTCAAACCCAAGCTTACTCCAGGGGTGCGAAGGTGGTTCACAGACAACAACATTGTCCTCTGATACGTCTAAAAACAGGGGGGAATGAAGTCTTGCCTCCTATGCAGACTAGCCCTATATGCCTGGGAGTTAGCCTTTTAAAGTCAAGATTCTCTTCAGGCTGTTTACCGTCCTTCGGCTCAGAATGTTGTGGCAGACACATTAAGCAGGTCCATGACCCAGTTTCATGAATGATGTTACACAGGGACATATTTCTGGATCTGGTACATCATTAGGGTATATCTCCGGTAGATCTCTTTGCCTGCCCCATGAACAGACAACTTCCCAAATTTTGTGCCAGGGTCGCACATCCCTTGGCCTGGAAGGTGGGTGCTCTATTATTCTCTTGGAAAGGGATGTTTCTGTATGCATTCCCCCATCTTCCTTCTCCAAAAGGTCCTACTGAAGATTCAGCAGGATCAACCAAAAATCTTGCTGGTTACTCCCTTTTGGCCAAGATAGCACTGGTTCCCCTTCCTCCTGCATTTAGCCAGAGGCAGTCATTACAAGTTACCCCACAAAATGGACCTACTCACAAATAATAAGGGAACTCTAGTATATCCACAAGCTGTCAACTCTAAACCTGACCCTGTGGGTGAAAGGTGTCTAAAGGGAATTAAAACCCTGTTTTTAAAAGACGTGCTTAAAGTTCTGCAGTAGCCCAGAAAACCCACTACTAGGAAATTCTATGCTTCCAAATGGAAGAGGTTTTCTATCTGGTGTCTCAAAAAGGATTTACAACCACTGTCAGAAGATGTCCTGGTGGTTTTGTTCCATCTGTGTGAACTGATGAAGGGTGGGCTGTCCTATTCTTCTGTGAAAGCCCATCTTTCAGCTATTTCAGCTCGTCTGCCTGTATCAACTCCTTTAGCCTCTAGGTTAGAAGTTAAACTGTTAAAGGTGCCCTTCATCTTAGACCACCAAGGAAGCCAGTTCTTCCTCCTTAGGATCTTAATTTTGTGTTGGAGAAACTTACCCTGGCCCCATTTGAGCCAGCAACATTGCACATGGAAAACTGTTCTGCTGATGTCCATTACCTTCGCCAGAATGGTGTCGGAGTTGCAAGCTCTGATGTCTTATCCCCCCTTCACAGTCTTCCACAGAGACAGGGTATCTTTGCATAGAAATCCCTCCTTTATGCCAAGGGTGATTAATCAGTTATCCCTTAATCAGTCTATCAACCTTCCCACCTTTTTTCCTTCTCCTCAATCTCCCAGTGAGAGGTGTCTACACACTTTGGATGTACTCAGACAACTCTGATACTACCTGGACAAAACTAAACCTATCTCTAAATCTGAATGCCTGTTTATGTCTTAGCATTCAAGGGCCCTGGGTCAGATGATTTCCAAGTAAACTATCTCTTCCTGGATTTCTAAAGGTATTTCCTTCTATTCTTCAACCAGTGGTAAGTGCCTTTCTTTTCCTGTGAGGACACACTGTACCAGAGCAGTGTTTTCCTCTGGGGCCTTCTTTAAAAGCTTGGACACCTGCTCTAACCTGGAGGCAGCTACCTGGTCCTTCTGTTCATACTTTCATTAAATATTATAAACTAGATGTCATCTTCAGGTCCAGGATGGGGTTTGCCAGAGCTATTTTACATGGTTTCGTAGAAAAAGCTTCTTCTCCTCCACCAAGTCTTCTCTAAGCATGAGCTTTGGCATTCTCCCTAATCCAATGAATGCTGCATCATATGAATAGAAGGACATAGAATAGGTGTGTAAAATCTTACCATAACCATAGATGTCCTCCTCGCCTATATGCTGCAGTATTACTTACCCCCCTGCCTTCACCCTGATGCTTGCCTGTTCCCCTGTTGACATGTTTTCTTACCTAGGCTCAGGCTTGTGCTTGGCAGCATTAATTTCTGAGGTTGGTACATGCTGACATCTGCTTTATACACGACTTCTCTGTATGGCTGATGTACGCGAGATGATGTGTGTCACCGCACGTACCTTACAATAACGTTAAAACTTTTGTATACTGGCCAGACATATGAGTCAGCCAGAGGTGAACTCCTGAATGTAATGGATACTGCAGCATGTAGAATAGAAGGACATCTATGGTTATGGTAAGATTTTACGCTACTTTGCCTAAAAGGAAGAGTTCTGTAGCCAGCTGCATTGTAGAAAAAGATAAAGCCGTAACTGAGTCTGATGCCTGGTGTTTGATTAGTGGCTCAGGTGTGTGAAGAGCTGACAGGCAGGGATGGCCCTGCCCATCCCAGGGGAGAGCATTCATCTGGTCGTTCTGTGTGGAGATGTGGTCCACAGAGAAGATGAGCCCTCTGATGTAAAACAGGTGACTGCAAGGGATAGTTCATAAATGAAAAAAAAGAAATACACAGTGAAAACCATCAGTGGCATGACCTCCAGCATGCTTTTATGGATGTTCATTGTGTTTCACTGTTGCAGTCATGACTGTAGGGTTCTCCCCTGCCGGCAGGCAGCCCTCGGTCGGCGAGAATCCCAAAGTCTGGGTCCGGCGTCAGCTGTTCAACCAATGCTCCCTGACATCAGAGTGCCAGGAGTACAAAGCTGACAGCCGTCGCCATCTTCTCCAGTCTTTCTTGCAGTGCGGTGATAGCAGTTCGCAAGTGCCGGTCGGCTGACTCCTGACAAATTTTTCTGATATACTTCGGTCCGAAGACTTCCTTCTCCACTCAAATCTAAGTACCCCATTGGGGAAACTTTTTTCTTGCTCCACTCCGATGTCAGAAAAAGTTAATAATTGTATTTCATGTGGGAAGCAAATACCTCATAAGGATTTTCATTCTTACTGTATTCCTTGCTTAGGCCCTGACCACGACGTAGCTAGTTGTCGGTTTTGTGCTAGATTCAATCAACGTACTATTAAGCGAAGGTACGATTTTGCTTTTCATTACTTCGGTAGGCGCTTTAACTACAAAATGTCGTCAGATACGGTCCCGGCTACCGGAGTTCACAAGCGTCGCAAGGATAAAGACAGGCCTCCTAGGTCCAAATCTGATGATAGCGCACAAGCGGAGCCAGCTTCAGGTTCGGCCGTCATCAGTGAGGCGCTTTTGCAGCCCCTGTCGTCGGCCATTTCAGAACCGATGGCCGAAACGGACTCTCATGAGGAGCCAACCAGGCCTTTAAATATTTCTGTTGCAGGACCTTCGGACAATGCTCCTTTGGATGGGTCCTGAGCCACTGTGAAGGTACCGGCTTCCGAAGGGGTTTTCAGGCCTACTCAGCTACTAGTAAAGGCAAAGCCAAAGACAAAGGCAAATACTCCTTCTAAATCAAAGACTTCAACACAGGCCTCTTCTGAACCGGCTCCCAAGTCACAGAAACAGTTACTCAAGATGGCGGAGGATTTAATTACTATGATTAGGGGTTCTCATCCCCCTCCAGACAAAAGGCCAAGGCAGGATGTTTATTTTGATTCCTCTGATCAGGCTTCTGTTTCCTCAGTTTCTTCTTCTGATCAGGAATATTCTTTCCCTCCTTATGAGGATTCTGATGCTGAAGAATCCATTCCTTCAGCTTCTCCCCCTGAGGATTTCTCTTTTGGGGAAACTTTGCATGAAATGAGGGAACATTTCCACTGGGAAGGACAGGAGTATTCGGAATCCAAGAAAAGGCTGAGGGAATTTCTTCTTCTTCCTCAACATAGACCCCTGGCTATTCCTCCTGTTTTGGATTTTGTGGATGATGCCTTTTCGGAGGCTAACTTAACCCCTGACTCTTTTCCTCCTGCTCCTGTTAAGCCTGATAGATATTATAGGGTTCCTGATTCCCATCAGTTTTTATACAAGAACCCTTCTGCTGACTCTGAAACCATTTCTCAGGGTCCTAAGGGAGTTAAGGCCGCTTCTGCCAAAATCCCATTCCTATTGGAAAGGATTCTCGATCCTTAGAAAGATGGGGCAAAAAGGTGTACACTTCTGCTACTTTGTCCATTAGGGCTTTAAACTGTCAGTTTCATATGTTTAAATACCAGCAATTTCTCTTGTCTGTCTTAAAACAAAAGCTTACTTCCATTTATGCCTGTGCAGATGATAAGGAATTACATGACTTATTGCATGCCACTGAACAGGTTGGGAAGCATGATTTGCACTGTGGATTTGATGCCTTGGAGGCTTCTTGTAGGGCTGCGGCCTCTGGCACAGTCATTAGAAGGCATGCATGGCTAAAGGAACAAAATTTACCTGAACAAGTAAAGGCTAAATTATTGGATGCTCCTGTTCAGCATAATGTTTTGTTTGGATCAAAAGCTGAAGAGGTGATTAAAAAGATGGAGGATAAGGCGAAATCCATGCAAACAGTTAAAGATTTCTTACAAGTACAGCCACCTAGATTTAGCAGGAATTGGCCTTCAAAAAATTGGTCCTTTCCCACTTCAGACAGGCCTCAGAGGGGTAGATATAGACGCTCCAGAGGGAGGCCTCAAACACAAGCTGCTTATAGACCAAGACAGTGGACTGCTTCCACCCCTAGGGGAGGAGAGGACAGGTCGCAATCTCAAAGGAAACAAACTCAATGACTCCCTCTGTTGGGCTACAGGAACTTCTTGCCTGGAAGCCCCTCTCGGAGGAAAACTCTCTCTTTTTTATCAAAATTGGACTCAAATAACCCAAGACAAATGGGTTTTGGATGTGGTTTTAAGAGGTTACAAATTCCATTTTCATACCTTGCCAAGGTCAAGCGGATGGCCAGACCTTCCAAAACATCAATGGATGGAGGCCTTAAACCAGGTGGAAGCTCTTTTGGCTATGAATGCCATAGAACTGGTTCCTCTTTCAGAGATGGGAAAAGGTTTTTACTCAAGGCTCTTTCTAGTCCCAAGGAAGCAAAACGCATGGAGACCCATTCTGGATCTGTCGGTCTTGAACACCTTTCTAGAGATTCCAAAATTCAAGATGCTTACTCTACAGCAGCTACTTCCAATGCTGTCCAACGATGCATGGATGGTAACTTTGGATTTAAAGGAGGCATATTTACACATTCCAATCAGGCAGGATCGCAGAAAATACCTCGGGTTCAAGGGCGGATTGAGGCACTTTCAATTCTCTGCGCTGCCCTTTGGATTGTCTACTGCGCCCAGGGTCTTCACCAAATGCCTGGCTCCAGTAGTAGCTTACTGCAGACTCACGGGAATTCAAATTTACCTTTATCTGGACGATTGTCTAATTCAGGCAGACAGCAAGGATGTCTTACTCCGGCATCTAGAATTTGTACAGAACCTCCTCAAGTTCCTGGGATTCTCTGTAAACATAAAAAAGTCAAATTTGACACCATCACAACAGATAACTTTTCTGGGTGCACTTCTAAACACCTCAACCCAGATGGCATTTCTGACATCCGAAAAACAATTACAGCTGGCTTCCATTTTCAGAACCTTGGCAACTCTAACTTAACTATCTGCAAGGAAATTCCTGTAGGCTTTGGGTTACATGGCCTCCTGCATCCTTCTCGTACCATATGCAAGACTACACATGAGGAAAATACAGTGGTACCTAAAAAGTGTATGGTCTCAGCATTGCCACAGTTTAGACATACTGATCTCCGTCCTTCCTTGCCTTCAAAAGGAATTTCTTTGGTGGTCCAGGGCATGTGCTCTAAACAAAGGGAAGCCCTTCCGTCTGCCTCCTGCCTCTCAGATACTAACCACGGACGCCTCGGATTATGCTTGGGGAGCCCATTTTCAGGGCAATTGTTTGCAGGGCCTTTGGACAAAGGATCAGAAGCACCTGCATATCAATTTAAAGGAAATGTTAGCCGTTCAGAAAGCTCTATTGGCCTTCAGGAATCTTTTACGACCAGGACAACTGCTAATACGGACAGACAACACCACAGTTATGTGGTACATAAACAAGCAAGGGGGATCTCATTCCTACCCCCTTTGCAGACTAGCCATGGATCTTCAAGCTCAGTTTCTACCAGGGAAACAAAACTTCCTGGAAGACAGTCTGAGCAGAAACCTTTCGAATCCACACGAATGGATGCTGGACACCAAAATATTCAGGATGATAGCAGTCTGGGGATGTCCTCACATAGACCTCTTTGCATCCCATCTCAATCATCAACTACAGAATTTTTGCACCAGGACTTTCCACAGAGAAGCTTGGAAAGTGGACGCCCTGTCATTCAGTTGGAGGAACCTCTCGGGATATGCCTTTCCACCTCTTCCTCTTCTTCCACGGGTTTTATTGAAGATAAAACAGGACAAGCCCAAGATGATTATCTTGCTGGCTCCAAATTGGCCTCGGCAGGTTTGGTATCCAACTCTAAGAAACCTATGCCTGGAGCCCCCTTGGGTTTTACCTCAGTCTCCGAATCTTCTGTCCCAACATCAGGGTCAGGTTCTACGCTCTCATGTCAGAACTCTCAGCCTGGCGGCCTGGTTAATCCTGGCCCTTTGATTTCTTCTTTACTGCCCAAGCAGGTTATGGATGTCATTTTAGAAGCCAGACGTCCTAGCACTAGAAAATCTTATGCAGGAAAATGGAAAAGATTTTATTCCTGGATGCAGGCTCAGGATTCTGATCCTCTTCTTCCTAACATTACTTTAATTTTACTTTACTTGACAGATCTCTTACATAAGGGTCTCTCTTCCTCTTCCATTAAGATACATGCCTCTGCTCTTTCTGCTCATTATAGTACAGACCCTCCCATCTTTTCCCACCAGCTCATGAGACAGTTTCTCAGAGGAGCTAAGAACTTAAGACCTCCTAGATCTCCTCCCATTCCTGCTTGGGTTCTCAACTATGTTTTGGAAAAACTAACCTTACCTCCTTTTGAGCCTGCTGCCTCTTCTGACATCAAGTTTTTATCTTGGAAGACATCTATCCTGTTAGCCCTAACCTCTGCCAGGAGAGTCTCAGAGTTACAAGCTCTTATGGCTGTGGAACCTTATATTATTTTTCATCAAGACAGAGTATCTTTGAGGACTAATCCTACATTCATGCCTAAGGTGGTTTCCAAAGTGGCTTTAAATCAAACTATCCACTTGCCAACTTTTTTCCCCACTCCTCAAAATAAAGGGGAAAGGATCTTACATTCCTTGGATGTACACAGACAACTACGTTTTTACCTGAACAGAACCAAGGACATCAGAAAATCAGAACAATTGTTTGTTTCTTATGCTTCAAGTTCCCAAGGTAAAGCCATTTCAAAACAGACCATTTCTAAATGGATTGCTCATGGAATCAGATTTTGTTATTCTCACCATTGAAAGCAAATCCCAGGGAGCATACGGCTCATTCCACCAGAGCTGCTGCCACTTCTGCGGCCTTCCTTAGGGGAGTTCCTACCAAGGACATTTTGGGAAGCTGCAACTTCAGTCAGTGCATACTTTTTCTAAGCACTACAATCTTCCTCTCTACTCTAAGTCTAGGGAAGGCTTTGCCTCTGCAGTCTTGCAGGGCCTTTTAGCCGCCCCTTCCTCTTTATGACCACCTCCCTTTCTTTCAGCTTTGAGATTCTACCCTACAGTCATAGTACAGTTGTGTACACCTACCATAAATGTAGATGTTCCAGTGTCTTCACTGTTGCAGTCTGGGTTTCACTCCCTCCTGTCCCCTCTTATTTTTACTTTTGTGTATTTCTTTTTTTCACCATTCTTCTGAGGTGTATTTGCAAAGGTTATGGGACCTTTTTCATTTTGGGACTCCTGACATCTGGGCAAGAAAAACTGGAGAAGATGGTGTCAGCTGTCAGCTTTGTACTCCTGGCGCTCTGACGTCAGGGAGCATGGTTGAACAGCCGACGCCGGACCCAGACTTTGGGATTCTGGCCGACCGAGGGCTGCCTGCCGGCAGGGGAGAACCCTACAATCATGACTGCAACAGTGAAGACACTCGAACATCTACATTTATGGTAGGTGTACACAACTGTACTTTCCAAACCTGATAGTCAGGGGCTATGCTGTAGGACAGACTTTAATGTACTGAAGCTGACTAAACTTTTTCATACTGCTGACAGTAAAAAAATATGCCAACAAATGGAGCTGTGATGGGGAGCAGTCTTTTTTACCAAGAACATTTTCTCTGAGTTAGAATTGCGTCCTTTTTACAAAGTGATTGGGCCATGTAGTTAATATGTTAAAGGAAAGAGGTGTGGGAGGGACGAAGGGATACTATCCTCTTCTTTGAAACCTTGGGTCATATCACTTTACAAGGAGTAATTTCAAGAAGTCATCCTATTAAATGAACTTGCTCTTAGTAGAATAGAGCCCTACAGTGATCTGTAGACATGCATCTAATGTGTGTATCTGCCTTGGATATTAGAAGGCCTGGGTATAGATTCAGTCCTTGACTGAAGATGTAAGAGATTAAGTCCACGTTGCACCTTCAGAGAAGTACATGCTTTTTGGTCCCTTTTGCAGCGAATTAAAAAAAAAACTTGAAGAAAATGGCAAAACTATTCTGACAATAAAACAACTTTTTGATGTACCAGTTACAAAAATATGACAAAAATTTTCCAACAAAGCAATGATTATTTTATACAAAGCACACCAGTGCAGAACATTTTAAGCAGAAGAAGGTATGTGAAAAGGGCTCCTGGCAAGGAAGAATATGCTGGTACAGGCAGCATGGTAGAGAAAGTGGACCCGCATGCTGTCAAGACTGTGTCTCATTATTAATAGCTCCTCCCTACCTCAGTCCCCACTACACCCTCCCTCTTTTCCAGTTAGGTGGAGGAAGATTAACATTTTTTCAGCAGTCAGTGCTTCATCCTAACTACAGATACCTGGAATTGATTTGTATCATGGGGTTGTCTCAGACTCCAAACATTGTGATAAAGTCAGAAGATAGAAGAACCCTATATTTTTCCTATTTGTCTTTATTGTAACATGGCTAGCCACCCTTTTTATCTCTCTGCTTTTAACTTACACTCTTAAACGTCTCTTCTTTCCATATTTGACCATATCTTCTTCTATTCACAGCCAGTTTAAATTATTCTGGTATATAACTTTCAATTGTTAAGACTATTCTGTATTATTCCTTGTATTCTCCTCTGTACCTCCTCATGCTAAAATGTTGTTTCTATTTGCCATGTATGTTAACTTGTTATTCTTTATGCCTATGCGATATATTTTTGTATTAATGTAAGTTAACTTAATTTGTATATATTTCATGTGGAGCTTTTCTCCCCGGGTCTCCACTGAAAAAGGGCTCTGTCCCAGTTGAACTAACCCGGTCAACAAATGTCAAATTAATAAATAATCCTCTTTAGAGGATGATAAAAGGTCCTGAAGGCTACTGTAACATCCCTGTCCCAGAAGCAGAGAGGCCATAACTGTACCCTCTCTCTACCCAGTTGGGTGATTGTAGTGTCATTGTGTCTTCAGTGGAACTATATCAGACAAGGCTTTGTGATTAAGGGCAAGCTTACATGACAATAGGGGCTATTTCCCACTAAAGGTATGTGAAGATGCAGGTGTAGATAATTATTGGGTTCTACTTGCTGCTACCAAGAAACTCCCTAGATTGCTAAGGTTTTCTAGGTGGGTGTCTGGCAGTCTTAAGCAGCTTCTCTCACAGACTGAGTTAGAAATATCAAGGAGTAAGGAATTGTCAGTAAATGTGACTGACTTCCTACAGTGCCTCTGTATGTCTAGTGCAAACAGACTTTTTGGGTGAAAGAAGAGATAAGAGCTCACCATTTCATGATGCTAGGCATTAAGCTGCTCATGTTATATTAGGGTACTGCTAGGGGCTATGTTAAAGTGCCGCATTAGGGAACTGGTGTTAAGGTAAAGTGCAATATTACAGAATGGGATGATGAGGGAACAGGCTATAGCCACAGCCAGGGAGACAAGTAAGTAATTAATAAAAGCAATAAAAATGAATAAAGTGTGCAGTTGAGGTTTAGACGCTAATATAATTAGCTGATATTGCAGTATGTATGTTAAAGTAGCTGGATTTAAATACAACAGCAGCATCTGGATGATTAGCAGTAAGAATAGAACAGATATTGGCAACTGGAAAACCATCAAAAATTGTAAATGTTAAGTTGTCCAATCTCGCCTTCGTTCTTGCTGGATGGGTTCGGAGCTGATCCTCAGCTCCAACTCAGCCGCTTACTATAGCTTGAGAGCTCTTTACTGGCTCGAGGCTACCCCTTATCCCAGAATGCCCAGCATCAGCTACCCAGATCTCATTTGCTGCTTTAGCTGCGAAGTTGCGATCAATACTGGCTCAGGCTTAGTATAACTTTTTTCTCTATTACATTCAAATAATTTGCTTAAAATTTTATATATATTTTTCCATTATAGTAGTTTGTAAGTTTTTTTTATTGTAAACCCCTTTTCTCATCCTTGTGGTGTTTTATGTGCTGTGTTGGCTATTGCCCCTTAGTCGCTAGGCCTTCTGTTATTCCCTGAACTCGTTTAACTTAGAGAGCCCCCCCCCCCCTTTAAGGACAGCCATTTAAGTTAGAGGTTCTCCTTTAAGGTCTTAATTAATTTTTAGTTTACTATTGTAGTGTGTCTTTTTGGCAAAATGTCTAAGGAAGTTAAAACCTCAGGTTTTAAAAAGTGTGACTCATGCTGTCAGAAGATGTCTCTGACAGATGGGCACACTAGCTGTGTTTACTGCTTGGGGGCTCTGCACCTGCAGGACTCTTGTTCATTTGTCATGCCTTTAGTCCAAGGGTCCTGCAGGAGTGGAAAAACAAGCTTATCCACCATGGAATGTTAAAACAGGATTCTCCAGCTAAAGCATCTCAGCCAGTGAAACCTTTGAAACCAGTCAAGCTGTCTGCTCTATGTTCGAAACCGACCTGTGAGCTTGACAAACAAAGTGTGTCGGTGGCATCTGGCACTGACAAGACTACTCCTCCATCGGCTCCAACTGTTAGTTTGGAACCATCTTGGAGCTACAAATGAGCTAGCTCTCCTTCATTGGTGCCGATTCGCTCGGTGCCACAATCACCCTTACTCCAAAGCAAGAACAGTCATCGCTCATCTTCCCACTCCTCTCGATCATCAAGGTTATTGGATCAGTATGTGGAGAGAGTGGTCAGTAGGTTGCTGAAGTCACAGGCCCTTGCTAAAATGCTTTCGAGCCCGCCTCAACAGGCTTCAGCTCCATCTGCTTTGATTTCGATTCCTCCTCCGACTATGCTTAGTTCAGAGCTGGAGTCCATGGATGCTCTGATAGTGGTTCCTTTGGCTCTGATTACATCCTCTTCAGCTCCAGCGTTGGCTCCAAGTACCTCTTTTCTTCCTCCCATCGAGGTATCTGGGCATCAAAGCTCTCTCATTGGCTCCGAGGGGGAAGTGGCATCTGACCCTTGTCCGACCCCGCACTCCCTCTCTGAGCATCTGCTCAGTTGAGCTTGGCTCCCACATCGGCCTCGGAGCCATCGCCCTCAGCACAGAGTGGGATTTCTGTCTCTTCGGAGCTGGAGCCCTCCTTGTGTCGAGACTTTGATGCCTTGTCCCATCCCCCTCGGTGCCTGTGACAACCTCTGCTCCTCCTCCAGCCCCAAAGTGTAGGGAACCTATGCCCCAGGACACCCCATTGGGTGAATCCTCTTCTTCCAAAACCTCCCCAGAGCATTCTGAGCAGGCTTTCCGGAAGAAAAAGTGCAAGAGGAAGCACCAAGAGTCCCCTGAGTCTGTCATCTCAGATACAGCCCTGGATGAATTGGAGGGGTCCCCAAGGTCCCCCATCTTCAGAGGGGGACCTTGGGGGTCCCCAAGGTCCCCCTCTGAAGATGTTTCCTTTTCGGACATCCTTGAGATTTTCAGGCAGAGGCGAAGCTGGACTTCCCTAGCCCCCTCCGAGATGAGTCTGTATACCTGGACGCATTTATTTCCCGACCTTTTACCTCCTGGGTGTCTTCGCCTTTTGATCCACTCATGTCTGTAGTGTCTCTAAAGGCTTGGTCAGCTCCAGATTTCATGGAACCTGTCCCGAGGAGTCCCAATAAATTCATCACAGCTCACCAAGACAAACAATTCATGACTAAAGGTGTTCCAGTTGATGCCATGGTGGTAGCAGCAGCCACAAAGAGAGAGTTAGCTGAAACCTCCTCATCTGTCTATCCACTGAATAAAGACTCTCATTCGATGGACAGATATGGGAAGCAAATGTTTTCATCAGTGACCTTCTCCCTTAGGTCCCTGAACTATCTTTCCAATTTTACTAGACTTCAGAGGGATCTCCTAAAAGAGCTTGGAGATACCCTACAAGATCCCACAGCTGAGGGAGTTTCAGCCAAGGTAGCTACCCAGCTAGTGACTCTGAATTCAATAGTCAACTCCTCCATGAGTCTTATTTCATACACAGCCGATGGAGCGAGCAGAGCTGCAGGAACAGGAGTGGCTCTTAGGAGACATTCTTGGCTGTGGCTGTTTCAGTTTGTGCAACCATTTAGCACATCCTTCACCAATACCCCTTTGATGGCTCCTCTCTCTTTGGGCCTCAGGTGAAAGACATGCTTACCAGGTGCCAGCAGGAAGGAAAGACGCTCTCTGATGTCTGAGGCCGTTTTTCCACTCCTACCAGTCCATACTCAAATGTTCAGAACGGTGGAAAGATGTGGTTTTGAAAATTCCAAGGACCCTTGCCTGATGCACGTGGTGAATTTTCCCCCATGGGCAGAAGGGGAAAAAATAACAATGGCAGATGCCGCACTCATGGCAGAGGGGGTCCGCAAAATCAGGGTGACAGAGATACATTCTCTTCCAAACCCTATCAACATCCCTGAAGGGATGTGTCCGACTGCTCAACTTTGGAGGCGGTAGGGGGAAGGCTTTCATTGTACCCAATTGCCTGGCAAAATATTACAAAAGACAAATGGGTACTAGCCATTATATCCGGAGGTTACAAGATTCCCTTTCATCAACCTCCTTTTGTTTCAAAAAAATCCATCCCAGATATTCCACCCAGTCTAAGGGATCAAGCAGTCACAGACGTTTCAAGACTGCTAGAAAAAAAGAGCCATCAAGGAAGTCCCCGCAGACCAAGTAGGATCCAGAACTTACTCAAGATTCTTTTTAGTGCCCAAAAAGACAGGGGACTGGAGACCAATTCTGGATCTCAGCAGGTTAAACAAATCTGTACAAAAAGAAAAGTTCCGGATGGTGACACTGCAGTCCATTATCCCCTTTCTGGGTCAGGACAATTGGATGTGCTCCATAGATCTTCAGGACACGTACTATCGTATAAAAATGGACAGACAGTCCAGGAGATTTCTACGCTTCTGGGTAGGGGCCAGTCATTACCAATTCAGAGCTTTGCCCTTTGGTCTCACCACAGCCCCCAGGGTGTTCACCAAATGCATGGCAGTAGTCACGGCTCACCTGAGACGTCTAGGATTCCAGGTGTTTCCTTATCTGGATGACTGGCTCCTCACTACTACCACCAGGCAACAACTTATAGAGGCACAAGATTACACCATCCCATCCTGTGCTCAACTAGGCATCACAATAAACTTCGAAAAATCTGCCTTGTTGCCCTGTCAATCTATTACATACATGGGAGCACAGCTAAACACAAGAAAAAATATTGTAAAATTGCCTCAGGAAAGAGTTTCCATTATTTGAAAATAGGTGTCACTTCTCCTGAGGAGCAAAATAATTGAAGTCAAATATGTTCTTCAAGCTCTAGGGGTCCATGGCAGCAGCCATTCTTTTAGTTCCCTTAGCATGCTTTCACATGAGAATCCTTCAGTGGCTTCTTTTCACACAATGGTCCTTCCAGGAATTACCCATGTCTCACATGATGCTAATTATGGAATCTTGCAAAAGAAACCTTTCCTGGTGGATGGTCTCCCCACTAGTTACTCAGGGCAGACCTTTCATGGAACCCCATCCAGTCGCAACAGTGACCACTGATGCTTCCCTGATAGGGTGGGGGGACATAAATCTAGGGAAGACAGTCCAAGGCACTTGGCAACCTCATGACTACCACTTGCACATCAACATCCTAGAGATGAGAGTGGTGCTCCTAGCATTGCAAAGTCTTCAAGACTTTCTCCCTGCCAGGACTGTTGCAGTACAGATGGACAATATGTCAGTGGTTTGGTACATCAACAGACAGGACAGAACCAGGTCTTACCCCTTGTGCCGAGAGGCCCTCAGACTGTGGCAATGGGCGATTTTCCCCCAATGTTTTCTGACAGCAATGCATATCCTGGGGAATTCCACCGTAATAGCGGACAGGATCAGCAGGGCTATCCTCATGCCACACGAGTGGTCTCTGAAACAGGAAATTGTGGATCGTATTTTCCATAAATGGGGCCAGCCTTGCTGCGATCTCTTTGCCTCTCCCCTCAACAACAAATGCAGAAGCTACTTCTCCCTTGTTCCTCCTCCAGGTCAGATACCCAGAGATGCTGTAGTCCATGATTGGCCTCAGGGACTCCTTTATGCATTTCCCTCCTTTCCCCTAATTCCAAAAGTCATTCAGAAAGCAAAATCGTTGGGTTGCAAGATGATCCTCATTGCCCCCTATTGGCCTTGACAGATTTGGTTTCTGTTCCTTCACCCCCACCTTCTAGCCCAGCCTTGGATTCTGGACCCAATACCGGACCTCTTGATTCATCATTCAGGCGGGCTACACCAATCCATCCAATCTCTCAAGCTCACAGCTTGGTTACTCCACTTCCAGTCCTAGCCAGGCTCCCCAATATTTCCCCAGCAGTGCATGATATTATTGTTTCATCCCATAAGACAGATACAAGGAAAGTCTATGCTAGCAAATGGAAAAGATTCTCTTACTGGACAGAATCCAGGAATTTAGATCCTTTTACAGCTCCTGTACACAATATTTTTGATTTCTTAGCAGAACTGTTTCATTCTGGTGCAGCAGCTGCTACCATCAGAGTACAGCTAGCTGCCATTTAAAATTTTCATGCTGGAGTTTCTAACACCAGCATAATGTCTCACAAACTCTGTAAGGCCTTCATAAGACGTACATCTCTACTTAGACCCCCCCCAGTGAAAGAGCCCCTTCCACCTTGGGATCTCAATTTGGTTCTGGCTTCCTTGTTACTGCCACCCTTTGAACCAGCAGCATCATGTTCCTTGAAATTTCTCTCTTGGAAAACTCTCTTCTTAGTTGCTATTACTTCTGCCAGACTTGTTTCAGAACTTCATGCACTATGTGTTCGCCCTCCATACCTAGTTTTTCACAAAAACAGAGTTTCTCTGAGAACCATCCCATCTTTTCTACATAGTTTGTTCAGAACACAATTTGAATCAATCCATTGAACTTCCTGTCTTTTTCCCTAATCATTCCAACAAGGCAGAATACAGATTACACCAATTGGATGTGCATAGACAACTGCGTTTCTATCTCCATAGAACTAAGGAGAGAAGAAAATCAGATCAGTTGATGTTCTTCGTGTTTCACTGTTGCAGTCATTACATTTGGGTTATCCTGTTGGCAGGTTGCCCTCAGTTGGCCTGAATTCCAAAGTCTTGGGTCCTGCGTCAGTTACTGTCACCTCTTCCCTGATGTCAGGGGTATAAAAGATGCAGCCAATGCCATTTTATTCAGTCTTTCTTGCCGTGCGGTGCCCGAAGCAGAAGTAGTTCGCAAGTGCCGGTCGGCCGACTCCTGAGATTTTCGTGTTTGAGTTTCTGATCCGAAGTCTTCATTAAAAGCTAAGTACCCCATTAGGGAAACTTTTTTCTTGCTCCAGACCGATGTCAGAAAAAGTTAATAATTGTATTTGTTGTGGGAAGCAAATACCTCATAAGGACTTTCATTCTTACTGTATTCCTTGCCTAGGCCCTGACCACGACGTTGCTAGTTGTCGGTTTTGTGCTAGATTTAACCAATGCACTATTAAGCGTTGGTACGATTTTGCATTAAGCTACTTTGGGTGAAGATTTAATTATACAATGTCATCGGATAGCCATCTGACTACCGGAGTTCACAAAAAACGAAAAGAAAAAGACAGGCAACCGAGGTCCAAAACCGAAGACGAAACTTCTCCTAAGCAAGTCGCTGGTTCGCCAGTCCTCAGTGAGGTGCCTTCACAGCCCCTGACGCCAGCTACTTTAGAGTCACAGGCCACTTACCGACTCCCACGTGGAGTCGGCCAGGCCGCTGGAATCTCAAGGTATTGGAGCCAAGGAGATTATTCCCTCAGATGGATCCGGAGCCGCTGAGCAGGCATCGGCTTCTGAGGGTGTATTCAGACCTAAACAATTATATATTAAACCGACTTCAAAGACAAAGGCTAAAACACCTTTAAAGGCAAAGAAACAAGTTCACCAGCCACAAGGACAGGCCTCCATGCCCAAAAAACAGATGCTCAAAATGGCTGAAGACTTAATTACCTTGATCAGGGGTTCCCATCCCTCTCCTGATAAGAGGCCTAGGCAAGAGACAGACTTTGAATCTTCGGATCAGGTTTCCATTTCTTCTGATTCCTCTTCTGATCAGGAATATTCTCTTCCCCCCTATGAGGATTCTGATGCTGAAGAATCAATTCCTTCAGCTTCTCCTCCTGAGGACTACTCTTTTGGGGAAACCTTGCATACCATGAGGGAGCGCTTCCACTGGGAGAGCCAAGATTTTTCAGAATGTAAGAAAAGGCTCAGAGACTTCCTTTTACTACCTCAACACAGGCCTCTAGCTATTCCACCTGTGTTAGACACAGGCCTCTAGCTATTCCCCCTGTGTTAGACATTGTAGATGTGTTCTTGGAGTCTAGTCTGACCCCTGACTCTCTACTTCCAGCTCCTGTTAAGCCGGACAGATACTACAGGGTCCCTGACTCTCATAACATTGTTTTCAAAAACCCTACTGCAGACCCAGAAACTATTTCTCAGGGTCCGAAAGGGGTCAAGGCTTCTACTGCAAAAAAAACCTACCCCCTCTGACAGGGATTCTAGGGCACTGGATAGATGGGGAAAAAAGATTTACACATCTGCTACTTTGGCTATAAGGGCCTTAAATTGCCAGTTTCATATGCTCAAATATCAGCAATATATCATGACACTGCTTAAAGAGAAAATTATGGCAAATTCTGAATGTGCAGAAAACAAAGAAATGCAGGATTTATTGCATGCAGCTGAACAAGTTGGAAAGCATACTTTGCAATGTGGATTTGATTCTCTGGAGGCCTCCTGCAGGGCCGCTGTTACGGGTTCTGTCATTAGGAGGCATGCTTGGTTAAAGGAACAAAATCTGCCTGACCATGTTAAAGCAAAATTATTAGATGCTCCTTTACAACATACCTTGTTTGGTGTTAAGGCAGAAGAGGTGTTAAAGAAAATGGAGGACAAAGCTAAATCTATGCAAACAGTCAAGGATTTCTTACAGGTACAGCCACCTAGATTTAGCAGATACTGGCCTACAAAGAATTGGTCCTTTCCAGTCTCAGACAGACCTCAAAGGGGCAGACCTAGACACCCTAGAGGCTGATCACAGCCGCAAGGTTCCTGCAAGTCTAAGCAGTGGAGTGCTTCTACCTCCAAAGGTGGAGAAGACAAATCATAATCATACAGGAAACAGTCCCAATGACTTCCCCCTGCCTGCACCAACCATTTATCTTCTGGCAGCATCCTTAGGGGGAAAACTAGCACTTTTTTCTTAAAATTGGCACATTATAACCCAGGACAAATGGGTTCTAGATATAGTGTCACAAGGCTACAAGTTTCATTTCCATACCCTGCCAAGGGCAAACGGTTGACCAGACCTGCCAAAAAATCAATGGGCAGAGGCTCAAAAACAAGTTGCAGCTCTCATGGATATGAGGGCTATTCAACAAGTGCCATGGCAAGAGCAGGGACAAGAATTTTACTCAAGACTGTTCTTGGTACCCAGAAAGGACAAAGCATGGAGACCAATAATAGACCTATCTATTCTAAACACTTTCCTGGATATACCAAAATTCAAGATGTTGACCTTACAGCAGCTTCTCCCCATGCTGGGCAGCAAGGCTTGGCTCATGACTTTAGACCTAAAAGAAGCATACCTGCATGTCCCAATCAGACAATCATGCAGAAGATACCTCAGATTCAAGGAAGGCTCAAAGCATTACCAATTTTCTGCACTGCCCTTTGGCTTATCTACTGCACCCAGGGTCTTCACAAAGTGCCTGGCACCAGTAATTGCTTACTGCAGACAAAGAGGAATACATGTATCCTTACTTGGACGACTGCCTCATGCAAGCAGAGAACAACGACATTCTACTACAGCATCTGACTTTTGTGATAACACTTTTAACATGCCTAGGGTACACAGTCAACAAAAAGAAATCAAAACTAGTACCCTCTCAAGAGATAATATTCCTGGGTGCAAGCTTAAATACAACTGCCCAGATGGCTTATCTCACTCCAACAAACAAAGGCAACTGACTACCTATTTCAAGGAAATGGCAACAAGGGCCCAGTTATCTGCAAGAAAAATTCTGCAGGCTTTGGGCTTCATGGCATTCTGCATTCCATATGCAAGACTGCATATGAGGAAAATTCAGTGGTACCTAAAAAGTGTCTGGACACAACATTGCCACAGTCTGGAAACAATGATTACTCTAATTCCCTGCCTACAACAGGAATTTTGATGGTGGGCAAAGGCTTGTCACCAAATCAAGGGATAGCCATTCTCACTACCCCCAGCCAGGCAGAGCCTAAAGATGGATGCATCAGATTATGCCCTGGGGGGCACACATGGCAGGAAGAGCCATTCAGGGCACCTGGTCCACAAACCAAAAGCATCTACATATCAATCAAAAAGAGATGCTAGCTGTTCAAAATGCCCTGACAGCCTTCAAGGACCTACTTCATCCAGGACAGCTACTGATAAAGACAGACAACACCACGGTCATGCGGTACATAAACAAGCAGGGGGGCACTCATTCTTATCCCCTGTGCAGACTTGCCATGGCTTGGGACACAGCATTGACTTACCAAGTTCATCTGCAGGCACAATTCCTGCCAGGAAAGGAAAATACTCTGGCAGACGAACTAAGCAGAAACCTCATGGATCTCCACGAGTGGCACCTGGATCCACAAGTCTTCAGCATGATAACAATGAAATGGGGACGCCCGGACATAGATCTATTTGCCTCCCCTCAAAACAATCAACTAAAAAGATTCTGCACAAGGACTTATCACAGACAAGCTTGGAAAGTGGGCGCCTTATCTTTCAACTGGACAAAACTATCCGTATATGCCTTTCCTCCACTGCGTCTCCTCCACAAGGTACTCCTAAAGGTCAGGCAGGAGAAACCAAAAATGATTCTGATTGCCCCAGACTGGTGCATCCGATCTTAAGGAACTTGTCCCAAAGCCCAGCCTGGACCTTACCTGAAATACCTCATCTACTGTCCCAGCAAAACAATCAGATTCTGCACAGCCAACTCAGGACCCTAAACCTGGCAACATGGCAGATAATGTAGCCATACAAACTACACCTCTCAGTAAAGCTGTGATGGATGTCATTTTAGAAGCCAGAAGGCCTAGTACTAGAAAATCCTATGCTGGGAAATGGAAGAGATTTTGCGCTTAGAACCAAGCTCAAGGAACTGATACAGCTGTCCCAATTATTCCTCAGATTTTGCACTATTTAACTGAGATGCTGGACAAAGGCCTATCTTTTTCATCAATTAAAATCCATGCCTCTGCCATTTCAGCTCATTACAATACAGAGCCACCACTCTTTTCTCATCCTTTATTAAGGCAGTACCTCAGAGGAGCCAAAAACTTCCAAGGAGAACGCCAATACCTGCATGGGATCTCAGTTATGTCTTGGAAAAACTCACCTTACTTTCTTTTAAGCCAGCTGCTACTGCGGACATAAGGTTCTTATCTTGGAAAGCAGCTCTGCTCGTAGCAATAACTTCTGCAAGACGAGTTTCAGAGCTACAGGCTCTCATGGCTGTGGAACCTTTTATCATTTTCTATCCAGACAGGGTCTCTCTGAGAACAAACCCTACATTTATGCCTATGGTGGTATCCAGTGTAGCCCTTAACCAAACAATTAATTTGCCAGCTTTTTATCCAAATCCACAGAATAAGGGGGAGCAAATTCTGCATTCTTTGGATGTACACAGACAACTTAGATACTTGGACAAAACTAAAGTTTTCAGAAAGACAGAGCAATTACTAGTGGCATATGCCACAGCATCACAAGGAAAGACTATCTCCAAGCAGCAACTACTCACAGCATGGCAAACCAGTGCCTAAGGGCATTACGCCACATTCAACCAGAGCTGCAGCCAGTTCTGCAGCCTCTCTCAGGGGAGTACCAACCAAAGACATTTTGGAGGCTGCTACTTGGAGTTCAGTGCATATCTTTACAAAACATTACAATCTGCCTCTTTACTCTAAATCCAGGGCAGGCTTTGCCACTGCAGTTCTGCAGGGCCTCATAGCCACTCCTAATGCTGTTTAGCACCAGCCCCCCAACCATAGCTTTGGGACTCAACCCAAATGTAATGACTGCAACAGTGAAACACGAAGAACATAGTACAGTTGTGTACACTTACCATAAATGTAGATGTTCGAGTGTATTCACTGTTGCAGTCCAGGTTACCCACCCGCCATCCCCCTTATTTTTGCTGGAACTTATCTTTACTTCTCTAATCTATACAACCTAGGTGGTGTATTTGCTTATAGATGAAGGTAAAGCTTATTTTGGTGCATGTATGTTTTATTTACATAATTTTAGCCTACCCTTTTGGGGGCACCTGACATCTGGGGCAAGAAAAACTAAATAAAATGGCGTCTGCTGCATCTTTTATACCCCTGACGACCTGACGTCAGGGAAGAGGCAACAGCAACCGACGCTGGACCCAAGACTTTGGAATTCAGGCCGACTGAGGGCAAACCTGCCAGCAGGATTATGTAATGACTGCAACAGTGAATACACTCGAACATCTACATTTATGGTAAGTGTACACAACTGTACTTTCCTTTGCTAACAACAAATAAGGCCTTCCAGTTTCTAAAGTAACATTGTCAATATCAGACACCATAGCCCATACCTACCATTTGAGACAAAAATATCTTCCAGCAAAACCCAAAGGTCATTCAACCAGGTCAGCAGCTAGTTTGGTAGCGCTTCAATCTAGGTTGCCCATAAATTAAATTTGTGCAGCAGCTACTTGGGCAGATCCTCGTACATTCATTTCTCATTACAAAGTAGATGTGGTCTCCTGAGGTAGGGCTTCCTTTGGTTCCACGGTTCTGAAGAGTCTGTTCCAATGAGCCACCCAGCTATGTTAGGAACCTGGGTGGAAACTCCCAGATATGCTCAGAATTAGTCCAAAATGATACAAAAATCACTGAACCCACAGACATTGCCAACATACTGGCGGACAGGTTCAGTGCAAACTTCACCCCCCTCTCCCCCACTAAAGGAGAGATAACTATCCCAGCGGAGTGTAGCCTCCCAGACATCTCAAATGCGCAGGTGAAAGCTGCTCTCTCTAAAGCTAAAACACAGCATCAATGGGACCGGATGGTGTCCCCGGCTGTGTGCTACACGAGCTAAATGAGGAATTAAACCCGCACATAAGGCAGCTGTTTAATCTCAGCCTTACCACAGGATACGTACCCAAGGAGTGGCGTACGGCAACTGTGGTCCCACTCCACAAAGGCGGTGCCTCTACAGACCCTGGTAATTACCGCTCCATAAGCTTAACAAGTCTAGTCTGCAAAGCTATGGAGAGGATCATAATGGAGCTCATAAACAAAGATATAGGGGACTTGCAGACATTGGACTCGACCCAGTTTGGCTTCGTCAAGGGAAGATCATGCCTTTTGAACTTGGTTGACTTCTTCGAAACAAGTCACCAAGGCCATTGATGAGGGAAAGGCAGTCCATACAGCCTACCTTGACCTTGCAAAGGCTTTACACAATACCCCACTCGGTATTGTAGAAAAACTTACCAGCTTAAATGTAAACCCATATGTCACAAGATGGGTTGCAAACTGGCTTAAGGACAGAACCCACAGGGTTAGAGTTGCTGGCGCTATGTCAGACTCAAGCCGGTCACAAGTGGTGTCCCACAGGGCTCGGACCTTGGCCCCTATTGTTCGGCATCTACTTCTCAGAAGTACAGGCCAACATGGGAGGACTTTGGCTGACAAAGTTTGCAGACGACTGCAAACTGGGCGCCATAGTGGAAAGTGCATCGGACATGGATATCCTTCAGAAGGGACTCACGGAAACAGATAGCTGGTGCCAGAGCCATGGCCTGAAGTTAAACGCCAAAAATGTATAGTCATACCCTTCGGGAAAAACAAGGTAACCCCAAGCTACCATATAGGTGGCAATCCACTAAGCACAGAAGAGGTTATCAGGGACCTGGGGACCCAGGTTGACAGTGGCCTTTCTTTGACACTCACGTTGCTAAAGTGGTTAGAAAGACCTTCTACATTGCCCACCTGATCATGAAGGATTCACATCCAGATCTAGTGAGGTCATTGTTCCCTGTACTCTTCACTTATCAGACCAATGATCGAGTACAATGCCCCATTCGGGATGTATCTCGCCCGACATCTGCAGCAATTGGAGAGACCCCAAAAGTTCCTCACCAAAAGGATAAAGGGACTCCAAAATCTGTCATATGCTGCCAGATTGAAGAAACTCCAGCTCTATTCAGTCGCATACCGTCTGCTCAGAGGTGACATGTGCCTGACATACAAGGCCATGTCCAACCCGGAATTAATGGACATGCTCCACCTCAAAAAATCCAAATCCACCAAAACCACTAGAGCAAGTGACTTAAACCTTAGCACGGATATAAATAGGACGTGCTGGAGGGATAGATTTATCACTCAGAGACTCCCTATGCTGTGGAATAGAGTCCCGGTCCATGTGAGGCAGAGCACCTCGCTGGCTCTGTTCAAGAGAAATCTTGACCTGTGGATGGGAGATCGTAAGTTTACCCCGGGAATCATCTCTGTGTCACTGCTGGACAGAGGCACAACAAACTAATGGGCACAGTATTTTTTCATATAAGCCACAAAAATTTGGGCTAGGCTTATAAATGCCTTGGGGCAGATAGCCTAGTATAAACCTATGAACCTATGATTGAGGTGCTAGGGACGCTGTCCCATCCAGCAAGAATGAAGGTGAGATTGGACAACTTAACATAAAGAAGTTATGTGCCTATCATAACGTTCCATGTTAGTTGTCCTTCATCTCGCCTTCCTTTCTGCATCCCTCCCTCCTTCCCCCTTCCTCGAGAATTGAGAGGAGTTTCTCAATGGTTTCACTGGCTAATTTGTTTTGTTATTAGTTGCTTCCCAAGCAAACCATGACAATTAGCTGTATATCCAGGTTTATTAATGGATTATCTTCTATAATTATGTCTAGTGTGAGCTATTTCAAATGAGATCTGGGTAGCTGACGCTGGGCATTCTGGGATAAGGGGTAGCCTCGAGTCAGTAAAGAACTCTCAAGCTATAGTAAGTGGCCGAGTTGGAGCCAAGGATCGGCTCTGAACCCATCCAGCAAGAAGAAAGGCGAGATGGACAGCTAACATGGAACGTTATGGTAGGTACATAACTTCTTAAAATGACAAAACAGTCCAAAAACCAAAAGCAGCAAAACACTAATGTGAATAATAGGCAATAAACCTTCCTCTTAGGAAATCATGGATTCAACTTGATCTTACCAGAGTTGGAGAGTTATTGGACACTAAGGGTTCCTCCCATTATTTTACAACTTTCTCCAGTTTACAGAACAAATCTGGTCTTCCCTCCATGGACATTTGGAGATGCCTGTAAATGAGGCATGCTTTTTTATTCTCTCCCTAAATCTTAGCCAATAGGTCAACTGATGTCTTTCCAATCTGCTTTAAATTTGTACCCCGGCTCCAAACAAGCACTTAAATGCCTAAAGGTTTCACATTTATATGTATTACTGTCTAAACCTACAGTGGAAAAATCACTCCAATTAATAGCCAGACATGTTGACAAGTTTAATGAAGGGAGCTGTAGTATTAACTATGAATCACAGTGAGCCCCTATCCAAAACCGCTAGTTTCTTAGCCCACCAACTACATGTAACCTTTCAGGGTTATTGGGCACCAGTCAAATTATTAAATAGAAGTTATGGCAAACCTGAGAAGTGCTCAACATGTCCAGTGGATATTTTTGGTGAATTTCATAATGTTATGTTTTCCCCATCTCGCCTCTGTTCTTCCTAGCTGGGTTCGGAGCCGATCCTCTGCTCTGACTCAGCCATATACTATAGCTCGAGAGCTTTTTACTGTCTCGAGGCTAGCCCCTATCCCAACATGCCTAGCCGTAGTTACCCAGATTTGTTTGCTGCTTGCAGCGTTGAGATTGCTCATACTGGCTCAGGCTAAGTATTTTCTTCTTCTTGTGATATTTCCTATAATTTTTTTGCATTTAGATAGCTAAATTCTGTTTGTTTAGTGTTAGTGTATGTTCACCTTAGGCTAACACTTTTCTGACCTTTCTGATGCTTCTTTTTTGTTGTCGTTGTGACTATCATCTTCCTTTAGGCCTGACTTGTTCTCTTGAACCCATTTGACTTAAAGGGTTCCCTGTTCCCTTTCTCTCAGCCCCATCTTTGTTTAAGGACCTTTTCTCTTCATTTCCCATTTTTTTTTCCTCATAGGAGCAACTGTTTAAGTTAGAGGCTCTCCTGGGTTGGGGTAGTCGCTGTTTAACTTAGAGGCTCTTCTCCCTTCCCTCCTTTCTTTTTTTTTGTTAAAAAAAATAGTTTAAATCTAGATGTTCATCGTGCATACAGCTGCAGTAATCACAGATGGGTTTTCTGCCGTCAGGCGGGTCCTCGGTCAGCTGAATTCCAAAGTCTAGGTCCGGCGTCAGTTGCTGTCGCTTTCTTTCCTGACGTCAGTGAGGCAGGGGTATATAAGACACAGCCGACGCCATTTTCTTCAGTCTTTTTTGCCGCGCGGTGCCCGAAGCAGAAGCAGTTCGCAAGTGCCGGTCGGCCAGCTCCTGAATTTACGAAAAATTGGAAACCGAAGTCTTCATTAAAGCTAAGTACCCCGTTGGGGAAACTTTTCTTGCCTCAGACCGATGTCAGAAAAAGTTAACAATTGTATTTCTTGTGGGAAGCAAATACCGCAAAAGGATTTCCATTCCCTCTGCATACCTTGTTTAGGCCCAGACCACGACGTTTCGGGCTGTCGCTTTTGCGCTACTTTCAATAAATGCACTATTAAGCGTCGGGCGGAGTTCGCTCAACACTTTTTTGGTAAAGCCTTTGATTATAAAATGTCGTTGGAGACTCCGACTACCGTTTTGTCCAAAAAACACAAGGACAAGGACCGACATGCGAGGCCCACGGTCCCCACCGACACCACGCCAAAACCGGCTACACGTTGTCCGGTTCTCAGCGAGACGCCTATGCAGTCCCTGACTACTGACGACACTTCTTTGGCGGTGTCTTCTGTAACCGAGACCGCAGGTACCTCGCCCATACCCAGATTACAACCACTGAAGCCACTGTGAGCGTTGAGCCTCCTAATGTGGACAGGTCCACTTCCACCCATGGTGTCTTTAGACCCTCATCTTCCTTTTCCATTAAGGCCTTTACTAAGTCCAAATCAGCCAGGCATCCCAAGAGGCCTGTTGCACAGGGCCCATCCCCAGGCCCCATGCCTAAAAAGCAGATGCTTAAAATGGCTGAGGATTTAATTACTCTTATCAGGGGTTCCCAACCCCCTCCAGACAAGAGACCCAGAGTGGAGGAAGATTCTCCCTCTTCTGATCAGGGCTCCTTTTTTTCAGAACATCCTGATGTAGAGGAACACTCTTACTCCCCTTTTGAAGATTCTGATGCCGAGCAGTCCATTCCTTCTGTATCTCCTCCTGAGGATTTTTCTTTTGGGGAAACCTTGCACACCTTGAGGGAACACTTCCATTGGGAAGGCCAAGACTTTTCTGATTCCAAGAAAAGACTTAGGGAATTTCTTTTGTTACCTCAACACAGACCTCTGGCGATACCTCCTGTCTTGGACATACTTGATGATGTTTATTCGGAGGCTTGCCTTAATCTGGATTCCCTGCCTCCTGCCCCAGTCAAGCCTGTTAGGTACTACAGAGTTCCTAACTCTCACCAATTTCTTTACAAAAGCCATAATGCTGACCCTGAAACCATTTCTCAAGGCCCCAAGGGAATGAAGGCCTCTACTGCTAAGAATCCACTACCTTCCGAAAGAGAGTCAAGATCCTTAGAAAGGTGGGGAAAAAAGGTATATACATCGGCCACCCTAGCCATCAGGGCCTTAAATTGTCAGTTTCATATGCTTAAATATCAGCAGTTTCTGTTATCACAATTAAGAAATAAAATGTCTCAACCTGAACAACCAGATTTGAAGGAGTTGCAGGATATGATGCATAGTGCAGAACAAGTGGGTAAACACACCTTACAATGTGGCTATGATGCCCTAGAGGCCTCAAGTAGAGCTGCTGTTACAGGATCAGTCATTCGTAGACATGCATGGCTTAGGGAACAAATCTTGCCTGATCATGTGAAAGCTAAACTACTAGATGCTCCTTTACAAAAGGATGTGCTATTTGGTACTAATGCTGAGGAGATACTACGGAAAATGGAAGAAAAAGCCAAATCTATGCAAATTGTCAAAGCTTTTCTACAGGTTCAACCACCACGGTTTAGCAGAAATTGGCCTTCTAAAAACTGGTCCCAAAGAGGTAGATACAGACGCACAAGGGGCAGAGGGCAATCACAAGGATCATATAGAGGCAGGCAATGGCAAACTCCAGCACCAAGAGGTGGCGAAGACAGTGCACAACAATACAGGAAACAAACCCAATGACTTCCTCCTTTCCATGCCAAGCAAGTCTCAGCTGGCAGCACCCTTGGGAGGAAAGCTGGCATTATTTACAAGAAATTGGCATATTGTCACAACAGACAAATGGATCCTGGACGTTATAAACAGAGGCTACAGATTTCATTTTCACACTCTCCCAAAAATGAGAGGCATGCCAAACCTGCCACTCAATCAAAGGGCAGAGGCACAACTACAAATTTCAAAGCTCATAGACATGAAAGCTGTTCAAGAGGTACCTACTCACGAACAAGGTCAAGGTTTTTATTCCAGGATATTTCTGGTACCAAGGAAAGGAACCGACTGGAGACCCATTTTGGACTTATCCATCCTAAACACATTCTTACTCGTACCAAAATTCAAGATGCTCACATTACAGCAGCTTCTTCCCATGCTGGGCAAGGAGTTTTGGCTGGTAACATTGGACCTCAAGGAGGCATACCTGCATGTCCCAATCAGACAAAGCTGCAGAAGATACCTCAGATTTCTTGCAGGTTCAATCCACTATCAATTCTCTGCATTGCCCTTTGGCATATCTACTGCGCCCAGAGTATTCACGAAATGCCTGGTATTAGTAATTGCCTACTGCAGACTTCAAGGGATACAAATTTACTCTTATTTGGACGACTGCCTGATCCAAGCGGACAGCAAGCACATACTTCTGGAACATCTGGCTTATGCAACATGGTTACTGAATTCTCTGGGATACACAATCAACAAAGAGAAATCCAGGCTAACACCATCTCAGAAAATAACTTTCCTGGGTGCCAACTTGGACACAAACACCCAGATGGCCTATCTTATGCCAGAAAAACAGGGGCAACTAACTCAGTACTTCAAAACACTAGCAAATTGTACCAGGCTTACTGCAAGGAAAATCCTGCAGGCTCTGGGCTTCATGGCATCTTGCATTCTTTTAATCCCATGTGCAAAGTTGCATTTGAGGAAACTTCAATGGTACCTAAAAAACCTATGGTCTCAACACAGCCACAGCTTGGAAACAATAATACCAATAATTCCATGTTTGCAAAAGGAATTTCTATGGTGGGCCCAAGCATGTCAAACAAACACAGGTCTCCCATTCTGCAAGCCTCAAGCAAATCAAGTCATCACAACAGACGCCTCAGATTACGCCTGGGGGGCGCACATGACAGACAGGTGCATTCAGGGCAAATGGTCCCAAAAGGAAAAGCACCTTCACATCAATCAAAAAGAAATGCTAGCAGTGATAAATGCAATTACAGCTTTCAAGGACCTCCTGCATCCAGGACAATTATTGATAAGAACAGACAACACCACAGTAATGTGGTACATAAACAAACAAGGAGGAACACATTCATACCCCCTGTGCAGACTAGCCATGACACTTTGGAACTTGGCCCTGGAATAGCAAATCAAACTTCAAGCACAGTACTTGCCAGGCTTGGAAAACATGCTGGCAGACCATCTAAGCAGAAATATGACAGATCCACACGACTGGAAGTTGCATCCTCAAGTGTTTACAAAGATAATCCAAGCTTGGGGAGGCCAGACATAGATCTCTTCGCCTCCCACAGGAATCATCAATTGGAAAAGTTTTGTTCAAGGACCTTTCATCCAAAGGCCTGGAGAGTGGACGCCCTTTCATTCAGTTGGACAGCATGGACAATTTACGCTTTCCCACTTCTGCCTCTTCTACCCAAGGTGCTCTTGAAAGCAAGAGCAGACAGACCGAAGATGATACTGATTGCTCCAGACTGGCCAAGACAACACTGGTACCCACTCCTGAGGAGCCTAACACATACTCCTCCCTGGCCCCTACCTCTAATGCCTCTTCTGCTGACTCAGCACAGCTACAAACTCTTCACAGTCAGCTGAAAACACTCAATCTCGCTGCATGGAAAATTCCTTAACACCACAACAGACCCTACTCCCCAAAGAGGTGCAGGATGTCATTTTGGAGGCCAGAAGGCCATCTACTAGAAAGGCTTACTCCGCAAAATGGAAACGGTTTTGCTCTTGGAATGAGAAAAAAGGCCAGGACCCTAGAAAACTGAATTTGCCTCAGGTATTACAGTATCTAGCTGAGCTGCTGAACAGTGGACTTTCATTTTCCTCCATAAAAATCCATGCCTCAGCCATTTCTGCAGAATTCAACACGGATCCACCCGTATTCTCTCACCCACTCTTAAGACAGTTCCTCAGAGGGGCTAAGAATACAAGACCACCAAGGAAACAACCAGTGCCAGCCTGGGATCTTAATTACATTCTAGAAAAATTAACATTGCCTCCCTTTGAACCAGCTGCCTCAACAGATTTGCAATATTTGTCCTGGAAAACAGCTTTCCTTCTAGCCATTACCTCAGCTCGTAGGGTTTCAGAACTGCAAGCCCTCATGGCTGTGCAGCCCTTTCTCATCTTCCATCAGGACAGGGTTTCCCTTCGAACCAACCCGTCATTTATGCCTAAAGTGGTATCCAGGGTAGCTTTAAATCAAGCCATACACTTACCTACCTTTTACCCCAATCCTCAAAACAAAGGGGAAAGGCTGCTACACTCCTTAGACATCCATAGACAGCTACGTTATTATTTGGACAGAACAAAGCCTTTCAGGAAATCAGAACAACTTTTTGTGTCCTATGCTGTAGGAGCTCAAGGGAAGCCAATTACCAAACAGACAATTTCAAAATGGATAGGCCACTGCATACGGTTTTGTTACTCCTATCATGGAAAATCTGTCCCTACAGGCATCAGATCCCATTCCAACAGGGCCACAGCTACTTCTACAGCCTTCCTCAGAGGAGTTCCTACCAAAGATATTTTGGAGGCAGCCACTTGGAGTTCTGTGCATACCTTCACAAAACACTACCACCTGCCTTTATATTCCAAAACTAGAGCAGGCTTTGCCACTGCTGTGTTGCAGGGCATTCTGGCTCATCCCAGTTCCACCTAGTGCCTACCACCCTGTGCGTAGCTTTGGGATTCTACCCATCTGTGATTACTGCAGCTGTATGCACGATGAACATAGTACAGTTTTGTACCTACCATAAATGTAGATGTTCGAGTGCTAATACAGCTGCAGTACAGTTTTCCCTCCCTCCTTCCCCTCTTGGTAAAGGCCTAGGGCCTAACCCCTCTTCATACAACCTGATTGGGTTATCCTTCTATGGTATATTTGCTTGCAACTACTGATTTTTGATTATATTGCATTGCATGTATATAAATATAATTTATGTATTGCCTTCCTACTGGGGGCACCTGACATCTGGGGCAAGAAAGACTGAAGAAAATGGCGTTGGCTGTGTCTTATATACCCCTGCCTCACTGACGTCAGGAAAGAAAGCGACAGCAACCGACGCCGGACCTAGACTTTGGAATTCGGCCGACCGAGGACCCGCCTGACGGCAGAAAACTCATCTGTGATTACTGCAGCTGTATTAGCACTCGAACATCTACATTTATGGTAGGTACAAAACTGTACTTTTTAGAGACTCTCACCCCCCCCCCCATTTGAGCCAGCTGCTTCTTGTCCTTTGAAATTTTTGACATGGAAGCCCTCTTAACCGCCATTACTTCAGCTAGGAGGATTTCAGGGTTACAGGCCTTATCTATTCGTCCCCAGTACTTGATTTTCCACAAAGATAGAATTTCTCTCAGAACCAATCCCTCCTCCTTACCCAAGGTCTGTTCAGAGCACAATTTAAATTAGTCCATAAAGTTTCCTGTATTCTTACCCAGTTATGGGCAGTATAAGTTCCATCAGTTGGACATTCATAGACAGTTACATTTTTATTTACACAGGACTAAGCATTTCAGAAAATCTGACCAATTCTTTATATCATTTGCAGACAACAAGAAAGGTTGTCCAGTCTCTAAAGTGACCTTATCAAAGTGTCTTTCAGACACGATCATCCATGTCTACGCTTTGTGGAAAAAAAAACTTCCAGGAAAAGTTAGAGGACACTCAACCAGGGCCTTGGCTACTTCTATTGCATTTCAAGCCAAACTGCCTTTAAATTCAATCTGTGCAGCAGCTACATGGGCTAATCATCATACCTTTATCTCTCATTACAAAGTAGATGTGGCCTCCCGGAACAGGGCATCCTTTGGTTCCACGGTCCTGAAGGGTCTTTTCCAGTCAGCCACCCAAGATATAGGTGCTGGGGAAGCTGTCTCAACCAGCAGGAATGGAGGTGAGATGGGGACAATATAATATAAAGAAGTTATGTACTCACCATAAAGTTCCATGTCTGTTGTTTTTCATCTCGTTTTCTTTCTTGTGTCCCACCCTCCTTCCCCTCCTGGAGGATCGAGAGGAGTTTTTCTTCCCTTTTGTTTGGCTACACTGGCTAAGTTCCCTTTTGCTTACCAGTTAGTTAGACCTAGCTTTTCCTTCCTTTCTCTTTGCTGATGCTTACACACTCATATGCAGGTCTTTTTCTCATAAGTAAGTTTAGTAAAATTTGGACCTATTTAGTCTGGTGGGTTATCATAAGTGAGATCTGGGTAACTACCGCTAGGCATGTTGGGATAGGGGCTAGTCTCGAGCCAGTAAAACACTTTTGAGCAATAGTATACGGCCGAGTCGGAGCCGAGGATTAGCTCCAAACTCAACCAGCAAGAAGGAAGGTGAGATGAAGGACAATAAACATGGAACATTATGGTGAGTGCATGTTATTTTGTTTTGGTATTGCCAGAAAGTTAGACCTCTGTGGATATTTCCCTCCAAGTTAGTATGAGATGTTTTAAGTCATCCTTTCTCTTTCGTATCCTCCTTGTGGATTGTGGGCTCCTTTCCCATTGAGATAGGGATTTCACAAACTCAGAAACTGTGGTTCTTCCAGCTGTGTATAATAAACTGTACATTGTCTCTAGGTGGACCTCATACCTGTGTCTTAATATTCCCAGTGTATTACACTTTTTATGATGATATGCATGTTTGTTGGTTAAAAGTGAGAGTAATGAAATACTTCCCCACTTTGTGTAGCAAATGGCAAAGGTTATGCGAGTTCCGACCTACAAGTCTTATGGGATCACACTTCATAAGTTGGTTTAAACATTAAAGCAGGAGTGTCCAGCCCGCGGGCCGCATGCGGCCCTCAGAGCTCTTCCATGCGGCCCGCGACCCTTATATTGAAATTTCACTTATTTTCCGTGTGTTTTCATGTCCGCGTCCTTAAGCTGTTCTGCGCATGCGCCAACAGCGTCTTTCAGCTGGTCTGCGCATGCGCCAAAACACCGTTCAGTCGTTTTTTACATTTGCGGTAAACTAGTTTAAAAAGTTTCAGATGAAGGAAGGAGTGAGATCGCGGCGATGAAAGAGAAGACTCAGAGTGAGGAGGATTTATTTATTTTTACCCACGGACTACATCTCCACCAGTAAAAGGTAAGCTAAACTATATGATTCTTTTACTACGACATTCAGGCACAATGATATGGATAAAAAAGGTACTGAAATGGACGAAGAGCACTGTGCAGTACTTCTGATGTGGCGGACATCAACTGTATCATAAAATATATATCTAAATATGCATTTTCTTCTAAGTGGGTATAGATTCTGAATTTCTTAGTGAAGCTTGTTGTATTAAGGTCATGGGAGGTGCAGTCTTTAAGTGAATTTTGATGTTTCGTCAAAGTAGTTGCATATATAGAATGTAGTTAATTTCATTTAAAAATAATTTGCTTTTAAAAGTTATGACATATTCTTAGTACTTCTCTACTATTTCCTGACCAGCTAAGAAGAGTTAATTTATCCATTCACTTTTTTTTCTGAGAATGGGGTTATGAGAGGTAAGATATTTTTCAGATTCTTCTTTGAGGAACAAAAAGGGCAGTATGTTATTTATTTGTTTGCTGTCATTTGTTGACAAGAAATGTGCATGTGAGATGTTCCATTTTCAATGGAGTCCCAAGCAGAAACATTCTGGAAACATTAAAAAGCCTATTCATTTAATACACATGAAAACATGTTTGGACACAAAGAGACAGCATTGTAAACCATTCTAAAGCTGATGTGTTTTAGCTTTGCTATGACAGTTCCACATTCCACAAAGATTGCTACTGTGCCTTCTGGCCACCTCAGAATGTTTTCTGCTAGCTAGGATGAGACAGTGCTCAAATGTACAAATTTTATAAAATGGGGCAGATTCCGTACCCTTTCTTGCTCCCCTTAATGCTTCAGAGGTGTAGTGAGATGACTGGTTATCAAGTAGAACAGTCGTACAGGAGGGATCACTACCTGTTTGTATTCATTGAGTACTTTCTTGGATGTTTAGTCATCCTGTTAACTGACTTTATGACAGGATTTACTTTTGATCCTAGAACGCAGTCATCACCAGATATTGGCTGCTGTTTTGTCTTAATAACAAGATGGTTCTTCCGACTTTTCAGTGTAAATGTGTACTGAATCAGTAGAGTAGAGCATTTATTTTAAGGGTCATTTTCCTAAAGATGTAGGTTTACTGTCCTGCCATCTGGATCCTGTTTGTAATGCTTCCAAAAAGTACAATATGATACCCAGCTCTGCGTATTTCTAAATCACCCACTTAAGATGTCTGATTTCTGTAAACTGCCCAAGCTTTGCTTGATAGCCTACCTGACAAAGGAGCTAACTGTGTTTTCCCAGTCATGTTTGACATTTTTACAACTAACAAGATTGCAATCCAGGAAAAGAATTGAAATATGTAGCAGTTCTGAATTGTAGTATATTTGATGCAGAAGTAAACAATGCATGTTGAGTTGTGTTCTGTTTCTTGAAACCATCTGTTTAAGAATCCTTGAATTGCACGTTACTGTGTCAAGCTAGCATAATGTATACATTTTGTTTTGCTGTTAAACTGCGTGATGTGAGAATAGCTTTAATCTAGAAGAGAGCTGAAGTGTGAGTTACAGTGAAATATCTGTAGGGAGGTGAGTTGATCTCTCATCAGTGAGTATTCTGAAGCAATATGTCATGGTACAGTACATAGCAGAGAGGCAAGTGACTGTAATAGGAATGTGGAGAGGGTGACCACAGCAAGGCATGCACTGAACAAGTTTTAGTCAAAGTCAAGAGAATGTATTTTAATAGATGCACGATACAGATGTTTGTTAGAAAATAATACACACTGTGGAGAAGTTTACTCCAGTTAAGTGGTTGTAAGAGAAAAATGCTGCCAGATGAATGCTTTATACTGGTGCATCATGTGTATGATCATACTGTACGTGAATAAGTTAATGTGATGATGTTGTAACAGAAATGTCCCTTAGTATGATGGCTGTCTACTGCTGTGCACATGTGGTTGAATATCTTTTTGGCTGTTAAATATAGCTAAATGGAAGGAATATCAAATGCTGCTGTGTATCATAACACTTTTTAATGGCGTTAGGGATACGTTATTGTGGGTGGTTTTTTTTTTTGCTCTTCAGTTTGTGAGAGACCTTTTTTATTTTTTTTTGGTCCTCACTTGCCGTTTGCCCCCAGACCATTTCTGTTGACTCAATGCGGCCCTTGCAACTAAAAAGGTTGGACACCCCTGCATTAAAGGCAATAGTATCCAAGCAACTGAGAAGATTCCCGAAGCATGCAAGTGTATTCCACCTTTTAGTCTGAATTGTTATACTCCTATTAATATACATTTCTGTGCGCATGTGAGGCCATGATTTTGGTTATTGGCGTGTCTGTTGTTCATGCGTTTACTTGTTTGATTCTTAATAGATTAACTATTGTTATCAGGGCCGGCTTTAGCTGAAATGGCGCCCTAGGCGAAGTAGTGCTCCAGTGCCCCTTGCACCCTACCCACAACATACTCACAAAACAACCCTATTTGAGTCACACCCACATGTAGGTCACTCTCCAAAAAAGCCACTTCAGTAATTTCCTTAAATCATTTAAATGCATAAGAAGAAAAAGATACCTTGTAATGTAGTTAAACTGCAACTGCTTTTGTGTACTTATTTCCTACTTTAAATACCAGAACTGGATCATGGTCAAATAGGGCCCTAGGCAGGGTAACAGATTGCCCCCCCCCCCAGAGCAACCCCTTTTGCACCAACCTCTACCCTCCAGCAGCAGCCAGCTCCCCAGCCATTCCAGTGTTCCATTACTTGGCTATTTCTCACCAGTTACCATACACACTGTTCAAATCTATCAGTGTGTATACTGTTTTCTTATTTACTTCCACAATGTTTACAGATATTGAAATAAAATAACACAAACACAGATAGCAGTTTGCTAAACAAACAATACAGTCTTGGAATGAACACAGACTTAGCATGAGCAGTAAACCTCTCTGTCCTTGAAATGGCAAAACTCACATTCATTAAAATAGCATGAAAACCCAGATTCATAGAAAATGCATCTGGCCAGTGGAGGATTAAGTTTACCTTTGGGCTGTTTTCAAAACAGGCTACTTGCACACGCTTTTCAGGGCATTGAATACACGTATTTGTTCTTTGATTCACCTTCCTGATTGTATTAAATTATATTCCTTGTATAATACAGCACCACCTTTTAGAATGGGTTTTAAATTTGTAGTTTTAAACATTCTTTTAATAACCAATGAAACAAAATGAATGAATCAATAACTACCCATTTCAGAAAATGTCAACCATAAAAGGCCACTCAAAACTTCTGTAATTAACCTTTATTTTCAAATTATGGGTTTGCTTTGTAATAATGGTTTCACATCTGTCCAAGGCAAGTTACTTTTCCTGTTAATGATGTCCTATATTTGCCATGTTAATCTTTTTTATCTTGGCAAAGAGTTAAATTTACCTACTATAAATAAAGCACCCTGCTAAATGTTAATAGTATAATAATCTGCTTACATTTTTCCATGCACTTTACAATTCTAGAGTAATATCTGAAAATTGTAGCAGAGAGCCCCATTGAAGCCTTCAGATGTACCTACAACTTAAATATGTTGTGCTCTTTTATGTATTACAACAACCATGCCCCAATTATATATGAGCAGAAGCTGGTAATGACATATAACAATTTCTAGCTAACTTGGTATTTTCCACAAGCAAAAGGTGCACTTCTTGAAAAAGTAATACATTAGTGGAACATTACTGTAATCAAATATATATCCTTGACTATTTTACTTGGGAAATTATTCATCATGTTGTTTATGTGATAGTAAAGCTGGGAAAATGTTGACCTAACAATGATTAATTGAGTGTATGCCATAGTAATCTGTCTATCTATCGATCTATCTGCTTATCTATCTACCTATATATATAGCTATCTATGTTTATCTGTCTGGGCATGGCATTGTATAATACTGAACAATTTCAATATCAGCTTAAGTTTTAGTGAGATAAAGTTCACATCATACAATGTAATTGACAAGATAATGTATACTACAAAAGTATTGTAGAGATGAAATAAAATAAATCATTAGAGAGACAATGAACTATAGATGAAAAATAAAAGATAATTTATGTCTATGTATGTACACACACACATATATATATATATATATATATATATATATATATATAGATATATATAGATATAGATATAGATAGAGAAGTGGGATAGACACACAGACAAACACACGCAGACACATGCAGACACACAAGAATGCAATATAGTAACTGCAATATGTCTACATAAATACAGCCTGGAGATCTGGCGATAAGTTTATGTGGAGATAAGAAGTAGAATTATGGAGTTACATGATACTTGTTACAAAAATAAAGTAAAAAGTCAATAAATGCATAAGTAAAAGACAGAATAAAATCCTTATTATAGCCTAAGCATAAATATTACAAGTGTAATTAGCATTTGTGATCATCCTTATCTAGCTCAAAACAAGTTACAACAAGCAAGAACAACACACAGACTCTTTAACAACAACAAAAAAAGGTGAGAGATAGAGTGGCACAATGACAGTACGCTAGTATTGCACTTCCAAGTCCCCTCACTTGGATTCCAGGAGCAACTCCCACCTCCCTTTCATACTCTTAGCAAAATAAATAAATAAAGTAAACAAATAAATAAAATAAAACAATAAAATTAATAAAATCTGTAGAATGCCAGTATGCTGGCACTGACTTCCCAGTGCTTACATTGTGTGCACCTAGCACCTATTGAGAGCAGCCTGTTACTGCATTTCTCATCTTTTTGGGAAATGACTGTAAAATACCCTGCTAGCTGCAACAAAAAAATGTCCAGCACTAAAAGATACCCTGCAGTACTTATTTCCAGGAAGAGACTTTTGCTCAACCAGTAAGCTCTTAGTAATAAAAAAAAGTCTAATAACTCAACAGGTGACTCACTGTACTCTTAATTATGTATCTAAACTATGGAACACCATCCCAACATACCTACAACAGACCATGAAGTTTTCCAGCTTCAAGCCCTTACTAAAACACCTAAACCAAACATGGTCATACACATGCGCCTCACCTAGGTAACTTTGTTTTAATTTGTATGCTTGAACACCCTAACCCTTTATTACCTATATCCTTTTCTATATAGCAACCCTTTCTAACACTCTTCCTACTTAACATTAAAATCAAAAATGGCCAAGGGATGGGTGTTCATCCACCAAGCTCCAAAAGTGGTAGCCTTCATTGTAGGTACATGAGAATGGGCACTTGCATAAGAAAGGTGTAATGGTTCCTGCACTGACATAGTGGCATAGGTAACTCAGCAGAGGGGTTGTATCTGCATAGCAAAAAAAACTTGATGGAGCATGGATTATGGCCTCAGTGATCTGAGAACAACTGGCAGCCAGCAGAGATCGGATAAGCAAGTAGATCACAGAGGGCTGGTGGCTGATATATATATATATATATATATATATATATATGTATAATATCAGAATTTAAGTGGTTGCCCCATCTACTTCTGCCGTTTTCAAGTCATAGAACAGTAATTTAATATGAATAGTAAGAGAAAATGTAGCTCCAGAGACAGCAAAAGGCAATACAAAGGAGGACTATGAATAAAATGTATCACATAGTGTGAAAGGTACCATGATAGGGGAAACACCACACATAAATTTAATGTCCTTCAAAGGATTTTTACTCCGTATGTTTTCAAACCTAATCATAAGCTTCATCAAATGCATGGTACACTGTATTATAAAACTATAGCATTCCATGTTGCCATTTTCATTCTGATATGATATCCATTTTCAAGAGATGCACTGAACTCAACAATTAGGAAATATATTTTAATGGCTTGCAACTCCCTTTTGACTACCATGTACCATTAGCAGTTAGGAAATTATTCTATTTATCACAACTGATATCTAAGGGTATTTCACCCAAATGAAAAGAAGTTATTGTTCAACTGTACTGTAGTCTAATTAGACCAATTATAAAGTACAATACCACCCTCTGTATGCCCCTGTCCTGACACTTCACACAGCTAGAAAGGGCTCAGTGTGCATCATAAACAAAAAGATCACTGGCTAAAGACCCTTAGCTACCATGACAGGTTTTTAAAGCCCATTATTTCTTATAAGTTTCTAAAAGAGTCTTCTGTTTAGATCAAGGTCTTACATTCTGTATGATGAATTATCCACTTCTCTTTGTTGTCTTGCAGCTAAGCAACATACACAGCTTCACTAACACTCGAACTAAGAATTGAAATCTCCACCATCCTGTAAGTAAAACACACTGGAGCTATAGATATATTACCCAAAGTTTACACTATCTCTAGAAATAAACTACCCTTATATGTTACCCAGAGAAGACACCCTCATCTCCTTCATGACTAACCTGGATGATTGGATGAACAACCACAAATTCATCACCAAATGCGCCTGCTCTGCCTTTATAAAGCAAGGAGGTACATTATAAAAGCATGTATCTGCAAAGTACAAAAGCTTCTGTGACTTAGTTGCCTAGTAATTGCTGTCTTCCTATTAAACAATATGTATGCAAAAAAGATAATGCAGAAACACTATCACTGTGGAAATGTCTGCTTTTTCTATATCTAGTGCCGTTTTGCCAGTATGGGAAATGGAATCATGGAAACGTCTGGCAGTGTAAATGAAATGCAGCAATAGAAACTGCTCACCATAAACTTAAAATTGATGACTAGGTGAAACACTGTGAAACTGTAAAAGACATATAAATGTACATCTTGATATATACAGTAACAATGCAGCAGTGATCAGCTACTCAGACCACTGCCTGGCTGTTTCTGTGTAATGCTGCCATGACAACACCTGTTGGTCAAGCCAGAGCAGCAAAGACTTGCGAGTGTATTAATTTTTGCAAAATTTAAGCCGGAAGCATTGTTATTAACAAGTTAATGCTCCAGACTTACCAATTTGCACTAGAATAACAATTATTATCAGCTGATGCTAAGAATGTAACGTCTGGTCTGTGGAAGAAGTTAGTTAACGTGATTGCGTAATACTTGCGATTGCGGTAACGGCAACTCACTAAAACAATGTTTTCATGTTAAATAAAATCATATATATCCAATATCCATATTTTTGCGTAACTGTCTTCATTTCAATACTTACTATGCTCCCCTTAAACATTTTTTCTGGTAAATAAATTTGGATTAAACAAATTAAATTATGCCAGATAGCAGAGTTTCAAAGTAAATTCAAAGTAAATTGACACTGTGGGTGGGAATAAACATGACATAATTAAAGTGGGTGTTCATTTTCAACACTGGGATTGTCCCTTTAACCCCTCTCTTCACTGAACTAAGTTCCAAGCGTGACGGCAGAATTTTTTTTTTTTTTACTTGTTGAAACCAGCCTGATGCTATGAAAGTGGGGGGGGGGTGCTCCCCTATTCCCTTCGCCCTATGGTTTTGTTATTTTGTGATCTTCTCGGCGCCCTTCACTCAGAGACAGGGCACCAAGAAGATCGCAAAATAACAAAAATACATTCATTAAAATAAATAAATAAATATATAAAATTCCGCCCTTTACGAGGCCGGTTGTATGGCGCCCTAGGCGGTTGCCTAGTTCGCCTATGCCTAAGGCCGGCTGTGATTGTTATATTAGTATATTGTTGTATGCTGTTATAATCTGCCATTCTTATTGTTGATATCAATTGTTATATTATTTTTTCAATTAAATACTAATATGAATAGCAGAATGAAATGAGAAGCTTGCTTTGTTGCTGGCAATCGATTGTGGAACATACAGAATATTTTCTAATCAGGTGGATGGTTGGATCAGGTGACAGTACAATATCACAAGTTATTGCAGCCATCAAAGAAGCTGCAGCTTGTGCAGGACTAAGCAGCAGGTCAAAGGTATTCCATGATCAGTTAAAGAATCACAGATATACAGATACACAACAGTTTAGCGCAGCTCACTACTTAAAAAAGTGATGTAGAGAGAGTAGACTAGTTTAAGATGTTTGTGCCAGGTGGCATAAATGTCACAGGAGAAGATAGTTGATAATCAAACAGAGTAAACTACCATCTGTACAGCAAAGGATAGGGGTTGTTGGCAATTTGTTGAACTGGTCTGTAGGTTGCTGTGCAGTGTTCATCTCAACCAAAAAGAGTTACAGGTGGCACATTCTGTCCATGCAGCTTAACTCATTCTAGCTAAAGTGTTTGTACCCCATAAGAAACAAACATACATAATAAACTACATAAACTCTGGGATCTGAAAGTAAATGAAGCCATGATGACTTGGGTCTGCAGCTGGATTTATAATTGTACACATCAGTTAATTATAGGCGTACTTTTACCCTAATCATCCTTTGTCATCAGTAGAGTCCCTCAAGTCTTTGCCCTGGGGCCACTCCTTTTTGGTATCTTTTTTTGTTTAAACTAACTCCATTGCCTGGCTCTCCAAAATATGCAGATATCTGCAAACTTGAAGACATTGCCCTTAACCCATTTGATATCACCTCCCTTCAAACAGCACTTAAACACAAATGGTGATGTAGAAATGACATTGACGGGTCCTTTCAGTGTCAAAAAATGCAGGATTGTGTCATTTGACACAACATTGATGGGGAAATATCTAAAAGCTGACAAAATTTTAATAGACATTTGGAGTCTGTCTATATTTGTTTGCCAGGTTAGTGCACTGATGTCAGTGAATCATTTGCAGGTGCAGCCCAGGTGAATTGTTCACTTCTTATGTGATCCTAAACATATTTCCAGATAGGACATGCTATCAAACATATACATATGCATATTAACAAATTTGGAAATATGCTACAAATTTAGTTCAGTCCTTTGAAAGAGTCCTTTGTTGATGGCCATTTATTTAATACCTGTATAGTCACTTCCATCTCCGAAGCATAGAGAGGTGCCCACATAGTCCTTTGTAAGGTTGAGAGCCATGCTAGAGAAGCAAGTGTTATCCTTCATACAACTGATCAGTTATAGAATACAGTACCCTGTTCTGTAATCTACTTTTACACACCAACTGGTACAAAGATTCTTTGCAAGCAGAATTGAAAGTCATCAAGATTTGTTTTATAATGTAAGAATACAACTCTCCCTGTCTCAGACTCTGTAGCTCTCTTATCTGTATTTTTTCACCATCTTAGATGAGATGTGTGCCTGACATAGAGCATTAAAGTACCTCTTACTGTTTGAATCTCATGCTTAGGATGTCTCTCTGGTGATCTGAGCACGGGCATGCAATCATTCTCAATAAAAATTAATTTCAGCCACATCAAAAAACACAACAGCATCTTATCTCAAAAGTTTCCACTCTTATTTAATAAACTAACCCTCTGAACAAAACTCAACCCATCAGTTCATACCTTTTAGAAAAAATTAGATGACTGCATGAACTCCAGCATATTCCAGTATGGGATCCAGAGTGTCAGATTCCTCATTGGTCAGTATGTTCTGAGCTAGTTAAACAAATATATGAACCTGTTAACCTTTTCCCCAGTGAGAAAGTTTGTCCACTGAGATGCTTTTTGTCTTTAAGGAAGCTTGAAAACCTGCTACCAGAACATCCTAGTTGGGTAAGTGGAAATGGTTGTCTATATGGTATGTGTCTTGTCGTGTCTTTTCTGAAAAGGCTTCTATTCAGTAGTTCATTACCTACCTTACACCTTAATTAATGCATGCCTGCCATATATTTCATTAAAAGTCCACCTGCCTGTCAGTTAATAATGCTTGTGGACTGCCTGTATTACTTCCAAAGAAGTTCAGCCCTTCCTCAAGTGGAGCTCTTTAGCTTAGACCACCCTGGAAGCGAGGAGTTATCTTATTCTACCCAATAGTTTCCCGTTGAACAGTATATTCCTAGACTACACTGCATGGATAGGATGGAGAAGTGATCTGTAAAATTAGTGTGGTCATTAACTTGAGTGTTTATTTTTCAAGACATTACACTACTTTTAAGCCATACCCCTCAACTGACTAGAAATTTATGGAATGCCCCTGATTTTGGACCCATATTGTTGCCTTGTCCCTCATAAAAGTTGTGATTTTCTGGTAAATCTCCAAGGATTCTTGTTGGTCAATAATGCCAATTTATTACCTAAAGAAAAGAAAAAAAAACTTTTTGTTGCTGTTTGTGGGCTTCTCAGTATTGATAATGACATTATTTATATGATATCTGGGTTACATTTGCAGAGTAAGCTTACATTACTGCCTCCTTTATTTTCCATATCAAGTTCAGTTGTTTTCTCCCAGCAGAGTTGTGTAAGCAGAGTTTTGGAAGTTAGTTTGACCTGTAGCTCACTCCACGAGTGCATTCAGAGGTGCTATGGCTGGGCTCACTTCTAGTTAGTGAAAATCTGCTACAGTGGGCCAAATGAAGCACTGAAAGACAACTAAATGCAGTCATACATTGGAAGCCATTGGAAACATGTCAAGCAAGAGCGCCACTTTGGCCCATTTCAAAAGAAACCTTGATGATTGGATGGGAGATAGGAAATTCACCCCGGGGAGATTACATCAGTCACTCTGCTAGACAGGGGTCCAGGGAAGTAAATACTGTGGGAAGAAATAGCCAGGGAATTGTTATGGCTAGGTTTCTATAGTAAGCTCGGATGCTCATAAGCCTACTACTTATTATACAACAGGAACTTCTTATTGTAACAATTATTAATGCCTGTTACGTACTTAACAGATAAAGATTCTAGTTGTCTACTGATGTACTATGTTCTTCATCTGTAACTATGTTTGTAATTGTTAATTGCTATATTAATCAAATTGTTAATTGCTATGTAAATCCAATGTAACTACCGTCTGTATATTTTAATTGTGGAGCTTTTCTCCCCGGACCTCTGCTGAAAATGGACCTACGTCCAGTTGGACACTCCCGGTCAACAAATGTAAATAAATAAATAAATAAATTGTATAGGCCCTAGGGCTGATAGCCTAGTACCAACCTATGAACCACCACAACTGATGTATCTGAGTCAGACAGTAGTAGCATGAACAGAAGAAGAGGAGTGGATGAGCTTTGTAACATATTTGTAGGATCATAAGAAGTTACTAGGCTGTTGGCCCTGAGGCCCTTACAAGCCTAACCAAGAATTTAGCACATGTTCCAACAAGTCATCACCCAATGCCACTGTCCAACAGGGTCACAGGTGGAATCCCAGGGGTGTATTTTCTGTTCCCCATGCAGTTATCCAGGTTGTGCTTAAAACAGTTTAATGAGGTGCTCTGCTTTACATGGAGGGGGAGTCTATTCCACAAAAGGGAACACAAATCTGTCCTGCCAACAAGTCCTGTTGATGTCACAGACCAGGGTGAGATTGCATGCGCGGGTTACTCGAGTGGAGCTTGTCTTGTAGGTAAGCAGCAGTCCCATCAGGGCGGGGTCTGAGATTGCTTAGTATGTTAGACAGAGGTCACCTTTGAGGAGTCTGTAGGAGACCGAGTAGAGGGACAGGGCTTTTAGCCTATCTTTGTAGGGTAGATGTATGAGGCCCTGGATTCTCCTGGGGAGGAACCTCTGTGGTCTCTCTAGCTGCTGCATGTGCCTTGTGAAGTCCATGCTGAAAGGGGCATTGTACTCAATAATGGGTCTTATATGGGAAGAATACAAGGATGTTATGACCACCGTGTCCCTGGATGAGACACCCTTACTAATGAGGTGAGCCATGTTCATAGGTTCATAGGTAGGTACTAGGCTATCGGCCCTAGGGGCCCATACAAGCCTAGCCAAAAAATGTACCCAGGCTTTCGCCACCCAAGAAAATTATTTTCCTGTGCCCCTGTCGAGCAGAGCCACAGAAGTGATCCCCGGGGTGAATTTTCCATTTCCCATCCAATCATCAAGATTTTTCTTGAAGAGTGCTAATGAGGAGCTCTGTTTGACATAGGTAGACTGTTCCAGAGTATGGGAAGTCTCTGGGACAGGAATCTATCCCTCCAGCATGTTCTGTTTATTGTGGTGACAAGGTTTAGGTCCCTAGAGCGTGTAGCTTGGAGGGATTAGGATTTCTTTAAGTGGAGCATGTCCAACAGCTCTGGGTTTGACATAGCTTTGTATGTTAGGCAGAGATCACCCCTGAGTAGGCGATATGCGATGGAGTAAAGCTGTAGTTTTTTGAGACGGTCTGCATAGGGCATCTGTTTGAGGCCAGTAATCCTCTTTGTGAGTTATTTATGTGGTCTTTCCAGTTGTTGTAGATGTCTTGTGAGGTACATACTAAAAGGGGCATTGTACCCTATAATGGGTCTAATGAGTGATGAGTAGAGGGGAACAATGACCTCTTTTTTTCTGGATGAGAATCCTTTTGTGATGAGATGAGCCACGTAGAAGGATTTCCTGACCACTGTGGCAATGTGATTATCAAAGGAGAGACTACTGTCCGCCTGTGTCCCAAGGTCTCTTATCACATTTTCTGCATTACGTAGACTACCAGCTATGTGGTAGTTCATGGGTACAGAGTTTTTACCAAAGGGGATGACAATACGCTTTTTGGCATTGAGCTTCAGGCCATGACTTTGACACCAGGTATCTGTCTCAGTGAGGCCCTTTTGTAGTTTGTCCACATCGTTAGGAGTTTCGATTATGGCTCCTAGTTTGCAGTCATCTGCAGACTTTGTTAGCCAAAGACCTTCTGTGTTGGTCTGCACTTCAGAGAAGTAGATACCAAACAGGAGACGACCCAGGACTGAACCCTGTGGTACTCCACTTGTCACTGGTCTGATGTCGGATTTGGAATCCGCTACTTTCACAGTGTGAGTTCTGTCCATGAGCCAGTTGGCAACCCTTCTTGTGACATAGGGATTTATACCTAGTTTAATGAGCTTATCTATAATTCCAGAGTGGGGGATGGTGTTGAAAGCCTTGGCGAGATCTAGATAAGCTGTGTGAATGATTTTACCCTCATCTATGGCTTTGGTGACTGCTTCAAAGAGGTCAATCAGGTTTAGGAGACATGATCTGCCTTTTACAAATCCAAACTGGGTAGGGTCCAGAGTTTGAAGATTACCAATGTTTTTGTTTATGAGTTCCATGATGATACGTTCCATGGCCTTGCAGACCAGGCTCGTAAGGCTAATGGGGGTGGTAGTTCCAGGGGTCCGTCGTGGCTCCCCCTTTGTGGAGTGGGATAACCGTCGCGGTGCACCATTCAGTGGGTACAAAGCCTGAGGTGAGGCTATGATTTAACATGGTACTTGGGTAGGGTACCAGTTCATTGTGTAGTTCGTGTAGAACGCAGCCTGGGATATTGTCAGGTCCCATGGATGCTGTGTTCTTGGCTTTGGAGAGTGTTTTTTTTTTACCTGTGCAGTCATGATTATAGGAACTTTGCATTCTTCCGCTATAGAGATGGGCCCTCTAGGGGGTGAGAGGGGGGTAAAGTTAGCACTGAACCTATCTGCTAGGATGATGGCAATATCAGTTGGTTCTGTATATTTAGTGACATTGTGCTGTAACTCAGAGCAGATCTGAGTGTTCCCATTTAGATTCTTGACATAGCTATAGAATGCTTTGTGGTTGTCTTTAGAGTCAGTGGCAATTTTGTTTTCGTAACTAGCTTTGGAGGATTTTATGAGGGATCTCAGCTTCTTACTGAGGTTGACCAGGGAGTTCCTCCAGTCATGGGATTTTACTCTTTTTTGCAACAGTTTCTTTCTTCTGTTGTAGAGTTTGTTTATGGCAGAGGACCACCAGATTGGCTTCCTTTTTTGGAGCATAACATCTTGGTTCTATTAGGGATAGCATGATCCATGCACTCGTGTAAGTGCTTATAAAGTGCATTTGTGTAGGATTCGGCAGTCATACCTCTATTGTCCGTCTGCATGGGTGTCATGAAGGTTGCCACTTCTGTCTTAAGAAGTGTGAAGTTGGCTTTGGAGAAGTTTTTTACGATGGTTTCCCTAATTGGGGGTGGGGGTGGGATGTGGATGTCTAGGCTGATTAGCTTGTGGTCGGATCTGTCCAACGAGGAATTGACCTCTGGTGTGGAACACCGGTTTCCCATGTTGGTAATGACCAGGTCTAGGATATTGCTGCCCCTGGTGGGGGTGTGAATAAGTTGATCCAAGGCGTTGGAATTTATGAATTCTAGAAAACATTGAGCAAAAGAGTTGGGACACGAGTAGTTTTCCCAGTTAATGGTGGGGTAGTTGAAATCACCCATTATTAGGGTGTTGGGTTGTACCCTAATACTTTCCAGTGTATCAGGAAATGAGGAGTATGAATCCTGGGGCATGGTGGGGGGTCTGTAGCAAGCTACAGTTTGGATTGTGGTCTTGCCCAGAGTTAGTTGCACTTGGATAATCTTGGATGCATTATGCTGTGCAACTAGCCTGGAGGTGTGGATATCCTTAATGAATATGGTCATGCCTCCGCCTTTAGTGCTTCTTTCTGGGTTAGGTGGCCGAAAGGTGTGGTATGAATTGAAGCCTGGTAATGCAGGGGTGCTCTCTGGAGCTTTGAACCAGGTCTCTGTCACTGCACAGATGTTAATGTTCTCCATTTTAAGGAGTGCCTCGAGTGAGTGCATTTTGAGGTTTAGACTTATAGCATTGAGTAGCATTACCCCCAGATTTTGCTTGCTTGTACCTGTTACGGTGGTGAATTTGTCATTTGAACCTTGCCTAAAAAAGGCACTATAGGGGTGGCAAGAGCCTTAGCCAGTATCCGGAATCCTAAGGGCGACAGGTGCAGGCCATCTCTGGAAAAGCATCGTGGACTGTCAATCATGTTGTTCCAGGCAGACAAATACTGGATCCCCTTAGAATGACACCAGAAGCTTAGCCAATTGTTGAAGTCAATCATTTTGTCCTTGTACTGTGGTATCATTCTGGGTGATGGCAGGATGCTACTCAGGGTTAGGGTCATACCTGCCTGGGATACAAGATCGGAGAGCTCCTCCATGTCTCTTTTCATGTAGTCCAGTGAGGTATGTCTCAGGTCATTCACACCAACATGGACAATGACAGTGTCATATTTGTACTTATTGTGGAGTGACCTGAGTGCATGCGTTATGTGGTGGATCCTGGCACCTGACAGTAACCTTCTCCTTGTTTAGTCTAGTGAGTGGAATGTCAGTGTGCCTGACTATAGAGTCACCTATGACTAGAGTGTTGGGTATGTTGTTATGCCTTATGGGCTGTGGTTGAGTGGCACACTGAGTTTGTGGGCTATGTGTCACTTGGGTTGTGTTGGGGGGTGGAGTTTGCTTGTGTTTATGCTTTGGATGTCCCTGATGCTTGGGCAGGTTTTTATTGAGAGCCTCTGCGAATGTAGGTGTGTGTTTTGTGTTTCTATGTGTGTGTTTTGGTAGTGTAGGTTTTGAGGGACTATGTGATGAGTGTGGTGTGGTGCAAGTGTTTACCTTCTCCTCTTGACTGTCTAGTCCAGTCTTGGGTGAAGAGAGCTTTGCTTCCAGTTTGGCTATATAAGTGCATCTCTCCCAGGTTGTAGTGTTGGGTGGTAGGAGGTGAGGGTTGTCTGTGTACATGAGGCAATTGCTGCATTGCCCGAAGATGCCCAGATTCATCAGGTAGACAGGAGAAATCACTGGGAGCTGACTCTTAGACATGCCTGGGTAAGTGCTTATTTATTAAGTACTAAAAACTGCTTTCCGTACAACGGAGTCATTATGCTGATCAAAAGTCAGTTTTCTGTCAACTGGGGTGACCAAGTCCCTCACTACTGATTGCATGCTTAGTAGCTTATTATTAATGTGATAATTTGTGGGGACTTCACTCTCCCCAAAAGGGATGATGATGCATTTTTTGGCATTCAGTTTGACACCATGTTTCTGGCACCAGTCAATTGTTTGGGTGACACCCTTTTGGAAGATTTCCACATCACTAGAGGAATTGATGACAACACCCAGCTTGCAGTCATCTGCAAACCTGGTCAGCCATAGTCTACTAGATTTGGCCTGCACCTCCGAGAAATATATCCCAAACAGCAGAGGCCCCAAGACTGTTTCCTGGGGTACACTGCTTGTTACAGGTCTACTACTTAAGGTGGCTTTCCCTATTTTGACTAGGTGAGTTCTGTCAGTGAGCCAGTTTGCTACCCATCTAGTAACATATGGATTGATGCCTAGTTGAGAGAGTTTATCTATTATACCTGATTGTGGGGAATAGTGTCGAAGGCTTTGGCCAGGTCAAGGTAAGTGGTGTGCACAGTCTTCCCCTCGTCTATGGCCTTGGTGACTGTCTCAAAGAAGTAGACCAAATTTAACAAGCATGACCTCCCCTTGACAAAACCAAACTGCATGGGATCAAGTGTCTGGAGGTTGCCAAAGTCCTTGGTAATGAGGTCCATGATAATCCACTCCATGGCCTTGCAGATCAGGCTAGTTAAGTTGATGGGTCTGTAATTTCCTGGATGGGTGGGTGCTGCACCCTTTGTGCAAAGGGATGACAGTAGCTGTCCTCCACTCAGCTGGGATGAAGCTGGTACTCAAAACTTTGGTTGAATAGACTACCTAATGGTGCTGCAAGTTCCTGCCTGAGTTCATGTAGGATGCAGCCTGGGATGATATTGGGTCCCATGGAGGCTTTATGGTTTGCCTTTCAGAGGCCAGTGATGACTTGCTCCCTAAAGATAAGGGGATGGGGCAGGTACTGGGTATGTCTTGTTTTACTAATGGGGGGGGGACAGGAATGAAGTTTTCACTGGACCCGTCTGCCAGGAGGTTGGCTATTTCTACAGCATTTGTGTATGTGGTGTCCTTGACCACCAGTTCTGAGCAGATCTGGTTGCTTCCCTTGAGATTGCGGACATATGTGAAGAAGGCCTTCTGACTGTCTTTAGTAGATGTGGCTAGTTTGGATTCAAAGTTTGCTTTGGAGGATTTCACTAGCGCTCTTATTTTCTTGTTCAGGCTAAGGAGAGATTGCTTCCAATTTGGCACATGCGCCTTCTTGGTCCTGGACAGCAGGGTTTTTTTTCCCTTTTATTATAGAGTTTATTGTAAATATCCACCATATAGGTTTACTCTTCCTTGAGGAAGATTATTTCGTCCTGTCTGGTATTCCTGGTTTCATGCAGCTATATAAATGCTCATATAGTACTTTGGTCAGGTGTAGGTTTGGACATGTGTGCCAGTTCCTGTGGAGGGGGATAGGGATGTGAACCTGTTTATACCTTCCCTCAGGAGTTTGTAACCAACTTTGGAGAAGTTTTTTTGTTTGGCCCTAGTTGGGCTGGGGGCAGTGGAGATGGCGACTTCGAAATTAACTGTTTTGTGGAAGAATCTTACCAGGGATGATGGCACTGTAGGGATGCTGCAGTGGTTACTTATGTTGGTTAATACCAAGTCCAAGATATTTTCACCCCTTGTGGGGATGTCAACCAACTGGTCCAAGGCATTTGAATTGACAAAATCAAGGAATCTCTAGGCATTTGTGTTTTGGCATGAGTATTTCTTCTGGTCTGTGGTTGGATAGTTAGTCACCCAAGATCAGGGTAAAGAGTTGAATCTTGATAGATTCAAAGAGGTCCAGATCTTGAGTCAGAGTTGGAGGCCTATAGCTAGCTATGATTTGGATAGGGGTCTTGTCAGTTGTTAATTGCACCTGGAGTGTTTCCTGTGCATCATAGTGTTTGATAAAGAAAATCAAGAAGGTAGCAAATAACGAAGAAAAAACCAACAGGCACTGGAGCTGAATAGCTGAAACGGTTTATTCTGGTACCTCGGCTACAAATAGCCTTCAAAGGAATAACCATTCAAACTTCTTACATCTTTTTATAATAAAAGCCAAATTGCTCATTAAACAATTAGACAATGCACTAATAGCAATTTCAATCTGACAAGGAATCTTGTATTTAAAGTTTAAAGAGAAACAAGCATCAGAAAAACATTAATGAACCACAAAACAGCCCTAAATACACAAGTATAGTCCAAATAATAAGCTAGTATTTTACCATTTAACCCCAGGTAGAATAGTTAACTAACTGAAAATTTAATAAATATCAACATCTTTAAATAGTAATATTTATTTCCAAATTCAACCCTTTGGGTTTTAAAGTCCCAAACATTAAAATGAATCTACTTTCTAAGTTCAGCAATTTCTGTAAGAAATTACTAGCATTATACACATCAGGCCTAGCTAACGCACAGAAAAATAGAGATATATACTGTTTGACCAGCCTAGCAGTATGTCTTTTATATATATTGCAACTCCACCTCCTTTTGTTTTGCTGCCCATGGTTTAGGGTCTGAATGAATGATATAAGTAACCTGGTATGGCTGGGGTACTCTCTGTGGCGTTGAACCAGGTTCCAGTTTCTGCTTCTTTTGCATTACTTAGCTCTTCCATGCTCATTTGCTGAAAATGGCAAGTTTGATGCACCAGCCTGGTAATGATGACAGAGTTCAGGATATTAATGTATATGCTTCTATGTTCTTTTCTCCAGTTTACAACATAGATGTCTTTCTTCTGTAGTGGCCTCTCAGAACTATGTACTAAATATATTTTTCTTGTTGTAATCAGATTGAGTAGCATGTAAATGAACTGACATTTCTGACCTCCTTCAGGTCCATGCTGTCATGAATCATCTGGCATATGGCTAATTGTCATACAAAATTCAGACATGTATTTTGTTGACATTTGTCCTTGTAATGCTACTATGCTCCACATCTCTGCTAAAACTGGAACCAGTGCCCACACAGCCACGTAAAATAACATCTGCCATGGTCACACACACAGTTGTGCACAACTTTTTTTCGTATATCATTTTGGAGGCAGATAACAACATACACTGCTTTTCTCTCACCTGCATTGACAGTAAGTAGTTGAGCATGTATACAACCACATGCCTCCACTTTTTCATTCCTACTTATTTAAAATCTTGGAGGGGGTACTTTACCACTCATTGACATGCTAGACTGCAAGGTCTTTCATCTTTCTGTTGCCTTCCTTCTGCTTCTGTATCCTTTAGAAAATCCTTTAACCTAGTGAAATTGGAATGCTTGTACTTTGTGTGTCTAGTACTTTTAAAAATGCCCCTTGATCAGCCCCTAAAGTATCAGGCTTTTGAATCTGTGTTAACATTTTGACTTAAAATATAGAACAAATGTTTAACTAGATCAAGCTATAGCTGTGCTTTTGTATTTTAACAAGTGCAAAAGAGATGCCTACATTAAAGTGGTAATTGTTTTTAGTTAGTTATGTTTTTGAAACATAAATGTCTCTGGTGTGTAATAGGTGTAGTGTACATGTCAGTGTATTTCTAATCTTTTTGCATTTTCTACAAACCTAAATCAGAATCATTGCTCCTTGCATCTATTGAAACAAACTACCTTAGTACAGAAGGAGTATAATTGTTTTTCTTATAATTGCTTTTGCGTAGTGCTATTTGAAAGGTGAATGTGTATTAAGCTTCTTCAGCTTATGTCATGTGTTTGTGCATACTACTGAAATTGTTGATTTTGGTAGCATGGCTGATTATACTACATTTGTTTTGAGAATGTGGTCCCTGAAATAGCAAGTTTACATTATTTTTGAAGTAACAAGTTTACATTATTTTAACCTTTACAATGATGTCCTTCGAAAACAAGTCCATGACTTAAGGCTTCCTTGATTCATTTATAATGCTGCTTCATTAAATTGCTTGAAGCAGCTGTTACAGCAAAAATTCAGAAAAGCTGGTAGGTGCACATGTTAAGAGGATCCACTTGGCTACATCAGCAATGGCCAATTGTATGTTTTCAACAGCTTTTCTCCCCCACTGCACCCTATCTGATTGCTTTAGCAGAATTGAGTAGTGACAGCTCTTGGTGGTGGTACTTCACAGTAGGAGATGCAGAATTGTTTAATCAGATTCTAGCAGTCACTAGTCTGAATGGATTGTTGATAGGGTTACAGATGGATCCATTCACATTGCAGAATATTTATTCAGGGATTTAAAATCTTGACTGTTTCTCTACTCTTGATTGCTTTGCGGCTGCATTACAACAGTGGTTTTGCTAAAATGGAATACTTTTCTAGAAAAAGAAAATTTGTTAGAAAGTATATTTTCAAAGAAACTGCCATGGCCTGAGATACTGGACTTTCATTTTTCCAATTCCTAAATTATTGTCAGCTTCAGTGTTATCCGTGTAAGAGTCTTTGAGTAGTTCTAAATATCATTATTGCATATTCTGCATATTGAAATCTGGGCAGAATGTTGAGCTTCTTATTCAATGTTAATAAAAATGTAGAGGAAAATGCTTTCTGTTTAGGCAGAATATTTTCCAAAAACAAAATGGGTTGAAAGATGTTTTATATATATATATATATATATATATATATATATATATATATATATATACACACACACACACACACATATAAAATTACAAATAAGAGCAAATGCTCACTTAAGCAGATGCATTTTCATGCTGTGAAAAAAGCAAATACTCATGTGAGGGGACGTTCTTCCTAACAGAGTTTCTGCAAGCAGTCTTTTGAATGGGATTGCAGTGCAGCATGTTAAGGGAATTTGCCCTTACCCAGCTGTTGTATGATCTTGGAGTTAGTATATATAATTAGAAGGGAGGGGGTGCAGAGGGTCTTGCTCCCATGCAAAAAGGCAAAGTAATTGTTTTTTGAGTATTTGCTCGAAGCTGATCACTGTGTAGAGATAGGCTTTATATGTATGTTCTCTGTTTCTTGAGACAATCGTGTATGTGCGTCTATTGATATATATATATATATATATATATATATATATATATATATATATATATATATAGACATACGTACGTGCACACGCACACACAAACACTTCACTTGCCAATAAACTTACTTTATAAAAGTCCCATTCAGTTAGGACTGCTGTCTCTTCCATTAGTGATGTGATATCTGAGTTGATAAGGGGGTGTGGGAGATTTAGAAAGTAGAGCACAGCCCCTTTTCAAAATTTTGTCCCTGGAATGGAAAGGTAGAGTCCCAGTTAACTGAGTCTTTTGTTGAAAGAATTTTTCACTGAAATGTTATACACCCATGTTTACACACACACATACACACACACATACACACCCCTTTAATATCCATCTGAAAGAGAGAGACTGCACCTTTGTGAGAAAAACATTTTTAGGAGATGGACAACATTTTTTCAAGTCAGAATAACAGATGATGCAGCAGTCAGATTTGTAGAGCAGTTACTTACTTTTAAGATAGCATGTATGAACTAGTTAATCTACCTCAAAGACCTCACAGACAATGTAATTGCAATAAGTACCTTCAGCAACCTCAAAAACACATTACCAACGGAACAGCCACCATGATTCATTCAGCCTTATCTTACAATGTCTGTATGCCTAAGCCCATAAGGCAGACCACTACACAATCCAACATTTTGGTGATAGGAGATTTCTTTGAGGTACTCCAATGTCCCACTCACCAGGCTAAGCAAGGAGAGGGTTACTGTCAGTTGTCTGTCAGGGCCAAGATCCAAAAGATTATGTATGCATTCAGGTCACTGAACCACAAATACCAGTAGGACTCCGTCATAGTCCATGTGGGAGTATTTGATCTGAGACATATCTCCCTGGGCTATATGAGGAGAGACATGCTAGAGCTCTTGGATTGTGTCCTAGGTTAGTATGAACCTAGCATCGGGCAGCATTCTGCCCTTTCCTAGGATGATGTCACAATACAAATAAAAATAACTGAATTTAACAATTGGCTTAGTTTTTGCTGCCATTCAAAGGGGGAAAAATATTTGTTAACCTAGGTGGATATGATCGACAGACCATGATGCTTCACCAAGGATGGTCTGTATCTGTTCCCTGTAGGCATCTGAATATTGACTAAAACTTTGACCACCAACATAGTGCCTTTTGTAGGCATAGCCAGATTGGTAAGCCATCTAACTTAGCTAAACCCAGAGCATTCTAAAGGTGATGCTGCTGAATGCCATGAGGCTAAACAAAACAAAACAAAAACAACTCCTTGTAAGCTCTCCTCATCCTGGAGAACATAGCCATCTGTGTAGTTACTGAGACATGGTTTAAAGGTATAGAGAGCACCCCAGCAGTGCAGGGCTATTATGGCTTCCACACATTTAGGCCAGCTGCTGCACAGACTGGGATGGAAAGGTAGAGGGGTCTAAGTTTACATCCAAAATAATCACACCTCAAGGCTGGTCAGGCAGTGAGATGCATTTGAGCTCTTTCACGTACAACTTACCATAAGCAAAATCCCTTACCATATCCTTCTGAGCTAAAGGTCCCCCCCTCAATGACCAAGGAAGTTTGTACCATTTAGTTAAATAAATTCAAGTCTCTCTCCATTCCACCCAACAGTATAGTCATGGATGACTTCAACAACCCCATTATAGACTGGGAATCGTATGTGGCCTCAACTTTGCAGCCTGAAAGATTCATGGACTTTGTCAACACGAATGCCCTGAACCAACTAGTCTGTACAGCCAGTAGGGGTGCAAGCCTCCTTGCCCTAGTCCTCACAAACATGGGGAATGTAGCAGTCCCCTATGTATAATGTCCTCACTGCTCAGGCCAGACCATAAAACTATCTCCTTTGAAATGAACACCAGGTGTAGAATAGAGTATATGTGCTGTATCTTTAAGAAGCATTCCAAGGACTGAACGTGCATATAAATAGTAAGCACATGCTAGGTTCAGTGCCATTTTGTGAGTACATGAATGAGTATAATAGCTAGATTGTTTATACATTTATCTAAGTTAAAGTTATTAAGCCTCAATCCTGATGTGTTTGTACATAATAAAGCTGCTTGAACAGAAACCATGAAGTCTCATCTGTTGTATCTACACAAACAACATGGTATCAGAACCGGGATTTCAGAGAATGATATTTAGAGCTACAAGGTGCAGAGATAACAGTGAAGGTAAACTAAGAGAAATGAGCACAGAAAAGAGCCAGAAAAGAATCAAAGCTAACGAAAACTTGCACAAACAGTTTATTTTATTAAAAAAAAAAAAAAAAAAAAGGCTAAAACTGAGTATTACGAGGGCACAAACTGCATTATTAAACAAGTGGGATGCACAAAAGGTTTACTAATTAAACAAAATGTTTAAGAGTAAGATATTTGATAAAACGATTGCCAGAAAAGTACATAGGGAATTTGAAATTACCTCAGAAAAATAAAGTGGGCATGTTTAGAGTAAAACGAGCACAGGAAAAGTACAATGGGCATGAAAAGAGATTAAATGAGTAAAATGAATATAATAAGGGCAAAATGGGCACATTAGGCATAAATAAAGCAAAGTGCTGTGTTTTGGTATAACTACTACTACATCTTGTATTCAGGGCATAACTAGAGTTATTCAAGGTATCTCAAAATGTGTAAAAGTTTTTACAGTGTGTGCTTATTACTGTGCATTTATTCAGAAGAGTTTGTGTGCAAAGTGCAACTATTTCGTAAAGTGCAGTGAAATACAACCATTTCGATAACTTTCTTGTGCTGGGTGTGTCTTTTCGTCAAGTGCCACCATTACAGAATGTTTCTTGCACTGTAAAGAATTATTTAGCAAAGTTCCGCCATTTGGGGAAGTTTGTGTGCTGTGTATTGTTTATTCGCAAAGTCCAATTACTTCGAAATGTTTCTTACTCCGAGCTTCTTCTGCCCAGTTCATTTGCACAGCTCAAGGCTCGGACTTTAGTGAGACTATAATTGATTTGAAATTGCTTGCAATCAAAATCATGTTGAGAATGCTTTTTTCTGATGATACTGAATCTTTTATTTTTAGAAAGCCTAACTTGTTTCAACCGAATTTACATTCTATAATTGAAACGTTTTGCAGGAGGTGTGAGAGTGATTATATGCTGCCTATAATGAGGGAAGACTTGGAAGGAGCTTTCATAATTTAAGTAGAGCTGAAAGGGAGGCTTTGGATGAATTATGAAAGGACAGGGAACTTATTAAATCTGCAGATAAAGGTGGAGCGATAGTAATAATGGTTATAACTTCTATTATGAAAGTATTCTACATATGTTACTTGATATTAATGTTTATGAGAAGGTTGATTTTAATTATGCTAAGACCTTGGTTAAAAGAGTGCATGCTACTCTTCATGATCATCTATGTAGCCAACTGATCATCTCTGAGTTATTTAAGTACTTGCAAGTTGAACATCCGCTATTACCCGTTCTTCAAGGGCTCCCTAAATTACATAAAGATACCATGAGACCTCCTTTCAGACCAATAGTGTTTGGCACTGGCCTTTTTCTATATTTATTGAAAAAAAAATTAGACCAGTCCTGGATAAACAAGAACATGTATTGAGGGTAGTCAACATTTTTTAGAAGATTTGTTTGGTTTTATTAATGGAAATTATATAATTAATGAATATTTTTTAGTAAAGTTAGATGTTGTTTCTCTGTTTACAGTAATTCCCCATTTACAGGGCATTAGCATGGTTAAAGATTTTTTTAACGTAGTGGTTGTGATGCTAGGTTTGTTGATCTGGTATGCATGTTTATAGAGAGAGTGTTAGAAAATAAAGTTTTTATATTTGAAGGTGATTTGTTTTTACAGAAGGCTGGTATAGCTATGGGCACGCCTTGTGCCAATAGCTACACCAACATGGTCATGGCTCAGTGGGAATTGACCTATGTTTTACAACCTAATGATTTCACCACTTATTTGAAATTTTATAGCAGGTTTGATGACTGTGTTTTTAGTGTCGAGGGAAACAGAGTCACAACTTTCTCATTTTGTTAGGTATTTAGAATCAGCTACCTCTTTTTTGAGGTTTACCTATAAATTCACAATTGATTTGATGGATTTTTTAGATGTGTTGGTATACAAAAACCCTCAGTATAAGTTAAACAGTACTCTTTATAGGAATCCCTGTAGAAAGAATGCTTTACTGCACCGTGATAGCATCCATCCTGGTTTTGTCTTTCAGTATTGTTAAGAGCCAATGTATGTGAATATCTAGGTTAAATAGCAATGATGATGATTTCCGTAGGGATATTTTGAAGCTTGGACAGGAATTTAAAGAGGGGATATAGGGAGAGTGAGGTGAATACTAGCCTTAATGAGATTGTTCGTCTCAGGAAAAATAGAGTATGATCATATTTTTCAAATAGATCTGATGTAACCAGAACTGTTGATGATGGTATTTTTCAGAAACAAAATGTTCCCATTTCCCTTTATTATACCAGTGATGTTTCTGCCAATTTGGACATTATTAGAACAAACTGGTATATTTTACATTTGGATGATCAGGTTAAAACAATAGTAGGTGATAGGCAGAGTTTTGTTTTTAAAAACAAAGGTCACTTAAGAGGCAGCTTTGTTGTAAGGATCATTCAAACACTAATGGTTCTCAAAGCCTAGTGGGGATGCACAAATGTCAGAAATGTAATGTTTATTTTTTTATTGATGCATCTACCATATTTATACACCCGGTGACATAAGCCTATTTTATGTTTATGGTTAATGCTAACTGCCATAGTAGGAACGTTTTCTATTTAGCTTGCTGTAGAGTATGTACATGTTACTATGTTGGCAAGACTAACCATTCTTTGATGGAACATGTATATTGCTCTAATACTGGGGATACATGTAGTGCTATTGCTAAACAATTTTTAGAATGTGGACAAGGGCATATGTTTGGATTTGAAGTGATTGAGGTAATCATTATCAGTGAATGTATGCGTGATTTTGTTAACTTCACTTCGGGTCGGGAACTTTATTGGATTATGAAGTTATCCTGGCCTAAATGGTCGAATCTGTTTAAAACCTGCCCTCAAAGCTAGAGCCCCTTTTAAGTAATTTTAATGATAGATCAATGCTGATTTTCTATTGGTTCTTGAATTTGTCTATTATTTGATATTTAAGACAACGTTTTTTTTTAAATGCTGTATGGCCTGATGCACAGATGACCATGTGAAAGCGCTTATAATTTTATTGTTTTACAGAAATAAATCTGCGTTGATTTTATACTTTATTTTTGAACATGTATTTTTTGTCTTTGTCTACCGATATTATTTGGTTTGCTTTTTTTGGTTTGATGACAGTTAATTCCTTGGGGGTTTATCTCTCTTCACCATTACAGAGTGTTTCTTGCACTGTAAAGAGTTATTTATCAAAGTTCCGCCATTTTGGGGAAGTTTCAATGTGCTGTGTATTGTTTATTTGCAAAGTGCAATTACTTCGAAATGTTTCTTATTCCGAGCTTCTTCTCTCCCGTTCATTCGCACAGTGCAGTTATTTTGAAAGGTTTCTTATACTGATAAGAGGTGTTTTCTTACAGTACAGTAATTTCATGTATTACAGTGCTCAGGAGGCTTATTTCACAAAGTTCAGTTATTCATAGGCTTGTTGTGTTATTGGACATATTTACAATACTTGCATAAATTTCTGGCATATGTGTATGTGTACATGTTCGTGCATATTTGCAAAAGCCTTCACTGGTATATGTTGCTCAACATTTCCTAGAATTTATAAACTCAAATACCCAAACGGATCAACTGGTCAACACTCCCACCATCGGTGACAACATATTAGACTTGGTCATCACCAACATGGGCGACCGGTGTTCCACACCAGACGTCAACCCCTCGTTGGTTAGATCTGACCATAAACTAATCACTGTGAATATCCACATTCTGCCACCACCCCCGATCAAAGAAACCACCATGAAAAACTTTTCAAAAGCAAACTTCACGTTACTTAAGACCGAGGTGGGAAGTTTCAAAGCCCCCATGCTAAAGGATAACGCTGTCCAAGTTGCAAAATCCTTTACTAATGCACTCTATGGGCACCTACAAGAATGCATGGATCATGCTATCCCAGACAAAACCAAGACTCCTCCAAGAAAAGGAAACCAGTCTGGTGGACCCCTGCCATAAATAAGCTATACAATAGAAGGAGGAAACTAGTACAGAAAAGAGTAAAATCCCAAGAAGGGAAGACATCCCTGATCAGTATCAGCAAGAAACTACATTCCCTCATAAAATCATCCAAGGCTAGCTTCGAAAGAAAAATTGCCATGGACTCCAAAGATAAATACAAGGCATTCTTTAGCTTATGTCAAGAATCTAAGTGGCGATTCGCAGATCTGCTCTGAGTTAGTGCAGAATGGCGCAAAATACACTGAACCGACCAATATAGCCAACATCCTGGCAGACAGATTCACTGAAAACTTCACCACCCTCTCACCCCCAAAAGGGCCCATAACTATACCAGAAGAATGTATTGCCCCTGAAATCACAGACACTCAGGTTAAAACAGCCCTATCCAAAGCCAAAAGCACAGCATCAATGGAACCGGACGGTGTCCCAGGCTGCATTCTTCACGAGCTGAAAGAGGAACTTAACCCCTCACCTAAACACACTGTTTAAACTCAGCCTCTCCACAGGCTATGTGCCCACAGAGTGGCGCACAGCAACGGTTATTTCGCTTCACAAAGGTGGAGCCACAACAGACCCCGGGAACTATTGCCCTATATGCCTGACTTGCTTGGACTTCAAAGCTATGGGTCGCATCACCATGGATCTCCTTAACAGAGACATTGGGAACCTCCAAACACTGGACCCTACCCAGTTCAGCTTTGTTAAAGCAGATCATGCCTTCTAAACCTGGTGGACTTTTTTGAGACAGTTACCAAGGCTATAGACGAGGGAAAGGTGGTCCACACAGCCTAACTAGACCTCGCAAAGGCCTTCAACACCATTCCCCACTCAGGTATTATAGACAAGTTCATCAGCCTGAACATAAACCCCTACGTCATGAGTTGGGTTGTCAACTGGCTCATGGACAGAACCCACATGGTAAGAGTTGCGGGAGCTAGGTCTGACTCTAAACCGGTTACAAGTGGTGTTCCCCAGGGCTCAGTCCTAGGACCCCTTCTGTTCAGCATATACTTCTCAGATGTACAGGCAAGCACAGGAGGACTTATGGCTGACCAAGTTCGCAGATGATTGTAAACTAGGGGCTATAATTGACTCTCCGGCCGACACAGACATCCTCCAAAACGGTCTCACTGAGACAGATACCTGGTGTCAAAACCATGGCCTCAAGCTAAATGCCAAAAAGTGCATACTCATCCCCTTTGGAAAAAACAAAGTACCCACAAGCTATCACATAGGTGGTAGCCCCCTAAATACGGAAGACGTAATAAGGGATCTGGGGACCCAAGTAGATAGTAACCTCTCCTTTGATAATCACATTGCCAAAATGGTTAGAAAATCCTTCTATGTGGCCCACCTAATCACAAAAGGGTTTGCATCCAGATCAAAAGAGGGCATTGGGCCCCTCTACACATCACTTATCAGACCCATCATAGAGTACAATGCCCCATTTGGGATGTACCTTGCAAGGCACCTGCAACAACTGGAAACACCACAGAGGTACCTCACCAAGAGGATCACTGGCCTCAAGCAGATGCCCTATGCAGCTCGACTGAAGAAACTCCAGCTGTACTCAGTTGCATACCGCCTACTCAGAGGTGATCTCTGCCTGACATACAAGGCCATGACCAACCCAGAATTGATGGACATGCTTCCACCTAAAGAAAAACATATCCCCTTGAGCCACACGCTCCAGGGATCTAAACCTCACCACAACAATAAATAGGACATGCTGGAGGGATAGATTCCTGTCCCAGAGACTTCCCATGCTCTGGAACAAGATTCCAATCTACATTAGGCAGAGCTCCTTGCTAACCCTCTTCAAGAGAAACGTTGATGAGTGGATGGGAAACAGAAAGTTTACCCCAGGGATCACTTCAATGGCTCTGCTGAACAGAGGCACAGGGAACTAATCTAAGGGGGCAGCGAAAGCCAACACATTCCGGCTAGGCTTATAAATGCCTTCGGACAGATAGCCTAGTACCTACTTATGAACTTATGTTAATATGGCAAATGGATTTTAAAATCCCTCACCATTTGTGTTTGATCAGAATGTTGCAGAGAACTGGAGAGTATTTGAACAAGAGTATGATATTTTATACAAACAGCTTATTCTGACAAAGATTCACGCACTACAGCATTCATTTTGTTAACCCTAGCTGGCTCAGAGGCCATTGAAAGAGTGTTCAATTGTGCATGCACCAGCAGTATATGAGGGAGAAGGTGAAAACCATCATATTGTTGTACAGGCTGAATCAAGGGAAGGCCCCAAGTGTTTGAAGCACAAATTGAGAGAAATGTGTAACCTCCCCAGACAAATATTACATTAGAGAGGCATTTGTTTTACACAAGAGATCAGAAACCAGGGGAAACTTTTGCAGCTTACATAACTGACCTGAGAAACAAAGCTAAAATGTGTCGGTTTGGTGACTTAAAAGATGAGTTAATAAAGGACAGGCTCATGTGTGGTATTAATAGTGCTGCTGTGAGAAAGATTTTGCTTCATGACCGTGATTTAATGTTGAATAAAGCTAATGAGATTTGCCAAATCCATGAAATTACAGAAAAGCACACAACTATGCTTGCAAGTGATGAGTATGGTTTCAGCAGCCACCAGAGCAAATGTAGACAGTATGCAACACATGATGAGTAAAACAGGCCTAAGCAGATGGCAGCCACAGCCTCTGCTAGTCCACCAAACCATATAATTTTCCAGCAAGTTCTAAGAAAGGAGCATGCTCAGTGCAGTACAGGCATGAGTTAGCAAAACCCAAATTCAGCTTTATTGTTAACTGTTGCAAGTCATGAGTCTAAAAGAGAGAAATGCTTAGAATTTGGTCAGCAGTGTGACAAGTGTAAAAAAAAAAAAAAAAAATGGAACCATTTTCAAAAGTTTTGCAAATCAAGTAAACCTCACACAGTTATAAAGAAGGGTCACTCAAAAAAGCAAACTGATCAAGTGGAGTTGCAGCAGTCCACTTTCTCAGTAGATAATGTATCAGTAATTGGTGAAAATGTTGATGCAGTAAATTTGTTGACAAAAAAATGAAGTGTTTTGTACTTTCCAGATCAATGGTAAATCCACCGAGCTGGAAGTAGACACTGGTTCAAAGTGTAATGTTATGTCAGCAGATACTTTTGCTAAAGTGAGAAATAAAGAACAACTCAATATGACTAATTTTGCAACACTTTTTGCTTATGGAGGTGAAGAAATTCAAACCGAAGGTTCAATGGTGCTTTCATGTTATTTGGCAAGGAACTGTTACAGCTTATTCTATGTAGTCCAAAGACCTGTGCAGTCATTACTGGGTCTCAGAGACTGTTTGAGAATGAATCTGCTTTCGTTTACCAACGAAGTTCATCATATAAGCACATCTCCTAGTTCCAAATTTACTGAAGACATTTTCTCTGGGTATGCTGATATTTTCGATGACAAGTTGGGCAAAAGTCCAGTTGTGTATTCTATGAAGTTAGACCCAGAGGTCAGTCCAGTAGTCAGACCAGCAAGAAAAGTTTTGATAGCTATGCAGAATTAAGTCAAACCTCAATTGGATAAAATGGTACAGCAAGGTGTGATTTGTCCAGTCACAGAACCAACTTAATGGGTGTCGTCCATGGTAGCAGCCCACAAAAAAGGCTCAGACAAAATCTGAATATGTATTGACCCAAGAAATTTAAGCAAAGCATTAAAGAGACTGTATCGTCCAATGCGTACAGTGAAGGAAGTCGCAGCCCTAATACCGAATGCCACTGTTTTTTCTGTCTTGGATGCAAAAGGTTCATTTTGACAAGGATGCTTGATCACAAATCATCACTGCTGACTACTTTCAGTACCCTGTTTGGGAGATGTAGATTCCTCAGGATGCCATTTGGAATAAACTCTGCAAGTGAAGTCTTTCAGTGTGCAGTGAAGCATATTTTTTCAGATTATCCTTGTGCCGTAATAGTAGACTATTTATTGGTTGGAGGCAATGGTGAAGCAGAGCATGACAGAAACCTTAAGAGAGTTGTAGACAGAGCATGTGAAGTGAACTTTAAGTACAATCCTCTGAAGTGCAAATTCAGACTACCAGAAGTGACATATGTAGGTCCTTTATTTACTAACACTGGCTTGCAACCAGACCCATCCAAGCAAGCAGCCATTCTTGAGATGCCAGCACCAGGTAATGTTCAAGCTCTACGTTTTATTGGTATGATGAACTATTTAGGTACGTTTATACCAGATGTCAGTCAGTTGACCGCACCTTTGAGAGTGCTAATGCACAAAAATGTTACATGGTCTTGGTTGGAACAGCACCAGAAAGCATTTGAAGACCTTCTGCCACCCCACCTACATTAAGATACTATGATGTCAGTAAACCTTTCCTGTGATGCTTCAAAATGTGGTCTTGGCGTAGTCATTCTTCAAGAAGGCAGACCAGTAGCCTGTGCATCAAGAACTCTTACCCAAACTGAAAAGGAATATGCCAAGAAAGAACTTTTGGAGATAGTATTTGCATATTTAAAGTTTCATGATTATATCTATGGTTGGGCTATTCAGTTTGTAACTGATACCAACTTTTAGTTACTATTTTAAAGAAGCCTATGCATTCAGCTCCAGCAAGATTACAAAGAATGATGCCCAAATTGCAAAAGTGCAACTACAAAATGGTCTACACTAAAGGCAAACTTCTTTATGTGGCTGATACCTTATCGAGATTGCCCAGGAATACAATGGAACAGCTTAATGCAGAGAATTTTGACTTTGATGTCATGGAAGTGTGTAATTTTGACTTTGATGTCATGGAAGTGTGTAATTTTTCTACCACAAGACTTGAGTTGAGAGATCATATAAAAACTGATCCAGTTTTGCAAAAGCTCAATCACTACATTAATATTGGATGGCCGTCAAAGCAATCTAGTGTACCCCCTGAAGCGCAAACATTTTCCTTACAGAGATGAGATGTTGGTGGAAGATGGCATTATTTTCAAAGGTCCTAAAATTGTTGTTCCTACTTTATAACATGAACATATCCAGATTTTGCACCGTGGTCACTCAGGTTCCGAATCTACCAAAAGAAGGGTGAGAGGGCTAGTATTTTGGCCTTCTTTAGCAAAAGACATTAAAGTGCTTTTGTCTTGTTCAGTATGCAATAATACTAAACTGTATTTGCAAAGAGAGCCACTTCAACTAAGTCAAGTTCCTGAACTACCTTTGTCAGCAGTAGCCACTGATATATTTGAGTGGAATAGTCTGCATTACGTGGTATTGGTGGATTCTTATTCAAACAGGTTTGAGATTGATTTGCTACCTAACCTAACATCCATTGCTGTTATTGCTAAGTTGAAATGCCATTTTTCAGTCCATGGTCATCCACACAGTTATTTCTGACAATGGTACTCAATTTACTAGTCAGTTGTTTCAGAAATTTGCAAAAGAATGGGACTTTGTTACTAGTAGTCCAGAATACCCACAGTCAAATGGACTAGCTTAAACGTGCAGTGCAGAGTGGAAAGCAATTACTTGAGAGGTAAAAGCGTGACAATACCGATGTCTTTTTTAATTTACTTAATCTCAGAAACATACCCCGTGACGATATACTTGGCTCCGCCTGCTCAGAGACTTCTATCTAGACAAACCAGAACAACATTGCCTATCAGTTCCAGTTCGTTGAAGCCTAAAGCAAAAAACAACAGGATAAGTAGAGTTCAACTGTTCAGAAAGTGTTCATTCCAGAAGTCCAGCTACGATGAATTGAGCAGATTTCTTCATCCATTGGAAGGAGAAGAGGCAGTGAGAATACAAACAGCGAAAGGTTTTGACCAGATTGGTCAAGTAACAGGTATATGTACTGAGCTGAGATCCTACTTCGTAGAATCTGGGGGTGAGGAGTACAGGAAAAATCGCAGACAGCTTTTTCCTGTAACAGGATCGATATCGCAGCATTGTTCCTGTGATGCAGACTCTATATCTCAGAGCAATTCAGACAATGTTTCTGTTGCAGAATGTGTCTTAACGTCTACTTCCAGTCCTGATGATGATTCTGATGTCCCAAAAGTTGAACATTCAGGAGAGACCATCCCAGGTGCTAAATCTGATCCTAAATTTTATGTCACACGTTTTGGTTATATTTCCAGACCTAGTGTGAAATACACAGCAACCTGGACATAATCGTGTATATGTATTTAGTTCTGTATATTTGCATGACAAAGAATTATTTATATTGATTGCATGTCAATTAATGTCATCAACATTACATGATTTATTTCTCAGAGGGAGGATGTAGAATTGAATATGTGTGTTGTATTTTTAAGAAGCATTCCAAGGACTGAACGTGCATATAAATAGCACGTGCTAGGTTCAGTGCCATTTTGTGAGTGCAGCCAGAGATTAAGCATGTATGAGTGTAATAGTTTGTTTATAAGTTTATCTAAGTTAGTTATTAAGCCTCAATCCTGATGTGTTTGTACATAATAAAGCTGCTTGAACAGAACCCATGAAGTCTAATCTATTGTATCCTGACTAGACGAGCGACACCAGGTAACATTTGTATGTTTATGAATTATTCTGTGACTAACTTCCTACTTTTAAGTGACACACTGGCAAAATTTTGAGCTATCCCTACTCCCTCAAACCCAGGGAACTTCAATGCATACACAGTCATAAAAAAAAAAAAACTCTGCAATTGTGTATATAGTTGCATAGAGGCAGCAGTACCTACCTGAAAAAAGCATAGGGCTATAAAAACAAGCCACAGTGTGGAATTCCAGTATCAGTAGGTTGTATACCAAAGGAAGAAAATCCTGGTTAGAAATAAAAAGTCCTAATGCTCATCAAGGTAAGAGCACCTTTTTCAAACTAAATAAACAACTCTGGAATAATTACATCTACCTAAGCCAATTTTGAGGTAAAACTAGCCTCCCAGGCAAAGGACAACCACAAGACATTCTTCTGCTGTGACCAAAACCTGAAAGGTAATATAAAACAACGTTCCAAACTTAATGTAAATGGAGCCATCTTTACTGAACAAGATGATATAGCAAATCTGTCTGGTAAATTCAGCTCTAGTTTTACCCTGCTTCACTCCCTGAGACTTCTCAAGAAATACTCCATTCACAGCTCCCTCAATTATCACTAGGGAAACAGGTTCTGGATTACCTCTGCAAAGCCAAAAACACTGCATCAATAGAACCTCATGACATTTCACAATGCCTTCTTCATAGTATGAACATAGCCTATTGGGCCCCACTCAAAGCACTATTCAGTTGTAGCTTCCAGATAGGCTTTGTGCCAGGCAAACAGAGGACTGAAAGTGTTGTCCCTCTGCATAAGGGCAGGCTATCCATGGACCTGTGAAACTACTGACCCATAATCCTGACTAGTCTTGTTTGTATTGCCGTGGAAGTAGTAGTCATGGACATGATAAACAACAATATAGAAAACCTTCAGGCATTGGATCCAACCTATTTTGGTTTCATCAAGGACAGGGCATGCCTATTCAACCTGGTGGATTTCTTCATGAAGGTCACCAAAACACTAGAGGAGGGCAAACCGTGCATACTGCCTACCTTGATCTGGCCAAAACAGTTGACTCAGTACCCCACTAAGGCATTGTAGACAACCTCATAAAACTAAATGTAATCTTCTACGTCACCTACTGGATAACCAGCTGGCTTATAGGTAGGACACAGGAAGTCAGGATAGGTAATTCTATTTCCACAAAAAAAGTGAGTCACTAGTGGTGTCCCTCAGGGCTTGGTGCTGGAACTGCTCCTTTTTTTGGTGTATACTTCTCTGAAGTCAAAACCACCAAGAAAGGCCTCTGTCTGGTCAAGTTAACAGACAATTGCAGACTATATGCAGTGTATATTACAGATAGCACCCCACTAAGGGGTAGACCCAGGGGGTATGTGATCTGGGTTCTCGGGTTGATAGCAATCTGAACTTTGACCACCATGTATCCACAGTAGTAAGAAAATCCTTCTATGTGGCACATCTTATAAGTAAAGGCATCACATCTAGATCTAAGGCTATTATAATTCCATTATGCTCTGTCCTCATCATACCAGCAATTGAGTACAGTGCTCACTTTCGCATGTACCTCACCAACACCTGCAACAATTGGAGAGACCACAGAGGTTTCTCATCAAGAAATTACCAGGTACACAAAACAAGTCTTACATGGAAAGACTGAAAGCTCTGTCACTGTATTTTGCCTCCTACACATTACTAAGGAGTGATGTGCCTAGCTTACAAAGCAGGCTCTGACCTGGCCCTGCTGGAATGCTACATATTTGTAAGTCAAACTGTACGAACATCACTCACTCCACAGATCTTAAACCTAGACTCTGACATGAACAGGTCATGCAGGAGAGATGGATACATTTTCCAGAGACTGCCACTTCTCTGGAACAAGTTTGCAATGCTTGTGAAAAAGAGCCCCTCCCTGACCATCTTCAGACACAACCTAGATCAATGGATGGGTGACTGCTGATTTCACTCCTTGCCTGGCGCCCATGTTCCTCCTGGGCAGAGGAAGTCATTATTAACTACAGTAGACCCTTACCTCTGTGAACTTCATTCACCTAACCACCGACAACTGGGGCAACACAAGATAAATATGTCTGGAAGGTCTCTTGGGCCATTAGCCTAGTAATCTTCTATGAATCTCTGAACCTATAGAATTCCCAAACATCCTCCAAGAATACCTGACACATCCTAACAAAGATGGCTACCTCAGGGAATTGCTGCATTGGTAATACATCCTGAGAAGTTGACACTGTTATCAAGGATTTGGTAACAGTTGCAGACAACAACTTGGTCTTTGATCATCATGACTATGTACTGTAGTAAGGAAATTAATTTGTAAGCCAAGGGTATGGCATCTAGGTCTAGAGATGTCTTTGTTTCGTTGTACTAAGCTCTTGTCAAATAAATCATTGAGTACAGTGCCCCCTTTCGGTATGCTCCTCACCTGGCATATGCAGCAACTGTAACATCCTAAGAGGTTCCACACAAAAATAATCCATGGTGTAGAAGACATTTCTTATGAGGACAGCCTCAAAGCCTTGTCCTTGAACTCAGTCTGCTACAGATTGGTGAGGGAATATCTATTCCTGGCCTTCAAAGCAGCTTCTGATATGGCCTTTGTAGACTTGACGCACATTTGTGAAACTTATACATGTGAAGCACCCAGTCTAGGGACCTGAACCTCGTCTGCAACATAAATAAGACATATTGGTGGGGCAGGTATGTGCTCAGAGTACCCCTTCTCTAGAACAGGCTTCTCATCCATGTGAAGCAGAGTTCCTCTCTGCACTTATTCAAGTGCAACTTGAATCATTTGATGGGTAATTGTGTTCTACCTATGTCCTTATTAGAAGAAGGAAGCTTATAAATGCTTGACCACTTGTACTCAAGTTTTACTCCCTATAAAATGAGTGCTATCATAATCTGTCAAATACAGCTGGAAGAATGGCTAAACTTAAAAAGGCTCTTTAGGGTTGTTAGCCTAGTTATCAGCTATGAACCTGTGAATGGTAGTTGGATAGTAGTTAATCAGGTAGAGACTCATATGACTCGTATAATACTTAAAGCAAGAGTTAAGACATAAGCTGAATGAGCCAGCACGGATTAATGAAAATCATTTCTGTATTGATCTCTAGGTTACTAGTGCTGCCCCCAGTTTTTATTTTTTTTTACATCTCGTTAATGAAGCCCACATAACCTTCTCATGTGATCGCATTTATGTATCAGAAAGAGGTATTATCAACAGGCAGAGTGTTTATTAATTATTTTAATAAGAGCTAGTTGGGACAGTGTACACTGAAATAAAAGAAAGCAAAATGCTGTTGTCATCTGATCTGTTGAATATTCACTGCTGACTGTGTGACACTATGTTTTTTAATTGCAGCTTGTGGAGAAACACTGCAAGATTCAACAGGTAACTTCTCCTCACCAGGATTTCCTAATGGTTACCCTTCTTATACACATTGCATATGGAGGATCTCTGTCACACCAGGGGAGAAGGTATTCTGTTTTGCTTTTTGTAAAGAATTCAACACTTTACTTTTCAGCCATGTTGCTCCTAACGAAACAGATTCCTCGAGTATTTATTATTGCATATGGAGCTCTAAAGTTTAACAGGATGGCTAAAGTCTCTCTTAATATGTAGTTAGTTAACAGAGCCTTTATTGTGTAATTAACATGCATGTTTCGCAACCCTTTGTGCTATAATTAAGGTATTAACTAATCTTATATTATTCGGTCTGTCCACTTTACTGGATGGGAGTTGTATGCTGATTGGCACCAACATGGCAAACAACTCTCCTCACAAGAGTAATGCACCACCACTCTGTTTCCTTAGATCTCATTTGCTGGCATAACTTTGACAGCAGTCCTTACTGCCTCTTGAGGTAAATGTGTTTTTCATACTTCTTTGAAGGAAAAAAAATTCTAACAACCTTTACCTTAAAAAAAATGCCATTTGTAATTGTAAGTCAAATTATTAAGCTGCTTTCAGCTTTCTCCATTACCCTCCCTTGTCTTGGCCAGGAGGCCTTATGTGATTTACAAAAAGATAGACTTTTGTTTCATTGTAGAGTTAACTAATAGCTGAGAATTATTCTTAACTGGATTGTTACCCTAACTGGATACCCATATAATAATTCTGTAGTTTGCTTTTTTGTGTAGTCTAGTTTATTTCTCTTGGTGCTTAGGCTTCCATTTTTTTTCTTGTTCCAAATCAGTATGGAAAAGACCTCATGGCTCAAGAAGTATGAATGTTGTGGTCACAAGATCAGTCCCCAGGACACCCATGACCTATGAGTAGGAGCAATGTGACATTTTCATGTCTTTACAGTGAAGGACTTGGAGGAGCAAAGAAATAAACTCCGTTGTCTTCCTCCTGATGATTCCCACAGATGGGTAAGGAAAAAAGAAAGCAGAAACACAGACTGCGGATTCTTCATCTCCAAAACAATCTAGGCCTGAATTTCAGACTTCATAAACTTCACTCATGGCTTTGAAGGCTCTGACATTAAGCCACCCGTATCAGGAACCTCAACAGGGACCAATTGTCAGAGCTCAATTGCCGCAGTCTCTTAAGGAGTCCTTCTCTGGAGAGGTTATCATCCATGATCCCTCTCTAAGGAAAAGAAAGGAAAGCTTTTCCTCATAGAAGGAATTTTCGTAATTCATGAAGTCCAGACTGGTATCTGCCATGTTGTCTGTCAGAAGCCCCTTGATGCAACATAATTTGAAGCACATGAGGGCATTTATAAAAGCATAGATTGACATGGATATCATACCATCACCGTCATTCTCTAGGGAGTAAACAGGCCTGAACTCCATTTCTCAGCCTCCTACACTCCTTCCACAACTCTGGGTCTGACACTGAGAGATTTGGTGCTTGCAGTGATCTAGGTGAGATCTGCAGTGGTGCGGAAAGGACTTGATCATTCAGCTCCAACTCATTTGGCCCCATAGAGAGACTAGGCCTGTTGGGCTCAAGGGGTTGATATCCATGTCGACACTATTTCTGTTGGTGCCATTCACTGTTTCCAATACCTTGGCTTTTGAACTCTCCATACTGAAGCCCTCTTAAGATCTGGGAGCAATCTTTTTTTATGACACCCTCTGTGCTGCCAAGGTCTGCTTATATAGACAACCACAGTCACCTCATCAGCATTTAAAATATTATAAAGAATGAACCCCACTGATGACATGACAGATTAAATGTGTCACCTCCTTTGGCTCCACTCCCCGGATACCCCTCAGACTTTTGTTTTTGGCACAGATCATGAGCTCCCTCTACAAAACTTACTGATACCTATCGATAAACTTCAGGAAAAGACAGCCCTCTGGTCAGATAAATCCTTCTCTCCCTTGGAAGACCCCTTACCTAAAGTACCGAAGAGGAAGTGTAAGAGGAGGCATTTAGTCTCCCCTGCAGAGTCCCTGACACAGGATTCAGATCTTGATGAAGGAAAGGATTTCCCACAATTCTCTCCAGATAATCCCAAATTTGGAGAAATTTTAGAAGAAAATCGGATAGATGGTTACTTGGCCTACTGAACTCCTCCTCCCCACACAAGGAGTTTTCCATTGGATGTTTTTTGATTTGCCTCTCCTACATCTTGAATGGTTCCCTCTGTTTGATAGCATAATTGACTTGGTAGTAGGAAAGGCTTGGTAAGAACCCCTTGTGGCTGAGACTGTTCCTAGGAAGCCAGACAAAATACTGTACCCTACTAAGGGCAGGCAATATTGGAGTAAGGGTTTCCTTGCTGACTGCATGGCTCTAGTGGCAGTGGCCAAAAGGGAGAGCATTCAGTTGTGATCTCATCTCGCTCTCTCCATCCCTCAGATAGGGATTCCAGAGTGATGGACAGAATGTAGAATCGAGCATATGCATTGGGGGGGGGGGGGGTACCTTTCACATAAGAGATGCACATGAACAGGTTCCAATGTGATCTAGGCATGTAGACCCTGGACACACTGAGATGACTAGTGACACCTGACACTTGTAGGCAGTGAGAGTTGCAGGTGACCACTGTACGTAATATCTCAACCACCTCCATGCAAATAGTAACATAATGTGGCTGATGTAGTGGCGAGAGCTGCCAAGATGAGCATCCCAATGAGGTACTATGACTAGCTGTGTGTGATTTGTGCAGAGAAGTTCAAGGTTTATTTCACAGATGCCCCTTTTGACAGGTCAATACTTTGGTTCCAGCATGAAGGACTGGAAGGAAGTATGCAAGAAGCAAAGCATTGTCCTCTGTGGGAGTCAAGAACAGTTCCCTAGTGGTCTTTTTCTAGGTGTCAGAAGAGTCCTAAGAATTTTAGTTCATAAGGTCCCACGACAGTTCTTTGACTAGTTTCAGGATAGGAGTGCCTGCAGAAGGATGCGGGAGATCCTTCAACAGACACTGTCCAGAGGTAAAGACGTTATGCAGATTCCGGATTTATGTTGTCCCTTCCAAGAAAGACAACAGCAGAATCCCTAGACTCTTGCCTAGATGTTGTACCTTAGAAACAGTTGTAGGGCTCATCTCTGCCTGCACCCGACTGAGTGGATAGTCATCATGTGGAACAAATCAGTCTGAGGGATAGTATCCAGAGGCTGTTACATTCCCTGTCACACCTTTTCAAAACTATCCTCACCTCCTTTCTCATATGTCTCACCCTGTCAAAAGGTAGTCAAAGAAATGGTCTTAAACTGTTAGAACATCAGACCAGTACTGTGTCTCGGAGACCTACATCAGTAAGTCAAGAAACATCTGAATGGTTTATGTGCAATCCATCCTTCCTGCATATTAGATATACTTTCGGGAATTGTAGGATGTCTACCTTTGAATCAAAATCACTAAGAGACCAGGAGATTCCTATTCTTCTGGGCCTGAGACAGTCATTACCAGTTTCATACTTTGCCATTTGGTCTCACTACTGCTTGTAGCGTGTTTACCAAGTGCACGGCAGTGGTTGCCTCTCACATGAGGACCCAAGGAATCCAGATTTTTATGTATGTAAATGACTGGCTGCTTATCTCTGTCACCAAGGATTAGCTTATCAAGCAGTGTTCTACCTTCTCAAACTTCAGCTGTCTATAGAAATCTCCATTAGCCAAGGGGAAGTCACAGTTGGAGCTGACTGAAACACTTGTGTTTATAGGATGCTATTTAAACACCTTCAGAAAGAGCCAAACTCCTTCAGGAACATGTTTTCCCCACTCAGTCTTCTGAGAAACTACTCTTAAATTGCTCTCCTCAAACTACCTTTCAAGCCCTCAAGAGGGCCTGATGGCGGTAATGGTATATGTAGTGCCACATCCCAAATATTACACAAAGATTCTTCAGTGGACACAGAGAGCTACATGGGCAAAACTTTCATATAATGTCAACATGCAGTAGGCAGCTGCCATAGCGGCTGGACAGCTGCAGCCCCACCATAGAATTCCAATTTTATTCTCTTCCTGCAGCCATGATCATCATGGTTGTCACCACCATGTGGTGGTGGTGGTGGACACTTTGTGTAGACCACTCGAGAAATGTTGTCTGCCAAAGAAACCTGTCTGCACATCATCATACTGAAGATGAGCCCTGTCCAGAGTTACTAGCATTACGGGACCTTCTCCCTTAGGGTGAGATCTCTATAAATAGACAGCATAGCTGGGTATGGTATATCAACAAGTTGGGAGCACCAAAGCATATAAGTCTAGCCATGCAACCCAAATGTGAACCACAAATTTGATTTATATTTGATTTATAAGAGGTGATTTACTGACTGCTTCTGTCCGTCAGAGACATAGGAGCCAGACCAGGGGTGAATTTTCAATTACCAATTCATTGGTTCAAGTTGCGCTTAAATAGGGATAGGGAGAAAGTCTGCTTCACATCTGTGCGGAGCCTGATGTTCATCGTGCATACAGCTGCAGTCATAACAGATGGGTTTTCCTGCCGTCAGGTGGGTCCTCGGTCGGCCGAATTCCAAAGTCTATGTCCGGCGTCAGATGTCGTCGCTTCTTCCCTGACGTCAGTGCGACAGGGGTGTAAAGGAACCAGCCGATGCCATTTTCTCCAGTCTTTCTTGCCGCGCGGTGCCCGAAGCAGAAGCAGTTCGCAAGTGCCGGTTGGCCAGCTCCTGAGATTATGAATATTTTACAACCGAAGACTTTTTGAAAGCTAAGTACCCCGTTGGGGAAACTATTCTTGCCTCAGACCGATGTCAGACAAAGTTAATAATTGCATTTCATGTGGGAAGCAAATACCGCATAAGGATTTCCATTCCCTCTGCATTCCTTGCTTAGGCCCAGACCACGATGTCTCGGCCTGTCGTTTTTGTGCTACATTCAACAGACGCACTATTAAGTGTCGGGCGGAGTTCGCCCAACACTATTTTGGCAAAAAGTTTAATTACATTATGTCGTCGGATACTCCGACTCCAGTTTTGAGTAAAAGACGCAAAGATAAGGACTGACATACAAGGTCCGCGACTTCTACCAACACCACGCTAAAGCCGACTGCAGGTGCTCCGGTTCTCAGCGAGGCGCCTACGCAGCCCCTGACTACCGATGACACTTCATTAGCGGTGTCTTCTGTGCCCGAGGTCGCAGGCGCTTTGGCCCACACCCCGACTACAGATACCAAAGCCACTCTTGGCGGGGAAACTCAGAGTTTAGACAGGCCTGCCACCTCCCAAGGTGTCTTCAGGCCATCTTCTTCTTTTTCCATTAAGGCCTTCACTAAATCTAAAGCAGCCATGCATACTAAAAGACAAGCTCCACAGGGCCCCTCTCAAGGCCCCATGCCTAAAAAGCAGATGCTCACAATGGCTGAGGATTTGATTACTCTTATCAGGGGTTCTCAACCCCCCTCGGACAAAAGGCCCAGAGTGGAGGAAGAATACCCTTCCTCGGACCAGGCCTCCATTACTTCAGAACATTCTGAGGATCAGGAACATTCATACTCCCCTTTTGAAGATTTTGATGCAGAGGAGTCCATTCCCTCTGTCCCCCCCCCCCCCCGAGGATTACTCTTTTGGGGAAACCTTGCATACCTTGAGGGAACACTTCCACTGGGAAGGCCAAGAGTATTCAGACTCCAAGAAAAGGCTCAGGGATTTCCTCTTGCTCCCTCAGCACAGGCCTCTGGCTATACCTCCTGTCTTAGACATACTAGATGATGTGTATTCAGAGGCCAGCCTTAACCCAGATTCTTTACCTCCAGCTCCAGTCAAGCCTGACAGGTATTACCGGGTTCCTGATTCACACCAATTCCTATACAAAAGCCATGAGGCTGACCCAGAAACTATTTCACAGGGTCCCAAGGGAATTAAGGCCTCCACTGCCAAAACTCCATTACCTTCAGAGAGAGATTCCAGAGCTTTAGAAAGGTGGGGGAAAACGGTATACACATTGGCCACCTTAACCATGAGGGCCACCTTAACCATGAGGGCATTAAACTGTCAGTTCCATATGTTAAAGTATCAACAGTTTTTGTTATCTCGGTTGAAAAGCAAAATGTCACAACCTGACCAACCAGACTTGAAGGAGTTGCAGGATTTGTTGCATAGTGCAGAGCAAGTGGGTAAACATACCTTGCAATTTGGTTTTGATGCTTTAGAGGCCTCGTGTAGAGCTGCTGTTACAGGATCAGTCATACGTAGACATGCTTGGCTCAAAGAACAAACCTTACCAGATCATGTCAAAGCAAAATTACTAGATGCACCTCTTCAAAAAGATGTATTGTTTGGTGTTAAAGCTTAGGAGGTATTAAAGAAAATGGAGGAAAAGGCAAAATCAATGCAAACAGTGAAAGATTTCCTACAGGTACAACCTCCACGTTTCAGTAGAAATTGGCCTTCAAAAAATTGGTCCTTTCCAGCCATGGACAGACCTCAAAGAGGTAGATACAGGCACCCGAGGGGTAGAGGGCAATCTCAAGGATCATTTAGAGGCAGACAATGGCAAGCACCTACACCAAGGGGTGGTAAGGATAGTTCACAGCCATTCAGAAAGCAGAACCAATGACTTTCCCCTTTGCATGCCAAGCAAGGCTCAAATGGCAGCACCTTTAGGCGGAAAACTGGCATTATTTTCGAAAAATTGGCATATTGTCACAAAAGACAAATGGATCCTGGACATTATAGACAGAGGCTACAGATTCCACTTTCACACCCTTCCAAAAATGAGAAGCATGCCAAACCTGCCACACAATCAAAGGGCAGAGGCACAAAAACAAATTTCAGATCTCATGGACATGAAAGCTATTCAAGAGGTACCTGCACAAGAACAGGGTCAAGGTTTTTATTCCAGACTATTCCTGGTACCAAGGAAGGGCAAAGATTGGAGACCTATTTTGGACCTATCCATCCTAAACACATATTTACTCGTACCAAAATTCAAGATGCTCACATTACAGCAGCTTCTTCCCATGCTGGGCTAGGAGTCTTGGCTGGTAACATTGGACCTCAAGGAGGCATACCTGCATGTCCCAATCAGACAAGATTGCAGAAGATACCTCAGATTTCTTGCAGGTTCAACCCATTATCAATTCTCTGCATTGCCCTTTGGCTTATCTACTGCGCCCAGAGTGTTCACGAAATGCCTGGCATCAGTAATTGCCTTTTGCAGACTTCAAGGGATACAAATATACCCATATTTGGACTGCCTGATCCAAGCGGATAGCAAACACATACTTCTGAAACACATGACGTTTGTAATAATGTTGTTGAATTCTCTGGGATACACAGTCAACAAAAAGAAATCAAGACTAATACCCTCGCAAACAATAATTTTCCTGGGTGCCAGCTTGGATACAAACACCCAGATGACCTACCTCACGCCAGAGAAACAAGGGCAACTAACTCAATACTTCAGCAAACTGGCAACCTTCAACAGGCTGACTGCAAGGAAAATCCTGCAGGCTCTGGGATTCATGGCATCTTGCATCCTGCTAATCCCATGTGCAAAGCTGCATATGAGGAAACTTCAATTGTACCTAAAAAACTTATGGTCACAACACAGCCACAGTTTGGAAACAATTATACCACTGATTCCATGTCTTCAAAAGGAATTTCTGTGGTGGGCTCAAGCATGCCAAAGAAACATAGGTCTCCCATTCTGCAAGCCTCAAGCAAATCAAGTCATCACAACAGACGCCTCAGACTACGCCTGGGGGGGCGCACATGACAGATCGGTGCATTCAGGGAAAATGGTCACAAAAAGAAAAGCACCGACACATCAATCAAAAGGAAATGCTAGCAGTAATAAATGCTATTATGGCTTTCAAAGACCTACTGCATCCAGGCCAGCTATTGATCAGGACAGACAACACCACAGTGATGTGGTACATAAACAAACAGGGAGGAACCCATTCATATCCCCTATGCAGGCTAGCCATATCTCTTCGGAACATGGCTCTGGAATTACAAATCAAACTTCAAGCACAGTTCCTGCCAGGCAAGGAAAACACGCTGGCAGACAACCTGAGCAGGAATATGACAGATCCACATGAATGGAAGTTGCATCCTCAAGTTTTTACAAGGATAATTCAAGCATGGGGAAGGCCAGACATAGATCTCTTTGCCTCCCACAGAAATTACCAATTGACAAAATTCTGCTTAAGGACCTTTCATCCACAGGCCTGGAAAGTGGACGCACTCTCTTTCAGTTGGACAACAATGACAGTTTATGCCTTTCCACCTCTTCCTCTGCTGCCCAAAGTTCTATTAAAAGCCAGAGCAGACAGACCAAAGATGATTCTCATTGCTCCAGACTGGCCAAGACAACACTGGTACCCACTCCTGAGGAGCGTGACGCATTCCCCACCATGGATCCTGCCTCAAATGCCTCTTCTACTGACTCAGCACAACTTCAAAACTCTTCACAGTCAGCTGAAAACACTCAATCTAGCCGCATGGAGGATTCCTTAAGTTCACAACAGACCCTACTCTCCAAGGAGGTGCAGGATGTCATTTTGGAGGCCAGAAGGCCTTCTACTAGAAAAGCCTACGCCGCAAAATGGAAACGGTTTTGTGCCTGGAATCAGAAAAAGGGTCAGAATCCTGGAATACTGAATTTACCTCAAATTTTACAGTACCTAGCTGAGATGCTAAGCAGTGGACTTTCATTCTCCTCCATCAAAATCCATGCCTCAGCCATTTCTGCAGAATACAACACTGATCCTCCTTTATTCTCTCACCCTCTCTTAAGACAGTTCCTCAGAGGGGCTAAGAATATGAAACCCCCAAGGAAGCAACCAGTGCCTGCTTGGGACCTCAATTTCATTCTAGAAAAACTGACCCTGCCTCCTTTTGAACCAGCTGCTTCAACAGAACTGCAATATTTGTCATGGAAAACAGCCTTCCTTCTGGCTATCACCTCAGCACACAGGGTTTCGGAACTACAAGCCCTCATGGCTGTGCAGCCTTTCATCATTTTCCATCAGGACAGAGTTTCCTTATGAACCAATCCTTCCTTTATGCCAAAGGTAGTATCCAGGGTAGCCTTGAATCAGGCTATCCACTTACCTACCTTTTACCCTAATCCACAAAACAAAGGGGAGAGACTACTACATTCCTTGGACATTCACAGACAGCTCCATTATTATTTGGACAGAACAAAGCCCTTCAGAAAATCAGAGCAACTCTTTGTGTCCTATGCTACAGGTGCTCAAGGGAAGCCTATTTCCAAACAGACAATCTCAAAATGGATAGCCCACTGCATGCGCTTTTGTTACTCTTTTCATGGTAAAACTGTGCCTACAGGAATCAGATCTCACCCCACAAGGGCCACAGCTACCTCTGCAGCTTTCCTCAGAGGGGTTCCTACCAAAGATATTTTGGAAGCAGCCACTTGGAGTTCTGTACATACTTTCTCCAAGCACTATCACCTACCATTATACTCCAGATCTAGAGCAGGCTTTGCCACTGCAGTCTTGCAGGGCATCCTGGCTCCTCCAAGTTCCACTTAGTGCCTACCACCCCTTTTTTAGCTTTGGGATTCTACCCATCTGTTATGACTGCAGCTGTATGCACGATGAACATAGTACAGTTTTGTACCTACCATAAATGTAGATGTTCGACTGCTAATACAGCTGCAGTCCAGGTTTCCCTCCCTCCTTCCCCTCTTGGGACAGGTCTAATGGCTAACATCTCCTCATACAACCTTATTGGGGTATTCTTTTATGGTGTATTTGCTTGCAACTACTGTTTTTTGATTATATTGCATTGCATTATTACATAAATTTACGTTTTGACTTCCTTCTGGGGGCACCTGACATCTGGGACAAGAAAAACTGAAGAAAATGGCGTCGGCTGGTTCCTTTATACCCCTGTCGCACTGACATCTGGGAAGAAGCGACGACATCCGACGTCGGACCTAGACTTTGGAATTCGGCCGACCGAGGACCTGCCTGATGGCAGGAAAACCCATCTGTTATGACTGCAGCTGTATTAGCACTCAAACATTTACATTTATGGTAGGTACAAAACTGTACTTTCCGGAGAATGGAATTCTCTGAGAAACATATCTATGTCACAGTTTAGTTCTTTTAATCTAGTAGTTCTGATGCGGTTTGTTTTGTGGCTGCACCAAAGGTATATCAAAATAGGGTCCAGGGATGCTTTATATGCTTGGCAAGATCACCTCTCAGAAATCTGCATGATACTGAATTGAGAGACAGGGCTTTGAGGTGATGTTTGATTATTGCTGCTGTAGATGCACCCTTCCTACACCCCATTTTGGTAAATAGTTTTTCCTGGATAAAAGTTTTGTAGTCATAACTTTGTCTTTTTATCAAGGCAGTAGCCTAACCTGTTTTGGCGAAGTCAGTCATGAAAATATTTGGCATCCAGACTGCTGTTTTCTCCCTTGGTAGCTCGAGCCACAGCAGTCTCGGTGCATGTGTGGTAGCTCGAGCCACAACAATCTCGGTGCATGTGTGGAAGGAATATCAGACTGAGCCAGCCATTATATCCATGGTAGGATGTAACCTCTATAGTTAAATGCTACTTGCAGTAGTCATATCAAACTTCTATTGTTGTGGTAAAAGCCCTTACACACACTGGTGCTTTTCTATATCCCAACTCAGAATAATTTCTTTGATTAAAATAATTTGCCCCCCCCCCCCCCCCCGCATTTTTGACAAAGTACCCCCTAGGGAATTTTAAAATCTACCAAATGATTTCATTTCCATGAAACATGTTCCCAAGTTCCCCTCTCTTTCCCATCCCATCTCCAGTAATTGCTTTCTACCCGTGGAAAATGTTTCTGAAATCTACTTAGGGTATAAAAATACCTATGCAAACATTTACATGCAGTAATCCTAAATCTTTCAGATTTTGGTGCATACTTGGGAGAAATAGAAATATACTTCCATTGTTCTTTTGCATATTGCCTTTCCATTCTCTCTCCCCAGTCTTTTCTAACCTCTTCTGATTGATTGCTGTAGTTGTCATGCATAGATGTTCTTCGTGTTTCACTGTTGCAGTCATTACACTTGGGTTATCCTGCTGGCAGGCTACCCTCAGTCGGCCTGAATTCCAAAGTCTAGGTCCGGCATCGGTTGCTGTCGCCTCTTCCCTGACATCAGTGCACCAGGGGTATAAAAGATGCAGCCGACGCCATTTTCTCCAGTCTTTCTTGCCACATGGTGCCAGAAGCATAAACAGTTCGCAAGTGCCAGTCGGCCGACTTCTGAGATTTTCGTGTTCAAATTTCAGATCCGAAGTCTTCAATAAAATCTAAGTACCCCATTGGGGAAACTTTTTTCTTGCTCCAGACCGATGTCAGAAAAAGTTAATAATTGTATTTCTTGTGGGAAGCAAATACCTCATAAGGACTTTCATTCTTACTGTATTCCTTGCCTAGGCCCTGACCACGACGTTGCTAGTTGTCAGTTTTGTGCTAGATTTAACCAATGCACTATTAAGCGTCGGTACGATTTTGCATTACATTATTTTGGCAGAAGATTTAATTATACGATGTTGGATAGCCATCCGACTACCGGAATTCACAAGAAACGCAAAGAAAAAGAAAAGGGCAGGCATCCAAGGTCCAAAACTGACAACAAGGCTTCTTCTAAGCTAGACGCCGGTTCCCCGGTTCTCAGTGAGGTGCCTTCGCAGCCCCTGACGCCCGGTATTTTAGAACCGCAGGCCGCTACCGACTCCCACGTGGAGTCGCCTAGGCTGCTGGAAACTCAGTGTATTGGACCTTAGGAGACTATTCCCTCAGATGGGTCTGGAGCCGCTGAGCAGGCATCGGCTTCTGAGGATGTTTTCAGACCAACTCAATTATACATTAAAACGACTTCAGCTTCAAAGGCAAAGACTAAAGCACCATTAAAGACAAAGAAACAAGTACAGCAATCTCATGGACAGGCCTCCATGCCCAAAAAACAGATGCTCAAAATGGCCGAAGATTTAATTACTTTAATCAGGGGCTCCCATCCCCCACCTGATAAAAGGCCTAGGCAAGAGACAGAATATGAATCTTCAGATCAGGTTTCCATTTCATCTGATTCCTCTTCTAATCAGGAATACTCTGTTCCTCCGTATGAGGATTCAGATGCTGAAGAATCTATCCCTTCAGCCTCTCCTGAGGATTACTTTTTTGGGGAAACCTTGCATACCATTTGGGAGCATTTCCACTGGGAGAGCTAAAATTTTTTAGAATCTAAGAAAAGGCTGAGAGACTTCCTTTTACTACCACAACACAGGCCCCTAGCTATTCCACCTGTGTTCCACCAATGTTAGACATTGCTGATGATGTGTTTTCAGAGTCCAGTCTGACCTTTGACTCCTTACCTCCAGCTCCTGTTAAGCCGGACAGGTACTACAGGGTTCCTGACTCTCATAAATTCCTTTTCAAAAACCCTGCTGCTGACCCAGAAACTATTTCTCAGGGTCCCAAAGGGGTCAAGGCTTCCACTGCAAAAAACCCTACCCCCTCTGACAGGGATTCTAGGGCATTGGACAGATGGGGAAAAAAGATTTATACTTCCGTTACCTTGGCTATAAGGGCTTTAAATTGTCAGTTTCATATGCTCAAATATCAGCAATATATTATGTCACTGCTTAAACAGAAAATGTTGACAAATTTTGAATGTGCGGAAAACAAAGAAATGCAGGATTTATTGCATGCAGCTGAACAAGTTGGAAAGCATACTTTGCAATGTGATTTTGATTCTTTGGAGGCCTCCTGCAGAGCCGCTGTTACGGGTTCTGTCATCAGGAGGCATGCTTGGTTAATGGAACAGTCTGCTTGATCATGTCAAAGCAAAATTATTAGATGCCCCATTACAGCATGATACTTTGGTGTTAAAACAGAAGAGGTGTTAAAGAAAATGGAGGACAAAGCTAAATCTATGCAAATGGTTAAGGATTTCTTACAGGTTCAGCATCCAAGATTTAGCAGACACTGGCCTACAAAGAATTGGTTCTTTCCAGTGTCAGACAGACCACAAAGGGGCAGATACAGACACCCAAGAGGCAGATCCCAGCCCCAAGGTTCGTACAGGTCTAAACAATGGGGTGCTTCTACCTCCAAAATTGGAGAAGACAAATCACAGCCATACAGGAAACAGTCCCAATGACTTCACCCTGCCTGCACCAAGCACTTATCTTCTGGCAGCACCTTTAGGGGGAAAACTAGCACTTTTTTCTCAAAACTGGCACATAATAACCCAAGACAAATGGGTCCTAGACAGTGTCACAAGGCTACAAGTTTCACTTCCATACCCTGCCAAGGACAAACGGTTGGCCAGACCTGCCAAGACATCAATGGGCAGAGGCACAAAAGCAAGTCTCATCCCTCATGGACATGAGGGCCATTCAACAATTACCAGAGCAAGAGCAGGGACAAGGATTTTATTCAAGACTGTTCTTGGTACCAAGAAAGGACAAGACCTGGAGACCAATACTGGACCTATCTATTCTAAACACTTTTCTGGATATACCAAAATTCAAAATGTTGACTCTACAGCAACTTCTGCCCATGCTGGGCAAGAAGGTTTGGCTTGTAACTTTAGACCTAAAAGAGGCATACCTGCATGTCACAATCAGACAAACATGCAGAAGATACCTCAGATTCAAAGCTGGCTCAATGCACTACCAATTCTCTGCACTGCCCTTTGGCTTATCTGCTGCACCCAGGGTCTTCACAAAGTAAGTGGCACCAGTAATTGCATTCTGCAGACAAAGAGGAATACAAATATATCCTTACTTGGATGACTGCCTCATTCAAGCAGAGAACAAGGACATTCTACTACAGCATCTGGCATTTGTAAAGAGATTTCTAACAGGCCTAGGGCACACAGTCAACGAAAAGAAATCAAAACTAGTACCCTCTCAAGAGATAATATTCCTGGGTGCAAGCTTAAATACAACTTCCCAGATGGCTTATCTCATGCCAGACAAACAAAGGCAACTGACTACCTATTTCAACCTGTTGGCAACAAAGACCCAGTTATCTGCAAAAAAAATTCTGCAGGCTTTGGGCTTCATGGTACCCTGCATTCTACTAATTCCATATGCGAGACTGTATATGAGGAAACTTCAGTGGTACCTAAAAAGTGTTTGGACTCAACATTGCCACAGGCTGGAAACAATAATTACTCTCATTCCCTGCCTGCAACAGGAGTTTCATTGGTGGGCGAAGGCTTGTCACCAGAACAAGGGACAGCCATTCACTTTATCCCCAGCCAGGCAGACATTAACAACGGATGCATCAGATTATGCCTGGGGGGCCCACATGGCAGGAAGATGTATTCAGGGCACATGGTCCGCAAACCAAATGCATCTATATATTAATCAAAAAGAGATGCTAGCTGTTCAGAATGCCTTGACAGCCTTCAAGGACCTACTTCATCTGGGACAACTACTGATAAAGACAGACAGCACCACGGTCATGTGGTATATAAACAAGCAGGGAGGGACTCATTCTTACCCCCTTTGCAGACTAGCCATGACTTTGTGGGACACAGCATTGACTTACCAAGTACATCTGCAGGCACAATTCCTGCCAGGAAAGACAAATACTCTGGCAGACAAACTAAGCAGAAACCTCATGGATCCCCACGAGTGGAAATTGGATCTACAAGTCTTCAGCATGATGACAAGGAAATGGGGATGCCCGGATACAGATCTATTTGCCTCTCCTCACAACTACCAACTAAAAAGATTCTGCACAAGGACTTATCACAGACAAGCATGGAAAGTGGACGCCCTATCTTTCAGCTGGAAAAGCTTAGCAGCATATGCCTTTCCTCCACTGCCTCTCCTCCCCAAGGTACTCCTAAAGGTCAGACAAGAGAAGCCAAAGATGATACTGATTGCCCCCAGACTGGCCCCGTCAGTAGTGGTATCCAAGCGTAAGGAACTTGTCTCAATGCCCGGCTTGAACCTTGCCTCAAATACCTCATCTACTATCCCAACAAAACAATCAGATCCTGCACAGCCAGCTAAAGACCTTAAATCTGGCAGCATGGCGGATAATGTAGAGATACAAAACGCGCCTCTCACTAAAGCTGTAATGGATGTCATTTTGGAGGCCAGAAGGTCTAGTACCAGAAAATCTTATGCTGGAAAATGGAAGAGATTCTGTGCTTGGAACCAGGCACAAGGAATTGACACAGCTGTACCAAATATTCCTCAGATTTTGCAATACTTAACTGAGATGCCCAGCAAAGGCCTATCCTTTTCATCAATTAAAATTCATGCCTCTGCCATTTCGGCTCATTACAATACAGAGCCACCAATCTTTTCTCATCCCTTGTTAAGGCAGTACCTCAGATGAGCCAAAAACTTAAGGCCTCTAAAGAGATCACCAATACCTGCATGGGACCTCAATTATGTTTTGGAAAAACTCACCCTGCCTCTTTTTGAGCCAACCGCTACAGCTGATATAAAGTTTTTATCTTGGAAAACAGCTCTGCTCCTAGCAATAACCTCTGCAAGATGAGTCTTAGAGCTACAGGCACTCATGGCTGTAGAACCTTTTATCATTTTTTATCCAGACAGGGTTTCTCTGAGGACAAACCCGACATTTATGCCTAAGGTAGTGTCCAGTGTGGCCCTTAACCAAACTATTCATCTGCCAACTTTTTATCCATACCCACAGAATAAGGGGGAGAGAATTCTGTATTCTTTGGACATGCACAGACAGCTACGCTTCTACTTGAACAGAACCAAAGCTTTCAGAAAGACAGAGCAACTACTAGTGGCATATGCTGCAGGATCACAAGGAAAGGCTATCTCAAAGCAGACTATTTCAAAGTGGATAGGCCACTGCATTCATTTCTGCTATTCACAACATGGCAAGCCAGTGCCTAAGGGCATTAGGCCACATTCAACCAGAGCAGCAGCCACTTCAGCAGCCTTCCTCAGGGGATTACCAAGAAAAGACATTTTAAAGGCTGTTACCTGGAGTTCAGTGCACACCTTTACAAAGCACTATCATTTATCACTCTACTCTAAATCCAGGGCAGGCTTTGCCACTGCAGATGTTCATCGTGTTACCCTGCTGCAGTCATCACACTTGGGTTATCCTGTTGTCAGGCGGTCCCGCAGTTTTTCGGTTTCTGTCGTCTCATTCCTGACGTCAGTGCGCCACGGGTACATATACTGCAACTGACGCCATTTTCTTCAGTCTTTCTTGCCGTGCAGTACCTGAAGCAGAAGCAGTTCGCAAGTGCCGGTCGGCCGACTCCTGAGATTTTCGAATTCGAGTTTCAGACTGAAGTCTTCTATAAAGCTAAGTACCCCGTTGGGGAAACTTTTCTTGCCTCAGACCGATGTCAGAAAAAGTTAACAATTATATTTCTTGTGGGAAGCAAATACCTCATAAGGATTTTCATTCTTATTGTATACCCTGCCTAGGCCCTGATCACGACGTCACTTCTTGTCGTTTTTGTACGAGATTTAATAAACGCACAATTAAAAGAAGACTTGATTTCGCACGACACTTTTTTGGCAGAAAATTTAATTATAACATGCCGTCGGAGCTACCGACTACCGGCGTGCACAAAAAGCGCAGGGATAAGGATCGACAGCCCAGGCCTATGCCCGATTCCGAGGCCTCAGTTGATCCGGTCTCCGGTTCTCCCATTATCAGTGAGGATCCGACGCAGCCTCTGACTACTGCAGTTGAGGAACCCGAGACTTCTACGAATATTTTGACGGAATGTACTAGGCCAACGCAGCCTTTTACTTCAGGCCTTACCGACGACTTACCTCCCAAGGACACCGGTATTTCTGAAACACCTTCGCTTTCTGAAGGCATTTTCAGACCGACGACTCTTACAGTCAAAACGTTTTCTAAACCGAAGACTCCTTCCAAATCGAAGAAAGCTTCACTTCAGTCTCCTGTTCAAGGCCCTATGCCTAAGAAACAGATGCTCAAGATGGCTGAAGATCTGATTTCTCTTATCAGGGGTTCCCAGCCTCCTCCTGAAAAAAGGCCTAGACAAGAGGAAGAATCTTCTTCCTCTGAACAACTGTCTATTTCTTCGGATTCCTCTGAAGACCAAGACTATACCTTCTCTCCTTATGAAGATTCTGATGCTGAGGACTCTATTCCCTCAGCTTCCCCTCCAGAAGATTACTCTTTTGGGGAAACTTTACACACTATGAGGGAACATTTTCACTGGGAAGGTCAGGATTACTCTGATTCCAAGAAAAGGCTCAGAGAGTTTCTTTTACTCCCCCAACACAGACCTCTAGCCATCCCTCCTGTTTTGGACATTGTGGATGATGTTTACTTAGAATCCAGTTTCAACCCTGACTCTCTGCCTCCTGCCCCGGCCAAGCCTGACAGATACTATAGAGTACCTGATTCCCATAAATTCCTTTACAAAAGCCCAGTAGCTGACCCAGAGACTATCTCCCAGAGTCCCAAGGGGGCTAAGGCTTCCATGGCTAAAAATCCAGTACCTTCTGAAAGGGATTCAAGAGCACTAGACAGATGGGGGAAAAAGGTTTACACCTCAGCCACTTTAGCTATGAGAGCTCTAAACTGTCAATTTCATATGCTTAAGTATCAGCAATTTATGATCTCTCAGTTAAAACAAAAGATAACAGCCCTTCCTCAACAATCTGAATTGAAAGAAGTACAGGATTTGTTGCACACCAACCGAGCAGGTAGGCAAACATACGTTACAATGTGGGTTTGATTCTTTGGAGGCCTCCTGCAGAGCAGTGGTCACTGGTTCAGTTATATGTAGGGCATGCCTGGTTAAAGGAACAAAGTCTGCCTGAACATGTTAAAGCAAAACTACTAGATGCTCCCTTGCAGCAGGATGTTCTTTTTGGTGTTAAAGCAGAAGAAGTTTTAAAGAAAATGGAAGATAAGGCAAAATCAATGCAGACAGTCAAAGATTTCCTACAGGTACAATCCCCTCGCTTCAGCAGAAACTGGCCAACCAAAAATTGGTCCTTTCCAGCCACTGACAGGCCTCAGAGAGGTAAATACAGGCGCCCAGGGGCAGAGGACAACCACAAGCTCAGTATAAACATCGCCAATGGACAACTCCAACCCAGAAGGGAGGAGAAGACAGGTCTCAAGCCACCAGAAGGCAAACTCAATGACTTGCACCTCAACTGGCCAAACAAAGCTCTCTTGTCAGCCCCCCTGGGGGGAAAACTAGCATTATTTGTAGACAACTGGCACATGGTCACAAAGGACAAATGGGTCCTAGACACAATTTTACGAGGATACAGATTCCACTTTCACACCTTGCCAATAAAAAGAGGAATGCCAAACCTGCCACAAAATCAAAGGGCAGAGGCTCAAAAACAAATTACAGCTCTCATGGCCATGAGAGCCATTCAAAGGGTGCCAACTCAAGAGCAAGGCCAAGGATTTTACTCAAGACTATTCCTAGTACCCAAGAAAGAAAATGCTTGGAGACCAATTGTGGACCTTTCAATTCTAAACACTTACTTACAAGTTCCCAAATTCAAGATGCTAACATTACAGCAGCTACTTCCCATGTTGGGCAAGGAAGCATGGCTGGTAACGTTGGACCTCAAGGAGGCATACCTGCATGTCCCTATCAGACAAAGTTGCAGAAGATACCTCCGTTTCATTGCAGGTTCAACCCATTATAAATTCTCTGCATTGCCCTTTGGCTTATCTACTGCACCCAGAGTATTCACAAAATGCCTGGCACCAGTAATTGCATACTGCAGACAAAGAGGAATTCAAATATATCCATACCTGGACGACTGCCTCATCCAAGCAGAAAGAAAAGACATTTTCATGCAACATCTGACTTTTGTTAAGCATCTACTAAACTGTCTGGGGTACACAGTAAACAAAAAGAAGTCAAAACTAGTACCCTCAAAAAATGACATTCCTGGGTGCCAGCTTGGACACAACGGCCCAGAAGGCTTATCTTACTCCAGACAAGCAATTACAACTGACTCAATATTTCAAGACAATGGCAACAAAGACCCAATTAACTGCAAGAAAAATTCTGCAGGCTTTGGGCTTCATGGCATCTTGCATTCTGATAATACCATTTGCAAAACTGCATATGAGGAAATTACAATGGTACCTAAAAAGCGTATCGTCTCAACACAGCCACCGCTTGGACACAGTGATATCTCTCATTCCCTGCCTTCAACAGGAATTTCTATGGTGGGCACAGGCATGTCACCTCAACAAGGGTCAGCCTTTCACCTTGCCCCCACCCAGGCAAACTATCACAACAGATGCTTCAGACTATGCCTGGGGGGCTCACATGGCAGGACAATGCATTCAAGGCCTATGGACTGCAGAACAAAGAAAACTGCACATAAACCAAAAAGAGATGCTAGCTGTACAGAAAGTTCTGACAGCCTTCAAGGATCTACTACAACCTGGACAACTGGCAATAAAGACAGACAACACCACAGTAATGTGGTACATAAACAAACAAGGGGGCACACATTCCTACCCTCTTTGCAGGCAAGCAATAATCTTATGGAACACAGCTCTGACCTACCAAGTCCAGTTACAAGCTCACTTCCTGCCAGGACAGAAAAACACATTGGCAGATGACTTAAGCAGAAACATCAAAGATCCCCACGGGTGGAAGCTAGACCCACAAATATTTGCAATGATAATTCAAAGATGGGGCCTACCAAATATAGACCTGTTTGCCAGTCCTCAAAACTACCAGCTGACAAAATTTTGTACAAGGACATTCCACCAACAAGCTTGGAAAGTGGATGCTCTCTCCTTCAGTTGGAAAAACCTGACAGCATATGCCTTTCCTCCATTACCTCTTCTCACAAAGGTTCTTTTGAAGGTCAAAAAGGAGAAACCTCAAATGATTCTCATAGCCCCAGACTGGCCACGCCAGCACTGGTACCCGCTATTGAAGAATATGGCTCACAGTCCACCATGGATATTGCCTCAAATACCTCATTTGCTCACACAGCAAGACAAGCAGATTCTACACAAACAGATCAAAACCTTAAACCTGGCTGCATGGCAAATCAATTAAGCAGCCAACCAGCCCCTTTTTCACAAGCAGTTCTGGATGTTATTCTAGAAGCCAGGAGGCACCAGGAAGGCTTACTCGGACAAATGGAAAAGGTTTTCTGCTTGGAATCAAGCTAAAGGCCTAGATACAACTCAGCCTCATATGCCTCACATTCTGCAGTATTTAGCGGAGATGTTGCATAAAGGACTTTCCTTCTCCTCAATTAAAATCCATGCTTCAGCTATTTCAGCTCACTACGACACGAATCCACCTTTATTTTCAAATCCACTCCTAAGACAGTTCCTTAGAGGGGCAAAATTAGACCACATAGAAGAGCTCCTACACCTACATGGGACCTCAACTTTGTTCTGGAAAAACTAACATTACCTCCCTTTGAACCAACTTTTTCTGCAGACCTTCAGTTCCTGTCTTGGAAGACTGCCCTGCTCCTGGCAATAACTTCTGCTAGGAGAGTTTCAGAATTACAGGCACTTATGGCAGTGGAACCTTTCCTCATTTTTCATCTGGACAGAGTTTCTCTATGGACTAATCCTTCCTTCATGCCTAAGGTGGTTTCCAGCGTAGCTTTAAATCAAACCATCCATCTACCCACTTTCTTCCCCACTCCACAGAACAAAGGTGAGAGACTCCTACATTCCTTGGACATTCACAGGCAGCTTCAATATTACTTGGATAAAACTAAAGCTTTCAGAAAAACTGACCAGCTCTTTGTTTCCTATGCTACAGCTTCTCAAGGGAGGGTCATTTCCAAGCAAACCATTTCTAAATGGATAGGCCATTGCATACGTTTCTGCTATGCCCATCATGAGAAACCAGTTCCTCCTACCATTAGACCCCACTCTACCAGGGCAAAAGCTACCTCTACAGCCTTTCTCAGGGGGGTTCCTACCAAGGAAATTTTAGAAGCTGCAAATTGGAGTTCTGTACACACCTTCACCAAACACTATCACTTACCTCTTTATTCTAAGTCCAGGGCAGGCTTCGCTACTGCAGTTCTGCAGGGACTCATTACCTCCTCTAACCCTCTATAATGCCTCCATCCTATCTTAGCTTTGGGACTCAACCCAAGTGTGATGACTGCAGCAGGGTAACATGATGAACATAGTACAGTTTTGTACCTACCATAAATGTAGATGTTCGAGTGTTCACCCTGCTGCAGTCCAAGTTACCCTCCCTCCAACCCCTCTGATCTACTGGCTAAACCTATGCTATGCCTTACTGATGTATTTGCTTATAGCTGAAGGGTTTTTGTGTCTATACAGTGTTCTCACTTTTTGGTACTGATTTGGATCACCCTTTTGGGGGCACCTGACATCTGGGGCAAGAAAAACTGAAGAAAATGGCGTCGGTTGCAGTATATGTACCCCTGGCACACTGACGTCAGGTATGAGGTGACAGCAACCGACGTCAGACCAAGACTTTGGAAATCCGGCCGACTGCGGGACTGCCTGACGACAGGATAACCCAAGTGTGATGACTGCAGCAGGGTGAACACTCGAACATCTACATTTATGGTAGGTACAAAACTGTACTTTCTGCAGGGCCTCATAGCTGCTCCTAATGCTATTTAACTCCAGCCTCCCAACCATAGCTTTGGGATTCAACCCAAGTGTAATGACTGCAACAGTGAAACATGAAGAACATAGTACAGCTGTGTACACTTGCCATAAATGTAGATGTTAGAGTGTATTCACTGTTGCAGTCCAGGTTACCCACCCACCATCCCCCATATCTTTGCTGCAACTTATCTGCACTTCTCTAATCTATACAACCTATGTGGTGTATTTGCTTGTAAATGAAGGTGGTATATATTTTGGTGCATGCATGTTTTATTGGCATATTTTTAGCCTACCCTTTTGGGGGGCACCTGACATCTGGGGCAAGAAAAACTGAAGAAAATGGTGTCGGCTGCATCTTTTATACCCCTGCCGCACTGACGTCAGAGAAGAGGCGACAGCAACCGACGCCAGACCTAGACTTTGGAATTCAGGCCGACTGAGGGTAGTCTGCTAGCAGGATAACCCAAGTGTAATGACTGCAGCAGTGAATACACTCGAACACCTACATTTATGGTAAGTGTACACAACTGTGCTTTTTCTATTCCCTACTCATTATCTTTTTTTAACCATATGGAACTGTTGTTGACTCAACTATAAATTCAAATAGAGTTGGTCTCACTTCCCTATCCCTTTCTCTTTGCCTGTACTTTATCAATCCATGGTAGGGAGGGCAATCAATAACCTGCAGTTCAGACTTCTGCTTGGTCTCATCCCACTCTATAACATTCCCCACCCCTAGTTATTTGTTCGCAATGTCTCAGCTCCTTTGCTAATGTTTTACAACAAGTTCCATCTCCCTCTTGTCTGTTTTCTATGCTTCTGCTTGCAGTCATCTCTATCGGTAAAGTCTCTTTTCTCCACTCCTGTGTTGGCCTAGTTTTCAAAATACTTTCAGTTGGTTTGCCAATACAATGTTCTGTATGGATACAGTATTTTGTAAGGTTGCCTTTGTTCACCTTAAGGACCAATTCTACTTACTTTATGTTGTACCCACCCCACCCCATTTCAACATAATTTCTTTCCACTTTATTTATAGTCTTATGCCTGTGTTGTATGAGTTTTAACTCTGTAGTTCTAAATATCCAAACCACCTTGTTGTATGGTGAGAAGGGGTCTATATTAGATAAATGAACATTTGAAAGCTCGACTTTCAAATGGTCGACACCATGTGATTGAACTTTTAAAAGTTCAATTATCTAATAAAAAAAAATAAACTACACAAAACACCCACCTGAACATTTTAAGCAGGGGGGCAAGCACACCCCACACCCCCCTCTTTAAATATACCAACTCCAAGATCGCACTAGAGTGCAGAAAAGGGAAATTTTCCCATTACACGCTGTACTGAGATCTCCATTACAATGACCGAACATTCAAAAATCCGATCATATGGTGTCGACCATATGACGCTCGGAATTTTGAATGTTTGAACAGTCAATATAGACCAGTGAGAAGCAGCTTATTCCACTTAACTGCTGCCCTCTTATCCTCCCAAATGAATTTTTTCAATTCTTTATTATGGTCCACAACTTCTCCTCTAGTTGATAAAAATATTCCTGACCTGTATATCTTACTAAAGGGGCTAGAAACAGTATTACTACTTCTGTTTTACTCTCCAAATCCACTGATAAGAGTTTCCGAAGCATTTGAGTTGGGCTTTAGAAACTGATTTACGTAGACACAGTAAGGCACTGCTAGGTTTAATGCTGTTGGCTGCCAAGAAAGCAATTACTAGAAAATGGAAATTAAAAGCTAAACACTCCATAACAGAGTTTTTGAATGTTGTAAAGGAAACAAGAGAATTGGCAGTGGGATCTTTAGAAAAGGGACGTAGTGGAACAGTACATGCAGAATAATGTTCTGGAGGTACCCTTGAGCAGTCTAAGTAATCTTAAATTGATAAGAAGTAAACCATAAATGTATAATACATGAAGAGGAAAATACATGTAACAGTTTTTTTTTTTTTTTTTTTTTTTTTATAACTGAATGTGTATCCATGTCACTGTGTAATTAATGTGTGACATTGATAAAGGTCCTCAAAAATAGGTCAGTTTTTCAGTAATGCCTCAAAGACCACAAAATACAGGTAGGGAATCTGCACTGATATGCTGTCATCCAGTGCTTCAGTGACTTAAGAAAATCTAACACATTTAGTAGGCAGGATCTGCCTTTTACAAAGCCAAATTGTTTACGATCAAGGGCTTGTAAGGTGCCAATGTTAATGATTATGAGCTGAATAATGAGACATTCCACTACTTTCCAAATTATATTAATAAAGCTAATTGATCTGCAGTTCCTGAGGGTTGGCATCAGGCCTGCCTTTGTAGGGCATATCACTGTAATTGTCCTTCAACTCTTGGGCACATACATATGCACACACAGTTGAGAGGCTAAGACCAAGTAAGTTTGAGTGAATCAGTGAGGTTGTGTTTTGTACTAGCAAGTAGACAGCTTTGTCAGGTTTCATGTAGCTAGTGTTTTAGGTTGTGGAGAGGGGTTTTAAGGCTTTTTTCTGGGGTGATTATACGACTGAATGGAGTGAGGGGATGAACATAGAAGAGACAAAGGGCTAGCTTTACTGTTACCATTAGCAGTCCTCAGAACGGTACCCCACTCAACACAAAGTTGGGGACCAAGGGGATAAAAAAGTGTCTTCTACATTTGAATGGGTATGCACACACACAGATGCCTGCCGTTCCTTCAAAGTGTAACAAGAGCTTAAGTGAGCTGAATGCAGGTTCAACCACTAACACACACACACTTTCATTTAAACAGCTGCAGTGTCACCCTACTGCAGCTGTTTAAATGAATACCAGTATAGCACTCCCACACAATTGGCAATTTGGTTGCATTATTGATTATGCCCTCTGACAACTGGCACTTGGTGCTGGTTCCCATTTCATTCTTCCCTAGCCAGGGATAGAAATTTGACCTATGTTTATTTACAAATGTGTTTATGTCCTTGGGGTCAAATTCAGTGATACCATTGGAGATCCACTCAGTATAGTGCTGAGTATGTTTGCTAAAATTCTTGACCTAGTTAAAGAATTTGCAGTTATCTTTCAATGAGGTGACAAAGCTTAATTAGCACTTGGCTCTGAAGGTGTTGGCCTTGCATCTGGATTCTTTGGCTTACCCTTTGATATCCCTTTTAGTATGGGTCTTTCTCTGAAAAGAAACAAATAATGGTACAGGTTCCTCTGACTTTTGCAACATAGCATTATGCCTGACATCCTGGGCACCTCTCTGGGGTCAGCTGTTGTAGAAGGTTTTACCTTTACATAGGCGAAACACACTTGTGCGATTGCTCATATGAGTGAATCATAACCACGAAAAAACAAAAACGTGACCGTTTCCAGTGTTCGAAAATCAGCAAATCGAAAAGCAGATTCGCTGATTTTCGAACATAAATGTCTAATAAGAAATGTAATGAAGTATAATGCAGGGGGGCAAGCCCTCCTGCACCCCCCACACCCCTCTACTTTAATATACTAACTCCAAGATCGCACTACAGTGGGGAAAGGGTCCATTTTCTGACCCCCACTGTAGTGCAATCCACCCCAAAATGCTGAATCTGCAGTGAGCGAATGTCACTGTGCATTCGCTCATTGCACATTCGAAGCATTTTGCATTCGTTTGCAAACTTTGCAAATGTCCTTTCGAGCATCTGCTGTTTGCCTGTGTGCAGAACTCACATATGAAGGTAAACCATTGCAGAAGCCTGTCCTACAGGACATGCATTCACCTGAAGCTAACTCGCATGTTTGAATAATTATGCAACCACTCAGTTGCTGTTATTCAAACATCATAGTTATGCACACAGCTATGTTTTCTGAAAGTACACCATTTTGCCCATTTAGTATCCCTATTCTGCTGTTAACTGCAAACCCTTCTTAACCTTCTGCTTAATCCTACAGATAGTCTTTCTTCTCACCTGAATTGAAGTACATTGTGTCTATATTAAAAGTTCTTGCATTCTTTGACAAGTTTTTGACATTACAACCTTTTCATGAAGTTCGTCAACTGTTGCAAGCATCTGTTAATGTACTACTATGGATAATATGCAGTACGTTGTCTTTCAACTGCTTCTGTGTCCACTTAGTTAAGATAACTTATCTACTAATTTTTCTATGCTCATCATAGAGCAGAACTAAATGTCTGTGTGGCATACCATAGAAGTAGTAAAGTTAATTTAAGTCAGGGAGAAAGTGGGAGCTCTGAAATAACTCTTAATAGACTGTGTTTTGTTTTACATGTGGAGAGGTGTATTTAATATTTTTGCTTGAAACTGTCAGTCAGTACATGCAGTGAAAGAAAAAAAATGACAGCTCACTAGACTATATTATTGTGTTATAGCTTACTGTTAAGTAACAGAGAACAGTCATGGCTTTATCCATGATCCTGAATGATTATTCACTAGCTATTAAAACCTGCAAAATAACTGGTGTGGTATGGCTGACATTTTTTATGCCATACAGCATGTACTGTGCTGTTTTTTGTCCTTAAGATAAATATGTTACAATCTTGTCATTCATATGTTTGTCAGGAATGATCATTCAAACTGTACAACTGACAGTAATGTTCTAGAAGTATTCAGCCTTGAATGTGTGGCAAATGGGCATTGCTGCCTTGGATTTTGTTCATTGCCTGCCACACCAAAATAAGGTTCTTGAAGTATCACTGGAGAGCAATACTATAACTACTGATTTCACAGTATTTCATATACTTCATTATCAGACCAATGATGTGAAGTTGTTCTATCTCCCCGTTCATTCTTACAGATGGGTTTGGAGCCGATCCTCGGCTCAGAGTCGGCCTATTACAAAGCTCGAGGTCTTCAGACAGCTTGAGGCCAAGTCCGTATCCCATGATGCACCTTGACTTACCTCAGATCTAGTTTACTGCTGCAATAGATCGGAGGTTTCCTTGCATGCACAACTCGGGCCAGTATAGTTTTTTTTTTGATAATATCTAGCTAAATTATTTCTCAATATATTTACAGTTAGTATTTAATAGTTATAGCTTTTATAGCTTATTAGTAGATATATTTCTTTTCTTTTTGGCCTTCGTTTTTTCTTATAGGCCTTTAATATTCCCTTCCCTTTGGTGTGGCTTTAGAATATTATATAGCTTGTAGTTTAAATAAGTAGTGTGTGTGTGTTTTTGAACAGTCATAGTTAAGTCACAATATATTGTTGTTCAGCCCATTTGTTGTTTAGGGCTTATTTCACTAGTTTAGTTTTACTAGTTTAACTTTTCTAATTGTGTGGGTGTGTCTAGTCTCTTTAAAGAACAGTAGATTTTTCTGGATACTGTATATTTGATTATGGCTGACCAGGAGAAAGATAAGCATCCTAATTCAGGCTTTAAAAAGTGTCCAAAATGTGGACAGAAGATGTCTGTGACAGTCAAATTAATTGCGTATATTGTCTTGGAGCCTTGCACTTACAAGAAAGCTGCTCCATTTCCCAATCTTTTTCCTCCAAAGTTCTTCAGGAGAGAAAAAGAAAACTCATAGATAGAGGACTTCTGAAATTGTCTATTCGGGAAGCTTTGAGTGACCAGGATAAGTCTAGTAAGTCTTCAAATTCTTCAAAGGCTTCTTCTTCTTGTGAAGTAAAAAAAATCTGAGAAACCGTCGATGTCGGCTCCACAGCCCGTGGAGCCGAGCGTCCTGTCTTTTTGGAGCCGATTCCCAGTCCTGGAACCGGTGTCTGAAGTATTAAAGTCTCTGATTCTCCAGTCAGTGCCTCCATTCATTCATTCATCTCAGTCCTTGATCAGCCTATATGATTTGGATGTGGATTGTGTGGTGCAGAATTTTCTACAGGCACCGATGTTTGCTAAATTTTTATTGGCTCCGACCCAACTGGTTTTGGAGCCGAAGACTGTAATGCCATTGACTTCCTTTCTTCCCCCGAGCCATACTGGTCCTTCAGAGCCAAAGGAGTCAGACCTGATGATTATTGAGCCTTTGGAGCCAACGCCTGTTCCAGTGCCATCAGTTCCATTTACTTGGACTTCCTTGGTGCCTATCAAGGAGTCTAAGAGCCAACACTCTCCGGTCGAGTCCAGGGAAAATAGTCAGACTGACTTGTCAGTTCCAACTTTGCCTTTTGAGGCCTTGGCTTGTATGAGCTTGGCTCCTACCTGTGGTTCGGAGGCCATTGTCCCAGTGCTGAGGGGATCGGTGGTTTCTTCGGATCCAGTGGTCCCCTCTCATCGGAGCAGAGGTGCCTTTGAAGCCATGAGGAGAGTGATGTCTCCTAAGACATCTACAACTTCAGGTCCAACTTACCTCATCCCCAAAAGCACCCGTGTCCACTTCTGCCTCATAGATCCTGTCAAAGTGTAGAGACCCTGAGCCTCAGGAAGCCCCACCGGGTGGCCCCTGCTCTTTCTAGACTTCACCAGAAGTTCCCACTGATGAGGTTCCCAAGAAGAGAATTTGCAAGAGGAAGCACCTAGACTCCCCACAGGAGTGTCTCGCATCTGACACTGACTTTGATGAATCAGAAAGGTCCCCACAGTCCCCCTATGAAGATATCTCATTTGCTGAGATATTAGAAATCCTTAGGCAGAGGGGTGGCTGGAAGTCCACCAACCCTACTGAAGATGAGTTGGTTCTCCTGAAGGCTTTTGTGTCTCAACCCTCCACCTCTTAGGTGTCCCCACCCTTCGATGAGCTCATGGAGCTGGTCTCACGAAGGGAGTGTGAGTCTCTGGACACCATGGAGCCTGTCCCTTGGAGGCCCAATAAATTTATTTCTGCCCCTCAGGGTAAGTCCTTTCTTACCAAGGGAGTACCAGTTGATGCCATGGTGGTGGCGGTGGCAGACACCAAAAAGGAAATGTCAGAGACTTCTTCCTCTATCTAACCTCCTAACAGAGACTCTAGGATCATGGATAGAAACAGGAAGTGCATGTACAGTTCAGTTTGCCATGTGTTCACTGAACTCTCTCACCCATTGTACGCGACTGAAAAGAGACCTCCTAAAAGAGCTTGGAGATACTCTTCAGGGTACAGTAGCTGCAGGAGCCTCAGACAAAGTCTCCTCCCAACTTGCTACCCTCAATTCCATAGTGAACTCATCCATGCACCTCATTTCATTTGCAGCTGATGGAATGAGTAGGACAGCAGGTACAGGAATTGCTCTCGGGAGACATTCCTGGATGCACTTGTGTTCCTTCACGGAGCCCTTTAAGTCATCCTTTGTCAACACCCCTTTTGATGGCTCATCCCTTTTAGGGCCCAAAGTTAATGAAACTTTGACCAGGTGTGAGCAGGAAGGAAAGGCTCTGTCTGCCGTCAGACTCCGTTTTTCCACCCCTACTAGACCCTACCCTAAGGGTCAAAGAGGAGGAAAGATGTGGTTCCAAAAAGCTCAAGGAGCCTTTCTGGACACACATGGTGAGCCCCCTTCCAGGGGCAGAGGAGGCAGCAATAATGGAAGACACCGCCCTCGTGGCAGAGGGGGTCCACAAAACCAGGACAACAGGGAAGCCCTACCAGCGCTTCTGAATGGAGGCCCAACTGTCCTGTTCTGGAGGCAATCAGGGGTCACTTATCTTTGTATCCAGATGCCTGGCTCAAAATAACAAATGACAACTGGGTACAAAGTATAGTTTCCAGAGGATATTTCATTCCTTTCGCTACTCCCCCTCCATTATCAACCAAAATCCCGGACATTCCACCCAGTTACAGGAAACCAGCAACAGTAGAGGTCCAAACGTTGCTAAGAAAGAGAGTCATCTCATCCAACCAGTCCCAGCAAACCAGACAGGATCCGGAACTTACTCAAGATTCTTTTTAGTTTCAAAAAAGACAGGGGACTGGAGACCTGTTTTGGACCTCAGCAGACTAAATAGATCTGTCTAGAAAGAGAAGTTTCGGATGGTCATGCTTCAGTCGATACTTCCCTTTTTAGAGAAAGACAATTGGATGTGCTCGATAGATCTACAGGATGCATACTACCATATAAAATGGCCAGACCACCCAGGGATTATCTGCGCTTCTGGCTGGCAGCCTATCATTGCCAAATTCGAGCCCTGCCCTTTGGTCTCACTACAGCCCCCAGAGTGTTCACCAAATGTATGGCAGTGGTCATGGCTCACCTGAAGCGTTTAGGATTCCAGGTGTTTCCGAATTTGCTCCTCACCGCCACCACCAGGCATCAGCTAATGCAAGCCAGGGACACCACTCTTACTCTCTGCAATCATCTGGGCATTACCATAAATTCAGAAAAATCTGCCTTGTCGCCATCGCAACATATCATTTTTATCAGAGCAGAATTGGACACCACCACCACCACTTTAAAACTTCCAGAAGAAAGAGTTTTACTACTTCATCAGCAGGTCCACAACATCATATCTAGAGACAAGGCTCCAGCATCAAAAGTGTTGAAGTTGTTAGGCATGATAGCAGCTGCAGTATTAGCGATACCATTGGGTCGCATGCACATGCGGATTCTATAATGGCTGCTATTCACTCAATGGTCTTACCAAGAGCTCCCAATGTCTCATCTCATAATTATCACAAACACTTGCAAAAAGGATCTTCGGTAGTGGTTGACCTCTCTTCTTGTAATGATAGGTCGTCCTTTTATCTTATGCTCACCAGCGCCCACAGTGACCATGGATGCTTCCCTGATTGGGAGGGGGGGATTTTCAGGAAAGAACAGCCCAAGGCACATGGACCGAACACGAGACACATCTGCATGTCAATGTCCTGGAGATGACAGTGGTACGTTTGGTGTTGCAGTACTTTCAGGATTCTCTTCCTCTTGGGACAGTTGCGATTCAGACGGACAACATGTCAGTGGTCTGGTACTTGAACAAACAAGGAGGAACCAGGTCTTACCCCCTTTGTTGCAAGGCTGTAAGACTATGGCAGTGAGCTACATCCACCCAGCACTTTCTGATAGCAACGCACATCCCGGGGAAATCCAACGTGATTGCAGACAAACTGAGCAGGGCAATTTTGTTGCCTCAAGAGTGGACCCTCAAAAAAGAGAGAGCGGAGAGAATATTCCGAAGGTGGAGCCAGCCTTGCTGTGACCTTTTTGGCTCCCACATGAACACAAAAGGCAGAAGTTACTTTGCCCTGATTCCCCCTCCAGGAGAAACCCCAAGGGATGCACTCATACACAATTGGCCTCCGAGTCTCCTCTATGCATTCCCACCAATTCCCTTGATACCCAAAGTACTACAGAAAGCAAAAGCCCTGGAAAGGACCATCATTTTAATAGCCCCTCATTGACCTCATCAGATTTAGTTCCCCTTCCTTCGACTTCATATGTTGGAAGAGCCTTGGATCCTGGACCCAGTTCCAGACCTTCTGATGCATTCTTCGGGGGCTCTTCATCCCTCTCTTCAGTCCCTGAAATTGACAACTTAGCTGCTCCAATTCCCAACATAGCCAGATTCCATAACCTCTCAAATGAAACCCAGCATATTTTGATATCTTCTCACAAGTCCTCTACTAGAAAAGTGTACCTTAGCAAATGGAGAAGATTTTCTACATGGGCTTCTCAAAATAACATTGATTCCTATCAAGCCCCCATTTCCGCAATCTTAGAATTTTTGACTATGCTTTTCAATAAAGGAGCTGTGGCAGCTACAGTTCAGGTACAGCTGGTTGCCATCTCTAATTTTCACCTTGGCTTTGAAGGATAAAACATAATGTCACACAAGCTATCTAAAGCTTTTCTCAAAGGGACTTTCCATCTCAGACCACCTGTGAAGTCCCCTTATACCCCACGGAACCTATATTTTATGCTTTCCCACATTATCCTCCCACCTTTCAAGCTTGCTTCCACATGTGATTTGAAATATTTGTCTTGGGAAACTATCTTTTTAGTAGCCATCACATCTGCCCATAGAGTATCAGAGCTACAGGCCTTGTCCATAAAGCCTCCTTATTTGTTTTTCCATGCTGACAGAGTGTCCCTGCGAACAAATCCTTCATTTTTACCTAAAGTTTGTACTGAAGCTAACCTGAACCAGATCATAGAGTTACCAGTGTTCTTCCCCAAACACACCAACAACTTAGAGTATATACTGCACAAACTTGATGTTCATAGACAACTCAGATTTTACCTGGCTAGAACAAAAGAGTTCAGAAAATCAGGACAACTTTTTGTTTCCTTTTCAGATTCTAGGAAAGGTATGCTAGTGGCAAAAACAACACTATCTAGATGGCTATCTGATTGTATCACTTGCACTTATTCAGCTGCCAACTTACCCTTATATCATAAAATTAAGGCTCATTCTACCAGAGCAGCGTCCACATCTTTGGCTTTTTCTTCTAGGCTTCCTATAGACAACATTTGTGCAGCAGCCACTTGGTCAAGACCTCATAACTTTATCACTCATTACAAAGTTGACAAGGCCTCCATGGACAGGGCTTCCTTTGGTTCTATTGTCCTGAAAAACGTACTCCCATGAGCCACCCGAGAAAGATGGTGCTTGGGATGCTACCCATCTGTAAGAATGAATGGCGAGATAGAACAACTTCACATAAAGAAGTTATGTACTCACCATAATGTTCTATGTGAGTTATTCATCTCGCCTTCATTCTTACTTCCCACCCTCCTTACCCCTTCCAGGGTTTTTCGAGGACCGAGATACTAGTTTTATCCTGGTTGTTCAGTCTTTCTATGGGTTTTCTCCTAAAGAGTGGTAGAATGGCACATGGTATTATTAGATGCAGCAAACAAGATCTGAGGTAACTCAAGGTGCATCATGGGATAGGTACTTGGCCTGGAGCTGTCTGAAGACCTCGATTTTTGTAGTAGGCCAACTCGGAGCAGAGGCTCTGCTCCAAACCCATCTGTAAGAATGAACGCGAGATGAACAACTCACATGGAACGTTATGGTGAGTACATAACTTCTTTTTTTTTTCATTGTCAGCTTCCCATTAGTAGCTGCATCCTGGCTATAGTATTGGCTATACTGTTGCACTCGTACATGCACACATGCACACGCACATGCGCACAGACATACACAAACACATATTTAACAGGATGAGTTGAGATCTATTGCGTCACTACCACACACACATTTAACAGGATGGGTTAACGATATCTATTCTGTCACTACTGTCATGAAAGGAGATATTGCCAGCACAGCTATCTGGAATTTTGTAAATAATTATATTTCATTGGTGAATATCAAAATGATTTGTGTAAGATGCTTGTGTTTCGACTGTATTAGAATTGTATGTTATGTGTATATCAAACATATTTGTACAGCTGTATGTTGAAAATAGTTTGTAAAATGCTTGTATTTAAAATGGATTCACATTGTGCCCTACTGGAAGAGAACAGAAATGTACATGCACTGTTGTAACTGTGTAAATGTATATATTTTAACAGTGGAAACTGGGATACAGGAGGTTAACCTCAGTCTAGTAAATTTCAAAAAAATAGCTGAAATTAAATTACTTAATGACAGCAAGGAGACACAATGTCTGTGCTGAGAAACTTTCTGCATTGTCTTGAAAGTGTTTTATTGTTTTATGACTTCCAGCATTTGCCATAGATCTGAGGTCTATGTATTTTCACAGGTAGTTGCTAAATGCTACCAGCTGACATCAGTGGTTGTTTTGGGGCCTGGGAACTAGGAGTCAGATGACAAGAGATGATGTCATTCTGCAAATTATCTCAGCAGTAATATTTGAGATATTGATTTGAGAAAACTCAGAGAGGCAGCATTCTGTATTCTGTCTTTGACCTGATAACAACAACTAGAGAAGATCCATTCACCACATCTGCCTTGCTCTTCAAGTACATTTCTAGGGAATAATAACTCTCTCAGGAATATAGCAGAGCTTAGTTTAGATATTTTTCTTCATTTATTTGAGACTGTCTTGCAACGTTTTAAATATTTCCTGTGATTTTGAACTCTATCACTATAAATATGTATTTATGATTGTATTGTTATTTTATTATTTTTTATTAAATATATTTAAATATTTCATTGTGTCTTATCTGCCTAGAGATATTTAAGTTGAGAGTATTTGCATATTTATCTGGTGACATTGTGGGCCACTCTTAGTAGCCTTGCTCTTGGTCAAACTACCATTTGTATTAATAGTAACATTACACAGTAAGATTGGACACCGTTTGTTAAGGGCCTTAAAGTAGATGATGAGGGGTTCTGGTGGCAGTGATAACTACCTTATAGTCTGGGTAGAAGGAGGCATAGTTAGTAAACCTGTGCCAGCCTTGTGTGTGTGTGTAAATCGAATCTCAGAGTGTGTGTGTCAGCTACTTGGGCAGGGACACGAACCACTGGTTGGACAGAGAGAATGTTGGAGGTCTTGATTTGGTCACTCAGCTCTATAGCTGTGCCAGTGTGGAGTCTTATTGGGGATCTGGAGAAAGGAGGGAGAAACCAGCTCTGGACTGACTGTGGTCTGTGTGTGATCTTAAGGGAAATTGCACTTGATGCAGAGAGCTGCATCTGGAAATGCTGTGTATGTACCTGTTATCCTCCCAGTGTACGTTCCCCACTGGCGCTAGTGGTGAGGATTGAGGCTTCTTGATTACTGTTGCCAGTGGTGGAACATCACAAAACTGTTGACTGTTCTCTTTAATGTACGCACATAATTGAAAAATACCTTATGGTTATCCTTATTATGGAAGGCTTCAAAGTTGCCTTTGATGGACTTGATTAGTCCCCTAAGTTGCTTGTTGAGACTGATGATGTTTTTTTCTTTGTCTTTTGGGCATAGTCCTTCCTATATTTTAGACAAAATGTTCCTTCTTTTGTTGCACAACCTATTAATTCTGGGGTCCACCAAGGGGGTTGGTTTTTGCAGTCTCTCCTGTGTTTACTTCAATTTGATACTGCCGTTTCTATGCAGTTATTTGCATGCTTGTACAGTTTCTGTAAACACTTGTGTATCAAGTACTGTGTTTTCAGAGTTTGAGGGGCTTGGAATTTAGCTATGCCATCACATAAGTGGTGGTTAGCCTTGGAAGAGATCTTAAAGGTTCTGTGGTTTGCTGGGAGTTCAGACTTTATATTTATTTCAAGGGTGAACGCTTTGTGATTTGATGTGATCAGTGAGGACATTACACAAGTGAGAATTGTAACATTCCTTCATATTCGTTAGTATCAGTTCTAGGATATTTGCACTCCTAGTAGCTGTGCAGACTAGCCGTTCCATGGAATTTGCATTAAAAAAATCCAAGAATCTTTGAACCTGTATGTTAGTGGTTGTATGTGTATTCCAGTTTAAGGGGGGTAGTTAAAATCACTCATGATGTTATATTGGTGATTCCAGTGCATTCAG